>NC_091483.1:49347630-49703511 GCF_947461875.1 Haliaeetus albicilla | reverse complement strand
ATCTACCATTTACCCAGCCACCTATTGGTTCCAGCTTTCAAAAGAACAATAAGGTGAAACCACACATATCACCAAGGATCAGAGAACAGCTTAAAAGCTGCTGTGGTCTGATACCACAGGCAAGAAAAATAGTCAAGACCCACATCTACACTGGCAAAGCAGCTGAAAGCAGGATATGGTATAGCTCATTGTTCAAAAGTTATTTTCCCTCCTATAAATGGAGAGGATATTGATAATTAAGCCTTGACTAGGTGTTTCAATATTTCTACCACAAAAACATCAGCAAAAATGTAAAAATGTTGGAAGTAGTCTGATGAGAATTTTTTTTTATGAAAGACAGAAAGAATGAGCTTTTGATACTGACAGTCTCAGAAAAAAAATCACTGAATTCAAGGTAGTAGACAGTGCTTTGGCCTATAATGATTTTTACCAAGTTTTTTGTAAAATTTTAAATCTTAAATGATCTTTTAGTTCATAAAGACGTCCTACAACATCACGTCTACTACAAAGATGAGTGCCTCCATGTTCCTGTTTTAAAATTCAGGACTTGTATGAGATTTTATGCAATATTAAAAATGTCATTAAGACATTTCTTGTCCTTCAGTATTGCTCTGCTCTTTGTTTGTCCTGATCCAATTTAAAGGAAAAACATATGACCATAGGATATTACAGGTTGGAAGGGACTTCAGGAGGTCTGTAGTTCAATAACTTGCTCAAGGCAGGGACAACTATGGGATCAAGTTAAGATGCTCAGGGCCTTATCCAGCCTGGTCTTGAAAACCTCCAAGAATGGGAACAGCACAAACTCTCTGCACAACCTGCTCCACTGCCTGACTATCCTCATGGTGAAAAAGTTTCTCCTAACTTGTTTTTCGTTATGTCTATTGCCTCTCATCCTCCCACAGTGAAGATCCGGACTCCATCTTCTTGATAACCTCTCCATGGGTACTAGGCGCTGCTGTTAGGTACCCCCAAAGCCATCCCTTCTCCGAACTGAGCAAGTGCCCATCCCTCAGCCTCTCTTCATAGGGGAAATGCTCCAATCCCCAACCATACCAGTGGCCACCTGCTGAACTCACTGCCAGTTTACATGTCTTTTTTGTATTGGAAGGCACATAACTGGATGCAGTATGCTAAACATGGTGCTTCTAATGAGCACCATGTAAAAGGGGATAATCCCTTCCCTCCAGTTATTGGCCGTGCTCCTGCTTATACAGCCCAGGACGTTGTTGGCCGTCTCTGCAGCCAGCGTACACTTCAGGCTCACATCCAGCTCACTGCCCATGAGGACCCCAGTACCTTTTGCACACAGCAGCTCTCCAGTGTGGCAGTCCTCAAGCTGCACCACTGCAAGGGGTTCTTCCTTCCCAGACACTGGACTTTTGCATCTGTCCTTGTTGAATTTCATGAGACTACTGTTGGCCTATTCTTCTATCTTGTTTAGGTCCTTCTGGATGGTAGCCCTGCCCATGACCATATCAACTGTTGACCCCAGTTCAGTGTTATCTGCGGACTTCATGAGGGTGCACTCCATCCATCACCTCCTCCATTCATTGATAGTGATGTTAAACAGAACAGATGATAGTATAGACCTAGTCAGTACTCCACCTCCTGGTAGAGTGCAGCCCATTAACCACCACATTCTGAGTCCAGTCATCCAGTTTTTATCCTTCTGGTTGTCCACCCATCCAGACCATAATATCCTAACCCACACATAAGAATATTGCAGAAGACAGTATCAAAAGCCTTGGTGAAGTCAAGATAAATGACATTCACTGCTTTCCCCTCATTCATGAAGCCAGTCATTTCAACCTAGAAGGCAACCAGGCTGATTAGGCATTATCTACCCTTGGCTTTCCTAGCATCAACTCTTACATCCCTATATATGCAAGGTTTGTAAATTCCTCCTCTGTAGCATCTCCCTACCTCCTTTGTATTGCTGCTTAGTCACACAGGTCTCCTGAAAAATCTAACTTGTTTGCTTGAGTATCAGGACTGAACCGTTCTTGAGCTTGAAGGAACCTGCCTATAGAGGTGTCACACCTTTCCCTAATTCCTTTGCCCTTCAGAGGTGCCTCCCATGGGATCCCACCTACCAGGTCCATGAATAAGCTAAAGCCTGTTTTCCTGAAATCCAGGCTCTGTACTCTGCTACCCTCCTTTCTCATTCCTCTCAGAATCTTGGACTCCACTATTTCATGGTCAATACAGCCAAGACTACCATTGATTAACACATCCCCAACAGGCTCTTCCTTGTTAGGAATGAATATAACATCAATACATGCATCATCCCTGGCTGGTGCAGGAGGTGCCAAGAGCAAACAGACACCCCAGCAGCATCCTCGGTCCCCTGCATGTTCCCTACTCCATTAACCACCCTGTGAACTGCCAAATACCTGATTGCAGGTCATGCTTATGCAGCTTCAGGTCATGGCAGTCGTCAGGCCCAAGCAAAGAGCAAACAGGAGCCATGCATAGGATGGGTCCCTTCTCGCAAGCCTGCGAGCCTGCCTGAACAACTCCCAAGCATGAGTCACTGAGCTCATGAACACTATCCACTTCACCCTCACAACAAAACCACTTCATTGAAATACAGAAAGAGTCTGTACTACCATGTCAGTGAGAAGAGCTATGAAGTTTGCGAGGGCATTCTTAGCAGATGTCACAGCTGGCATCCCAGAGTCACTGGTTTAACTGCTCTGCACATAGATTAGCTTGACACTATAAAACTGCATCCTTATAAAATGAAATGTAAGGAACAGAAGGGTATGAGCATTTCTATTTCTTGTGTTTGAACACTGTAGGGGGGTGAAGAAACCCAGTGAATGGTCAGTACCTATCTAGTTATCTGTCCAAGTTTACAATAACAGGTACAGCTTGCAGCTTTTTGCCTTTGCCAAATTCAGTTAAGTAATAAAAAATAATTCATTTGAGAGTGCTACCATGATCTTGAGTATCTTGTAGTCTGGGCTTCCCTTACTGCCCCACTCTTTTGTTTCATGTCGACTCTTGAAAACTACTTCCTTAGGGAGGCACCTTCATGGGTTGTGCTTTCCAGGAGATATCCAAGTTTTGTTACTATTAACTAGCTCCTTACATTTCCCAAAACATGCACATTGCTCTTCCAAACACTTCTCTGCTATTCTGAACCCTCTGTGTCTTCTCTCAAAGAAAGTAATCACAAAACCACCTTTAAACTCCCAGTTTGCATGTTGATTTTGCAGATAGCCACCATGGAGCTGTGTTCAGCACAAATTTTTCTGTAGTTTCCAGCTACTTCCATTCCTGTCCACAAAATAAAGAAATTACAGATACATAGTGCTCAGAGCCTTCAAGGGTCACAAAGAAGGACAGGATTTTTCCTCAGGGAAGGAAAGAATACTCAGTGCTAAAAGGGGACTAACAGGGAAAATATATTAAAAGTTTTGTGCTAGGAAATTATGTAGGGGTAAGGGAAAATGCTTGGAGAAGGAAAGATTTGCAATTTGAATTTCAATTGCTAACTGCTAACTTCTACTGTGTGCATTGTAATTTTAGTTAACCAAAGAAATGAGAAGGCATATGAAGCCATGAGAATACAAGGAAACAGTCTGAGTAGAAGTGCCAGTTTAAGTATTGAAGCCTACTTTCATAATGTAGAAGTTAAACTTCGCACAGCAACTTATCTGAAATTCAGCTTTTTTACAACAGTGATAAACAGTAGATCCAACTCATGCTGATAAATTCAATGCTTTGTTGTATTTTAAATAATAGGGATATGATCTAGTTAACAATAAATTTGCAATTCAACAAACATTCCAATATCTAGTCAGCTAAACAGCAATAACTATGAAGTATCACATCAATCTATTTGTCTTATAAAGGCTGGATTCTGCTGCAGATAAAAGTACACAAAACTCTCCTCTGAGCAGGAACTGAAAAGCAGAATCATCTGGTTTGAATCAACAAAAAAACATAGTAAATTGAGAAAAATGTCCCAAAATCTGAAAGGAACTGTGTATTGAGTGATCCATAAAGCAGCAAAAAATCCATTGTTGACAGTGTTTGCTGGGAATAAAGCGCTCTCGGCTCTATGAAATGCCTGGGGACAACTTCTTCGCCAGAAAGCACACAGGCTTCCATAATCTCTCTGCGGTTCTGCTGCTGGAGGGTGCACACTGGGGAAACAGGACTTTAAACAGCAGGAAAGTACAGAGGCAGAGGAGTGAAAAGAAATTGAGACAATGAGCTTCTGTTTGGCCATTAATAGGTAGAAAACCCTCAGAGAGGTAAATCCCTAGGATTTGTTCAGAAGACTTCTGCAGTCCGTGAGGACATTTCTGTCTGAAAAAGAACACTTTTTAATACATTCTGAAGCAAAAGATTTGGGTCATTCCTGAGAGACTTGTTTGTTTGGGGGAAGCAAGTGAACTATTTATGGCTTCTCTGGTAAGAAAGAGAAAAACTTATTTCCTGAAGGCTCCCTTTCTAGAGCTAATAAGTACCTTGAACTACTAATCCTTACACTAGTCTTTCCTGCAACTCAGAAGTGAAAGAAAAGATAATCATAGTCTAAACAACATAAATTGCTATTTTTTTATATGAACATTTGGTTATTTTAATCTCATGAACAACAGCTTTTAGACAAAAGTTTTCTGGTTAACAAAACCTTTACGCTCCAGTGTCAGTGCAAACTAATTATGTAAGTGACCTTCAATGCAGTGCTTGCTTACACTGTACCTTGCTGGTGAAAAATAATAATTAATTAAAACCTTTGAATGTTCTAAAAGCAATCACTGAATTTTTACTTTTTATTATGAACACCAAGTGAATCGATCTGGTTGCATTTGTACAGTACCTACAGATGTAGTTCAGTTATTTAATTTCATCAAAAGCTGCACTTTATGATCTACCATCCAGATTATTATAGAAACACTATAGCATTTCTTTATTATGGTTATCGTCACATTAGAAGAACCAAAAACTTTACAGAAATGTGTATGGATAGCAGTGGGTGTAGAAAAATAAACAACTTCTGACCACAATATCCTTGGTAACTATTTCTATGTATTTTGGGTTTCTTTTCCAAGTCACCATGTACCAACTTGAAAGAACTTATTTTCCAATAAGCTTTAATGTATAGCATTTCCTGGACTCATATCTGTTTCTGGAACAGTGGAACCAGAAGGACCAGGTTTTTGCCATGTACTATCTAACATATCTGAAATTAAACCTCCTCTCTTTCCTGAAATGCATCACTCTGTTTGACAATATATTTTCACTTTAATTTCTATTTTGCATTAACCAGTTGTAAAGCTGGTATGCACAACAATATTTTCGGATGATGATCACAGAAGTAGCTGAGATGGTTTAGGGCCTCCAGCCTTTTGTTCATAACAATCTCCTTGTTGGAAGTTTCTGATCTGACAAGAAAGGCAGTGGAATAAACCAGACACATGCTCTTGATTCTCTTCAGGTTGAGGTTAGCCAGCCTACAGAAAGCTGTTCAAGCTAGCTGGTTGACACTGCATGGACACAGGTGAGAACCTGAACATAAGCTCTGCAGTTTAGTCATGCAGGACTCTTCTCCCAGCATTTTCAGCCCTTTCTCTGATAATAATGTGACTAAAGTTTCACTCATTTTTAAGCATAGAATTGAGAACTGAAGTTCAATATCCTACTTGCACATATAAAGATATAATTCAATTTATTGTGACCATTCATATAAGACTGACACAAAGCAAGGAATAAAGACAACCTGAATGTTGAAGAAACTCAGTTCCCAAAACCATGGCTTTTTACTTCCAGAAATCTTTTCCTTTCATACCATTAATGAACAAAAGTAAACTGAGGTTCTCACCTCACAGTGATATTAATACAAATACATACCGTACTGGGTCTGGCTCAGATGGAGTTAATTTTCTTCATAGTATCCTGTGTGGTGCTGTGTTTTGGATTGGTGACTAAAACAGTGTTGATAACACACCAGTATTTTGGTTGTTGCTGAGCAGTGCTTGTACCCATTAGGCATACACAAAATCCTTCAGACTCTGACAGGAGACTTTAGGCTCATTGCCCAAAATAGCTTGGAATCTGCCAAGACAACTAGCATACTTTTATAAAAAACAATGATACCTGTAACAATCATTCTCCTTCAGACACATCCTGAAACCATTCAGATAGAACGCTGGTAACATTATTCGTTCCTCAGATGACAGAAAGATATTCACCTTCTTTTCATTAGAGCTGAAGAAGGGAGAAAGAAAACCTAACCAGATTACATATTAATTTTAGATTTATCTTTCCCCAAAGCAGCAAAGATTAATCAGCTTATTCCTTCTGCATTTCTACTCTCATGAATAATTATGAAACCTCTGAAATTGTGATTCACCCGTAACAACAAGAGGATGTATTAATTGCTCAGGTAGTTTTAAACTTTGAAAGTGTATCAGGTGTTAATGTGTCTTTCCCAAATTTATGCTATGTCAGAAGTTTCTTTTCAAGTTGTTTGAAATATCATAGCTTTACAGAAATGAGAGATTTACTTCTTTCCTTTTAACATAAATTCATTACGAAAATTATTTGTGAGCAGGTGGGTATTATCTGACCTGATGAATTCACAAATTTGACTAGCAGGATAAATTACATAGAAAGAAGGACTTCGGAAGTTTATAAATAAAATTTCAATTCCCACAAGAAAATGTTTCTTTTGAATTTAGCTAAGAACCATTACCCCTTTTCCTCCCACCCAATTCAATTAATTCTGTACGTTGCAGTGCATTATCATTTCTTTCTTTTACTGAAGTTTTCAGAATCTTTGCTGTTTCTACTGTCTAACCCATACAATTTACCATACTGTGCATTTGGGGTGTTGATTTTCTGGGCTGTTTGGGGGATGAAACAGAATAGGAGATGCAACATATCAGCTGAAATACAAGTAGCCACGTAGTCCTCTTGATAGCTACATTAAGAAAATTATTAAGAAAAAATTAGGGGTTTTAGAACATTTATCTCTGTCCCATTCAGTGACAACTATTACAGTGTAGTCTTGATTAAATTAAGCATTAGACTTCATTTCTATGCCTAAGCATTCAGCAAGGTTTTAAGGGAATACAAAATAAAGAGCAAGAATTGGTAACAAAATACATTATCATTTACATCTGTATTACTTATTTCACATGTACTTTGGTTAACAAGTTCTTAACTTACAAATCCATGGCTGTTTGGGAGTTAGTACCAGGTAACTTATGTTCCCATTTCAGGTTTTGTATGGGCACCAACATTTAGAGACAATGGAGTCTTTCATTTTCTGCAGTATATTCTTGTGTTTGTATATCAGCAATGAGAGGAGAGAGAACGTGACATGACACAAGCAGAAGGAGACACCACCAAAGCTTGTGTGATCCTGAAGTTAGTTTGTGAGATCCTGAAGTTAATAAATTTAACTAAATTGCATTTTTCACACTTGGGTATATCACATGTCAAAACCAAAGGACTTGGATAAAAGAAAACATTCCTTTATTAATTACACATAAAGCAATGATTTGGGGTTTTTTGCTACAGTTACGCTGGGAAGCAACTCTGATGTCTAGCTCTTCTTCTGAGGTTTAGCTTAGTTTTAGGGAAACATTTTGTAGCATTGCTTAAGATAAACATTTTATAGTTCAGTTATCTGCCCTATATGCTCACTTTAATTTCATTTAATTGTATCACAGTCTTCAGGGGAAAAAATATATCAGCACCTTTCTGTTCTTAACTTTGAGCATTCTAGATTTATGCTTAATATGTCAATTCTAAACATTACATGAATGTATCTTCTCTGCATACTGTACAGGAGCTCCTGAAATGAGTAGTTATCCCTCATACACCTAGATGAAAAGTAAAGGATGTAATTTTAAAGACAGCCCAGGGAGGATTTCTTACTTGCCTGCATATCTGAGTATCTGCTAACTGTTGTTGTAAAGGCTCAGGATAGATCTGAGGAAGGTGTTACTAGATGAAATTTTATGATTCTTGCTGCAAAGAAGGTCAGACCAGAAAATCAGGAATATCAGTTCCTAATTTAGACATTTGTGAGGATAGGAACAATTTCTTCATTTCAGACACTTTTATCTGCATCTGCTGAAGAGAGTAGATTGGATGCAAGAGGATGGATATCTCTACTGGCATCAGGATGGTACTGTCAGCAGAGCACTGAAGTCATTCTTAAGCACCAATAATAGCCATTCATTTGACATGATGATATTGTGAGATCCTGTTGCAAGACTGAGAAATAGTCACATGTAAACAAAAGCTCAACTTGGTCTTTTTTTTTTTTCCTCCTAGATCATAATAAAAAGACTCTGATATAAACCCTTGGGCCAAAATACAGGTAAGCACTACAGCAGGTTCCTGAAATGTGTAGAACTTAAAACAGGTGTGGGATGAAGGGGTATCTATGAAATAGTCAAACCATTTTCTTAGGGGAAGTGGTGCTACACAGGCTTCTAATTTTGTCTAAAATTTAGCTGAAAAATATTGAAATACCTCAAACTTTTCTTGTTACGTAACAGCTCTGGTTCTGACAAATTTTTATTTTTAAGATGCAATTCAGCATACCAAACATGAGATTGAGCCCATATTTTATGTGGTTATTTTTATATTTCAATTAATCCCACTCAACTCAATTTTCTGTCAGCAAAGCAGAATGTGTAGTGTTCACTCAACTAATTTGCCTACAGTTCAGTTTTTATTTAAAGGAAAGGAAGGGATAGAGAATGGAGATGATAGTGAAGATACCAGTATTGCCAAATGCAAGGTTCAAAAAGTCATGTACTTCGACCTCAGGTGATGTCTCCAGCCTTCTAGGAAAGTCTCTGTTCCTTTAAAAAAATTGTGGTCATCTAATTAATGATCATTGCTCTCCTCACAAACACAAGGAGCAGTACAAAAATTTCTTAGGAAGATATCACTTTTTATGACAGTTCCTATTCTCAGAAGAATCAGAGTAATTCAGTGTTTTCCATTCAAATACTAGGACTAATTAATTAAAAACCAGGTATAATAGCTATGTACTTTATCACTTAATCTAATATGATCGTTTTGCATTCAGGTATTGTCTTTTTTCAGAGGAAATATTAAGCTTCCTTGATTTATTTATATGAAGGAGAGGAATTTTGATCATCAGATTTTAATTTCTTTATATATAAGGTTCCTAAATCTTCACTTTTTGCTTTCTTCTGAAGATGGCACTTCTGAAGTTAGCAAGCAAAAGCATGAATAACAGTGAATACAGTAATGAAGCTATTTAATTTAATTAAAAGTTTAAAGAATACCAAACCAACAAGGATAATGAAATGCCCTTTTAATAATTTTAAATAGCTATTGAGATCTTAAATAAATACCAGACTGGGCCTGAGATGACTCTGTGAACCAGTAAGAGCAATGCTGTTCAGAAGCAACAAATTCTAATGTTTTTATTTTATAATTCTTCCAAGATACAACTTTTTCAAGACACAGTAATTTACCATGCAAAGCTTGGTGCATATTGATTTCTGCTTCAGTTAAAACCCAAACTCTATAAGTAGAAAATGCATAGTTTTATATATTGTACAGGAGGATATTGATTACAAAAGTATTTGATTCTAAAATACTTCTATTTTTCATATGAATTTACTTCCAATTATCATCATACAACAGAAGCTTAATAAAAGAAAAATAAAATTACATCACAACATAGAAATAATTAGATTGCCTCAACAGCTGTGAACTCCTCAAATTATTACATATACATCCTAAAAGTATCTCTTAGCAATGGAGTTGAATGAAAATATAATTTGCCACTAAAAAAGTACAGCTGCTAAATGTATCCACCCACAAATTCCTATAAAAACCGATTGAAATATCAGACAAAAAGAAGTAAGTACAAAGACACAGAGTAGGACTTCTAGCAAGATTTTAACTGCCAGCTTATTTGAAGAGCTGCAAAGCACAGAAATACCAAATGGTGACTTGGGAACCATAGTTTGAGGTTAGTTGTATGTGATCATCCAATAAGAAATATTAAGAACTTATTATTTGGATATCATTTTTGGTAAAATTAGTATTAGCTACCGGTTTAGCAAAAAGGTACCTGCATTCATTTGACAAAGAGAAAATAAAGGAAGGAAAGTAGAAGACACAGTTTGAGCAATGACTGGCCCAAATTTCAGAACTTAAGGGACATTTGCACTAACTTGGCAGGGCTCAGATTAACTGGATCAGCTCAGGGAAAAAAAAGTCTAATTTTATTAAAACTACAAAAGTAATAAGTAAAAGACATGTAAGGGAAGAAACATGGCTTTGTCCACCAAACTTTAGCTATCGAAAAGTTTTGGTTTACATAAAGCTAATCTAGTTGTTAGGACTCCCTCTGCAGCTGTAAGGGAAGACAGGCACCTCCAGAGTAAAATTTGTCTCATCTTGTCCAGGTGCTATCAGATGTCCATTAAGTTAAGGTGTGAAACCAGCTTTTCATTTTTAAAGTTACTTAAGATGAATGTCATCTTATGGGGTAGCAGTAGAGGTTTCTGAAATATTGATTAAAAAAATCATGAACTCTTGCCTGCAAAATTCAACTTCTTGATATGTGCAGCTAGACAGATAGGGAACCAACGCAAAATAAATGCTACAAAATCAGAACAGTTATCCAGTGAGGTATGTCAAGAATGGCCAATATGTCTTGAATTCTGCTCAACATAATCCTATATTCCACATCAAAGCAGGGATCTAAAGCACTGGCATTACTGTTGTCTGAACTGTGATACAGAGTGAGGCTGAGTAAAAACATATATATGTGTATGTCATATTTATAAAGAGCGAGAAGTAAGTTTCCATCTCTTTGTTGTGGTAACACGGGATTTGTTATGCAGTTCAGCAAGAAAAAAAAATTATCTCTAGGGTTAGGAAAGAGAAATTAGAACTAGAATATTTTACCTTTTTTTTTTTTTTTTTGTCCTCCTTAACTAGAGGCAAGTTGTTGACTCAAGTCCCAGAGGCTAGGAGCAACTTCAAACATTACTTATATAATTAAAGAAGGTCTGATGTAAAGACATTTGGAAAATATAAAGGCATGTATATGTACACTTTATGAAGTGTTTTGACTACTGAGCAATAATATAGTACAGAGATAATGAGTCAACTTACTGAGTGTTTGTTGGTGTACAATTACTATATCAAAAACATGGTGTAACATAGACATGTTGCAGTTGGGGATTGAATACAGTGTCCAGGGCACTTTATTTACAGCAATGATGCTAATTTTTCCTTTGAAATTTGTCTAGTCATATCATTCACCCTATTAATCTCTTACAATATATTCAAGTATGGTTGTGTTCACATTTTTTAGATTTGCTTGCTGTGATAGTCACATTAAAATTAATTGAATGACAGGAATATTTTCCCAAAACACTGACTTTAAAGAAAATTTGGGGGGATTGTGAAAACAAATTTTCCCATGCAAAACAGCTTTAGCAATAAATCATTGTCAGTGATGATTTCAGCTAATATGATATTTTGTCTTTGAGAAGTCATGGAGATCGGGGGACATTCCAGAAGACTGGAAGAAGGCTAATGTCACCCCCCCCACACCTACAACAAGGGCTTAAAGGAGGATCCAGGAAATTACAGGCCTATCGGTCTTACTTCAGCCTCTGGGAAAGTTATGGAACGAATCCTCCTGGGGGCTATCACAAGTCAAATGAAGCACATGTCTGGGAGAAGCCAGCATGGACTCACCAAGGGCAAATCGTGCTTGAAAAACCTGATCACCTTCTATGACAAAGTAACCTGCTCGGTTGATGTGGGGCGAGCAGTGGACATTGGGGAAGCGGACACTCGGAAGGGAGAGGCACCCTGCAGGAAGACCTGGATAGGCTGGAAGAGTGAGCTAATGTCCTGGTTTCAGCTGGGATAGAGTTGATTGACTTCCTAGTAGCTGGAACAGTGCTATGTTTTGAGTTCAGTGTGAGAAGAGTCTTGGTAACACTGATGTTAACATAGCAGTTGTTGCTATGTAATGTTTAGTCTAAAGTCAGGGATTTTTCGGCTTCTCATGCCCAGCCAGCGAGAAAGCTGGAGGGGCACAAGAAGTTGGCACAGGACACAGCCAGGGCACCTGACCCAAACTGGCCAACAGGGTATTCCATACCATGGGACGTCACATCTAGTATATAAACTGGGGGGAGGAGGCGTGGAGGGGGAATCACTGCTCAGGTACTAACTGGGCATCGATCGGCAGGTGGTGAGCAATTGCATTCTGCATCATTTGTACATTCCAATCCTTTCATTATTACTGTTGTCATTTTATTAGTGTTATCATTATCATTATTAGTTTCTTCTTTTTATATTCTATTAAACCGTTCTTATCTCAACCCATGAGTTTTACTTCTTTTTTTCCTGATTTTCTCCCCACTGAGTGGGGGAGGAGTGAGTGAGCAGCTGTGTGGTTCTTAGTTGCTGGCTGGGGTTAAACCACAACAGCTACCAAGAACCTTGTGAAGTTCAACAAAGACAAGTGTAAGGTCTTGCACCTGGGAAAACATAATCCAGGAGTGCAGCACAGGCTGGGATCTAGCCGGCTGGGGAGCAGCTCTGTGGAAAGGGACCTGGGGGTCCTGGTGGACAACAAGCTCCATATGAGTGAACAGTGTGCTGCTGCGGCCATGAAACCCAGCAGGATGCAGGTTGCATCAACAAGGGCATCACCAGCAGAGATAAAGGAGTCATTAGCCCACTCTACTCAGCGCTGGTCAGGCCACATCTGGAATACTGTGTTCAGTTTTGGTCCCTGCTACACAAGAAAGATGTGGACAGGCCGGAGATGGTCCAGAGAAGGCCACAAAGATGATCAAAGGCCTGGGAAGCCTGCCGTATGAGGAAAGGCTGAGAGAACTGGGCTTGTTCAACCTTGAGAAAAGAAGGCTTAGGGGAGACCTTACCACCATATTCCAGTATTTAAAGGGTGGCTACAAAGAAGATGGAGACTCCCTTTTTACAAGGAGTCACATGGAAAAGACAAGAGGTAGTGGGTACAAGTTACTCCTGGGGAGATTCCAATCAGACAGGAGAGGAAAATTTTTCACAATGAGAACAATCAGCCAATGGAATAATCTCCCCAGGGAAATGGTGGATTCCCCAGCATTGGACATTTCTAAGATTCGGCTGGACGGGGCGCTAGGCCATCTTCTCTAGACCATGCTTTTGCCAAAAATGATTGGACCAGATGATCCTTGAGGTCCCTTTCAGCCTGGTATTCTATGATTCTATGATTCATTGAAACCAATTAACCAATTAGTTTGGGGTTTTTAGCTGGGGGTGGGGGGGATCACTGTTTCATATTGTGGACTGCAACTGACAACTATATGGGTAAAGCAACAAGAATATACCTATTGCCACATAGAAACACATTCATGCAGTCTTCCATATTGCCCCAAAAATCTTATGTGTATGCTACAGCTGAAAAAATTAATTTAAAATTTAACTGGGTTGCTGAGTTTTACAGAATGTTATCAGTGTATGAAACACAGGTAAACGTAAAAACTATAATGTGGGATGATGTTTGCAATGGAAAGGCAAACCCAGGTTCTCCTTTCCCACATAGGTATGTTTAACAGGTCTACACACTGTAAAGAATGAGCTGAATGAGAAAGACTGGACACCTGTGATCCCCAGCAACGCTGGCTAGCCTAGGTCTCACTGCTGTTTAAAAAGTCCATGTTTGCCAGTTTTGTCATGAGCCTCCTGCTAGTCTCCTGCTAGATGTACTCCACTTTGTCGTCTCCGTAATCTTCACAACCAATTTGTAAAACTGCAGGTGAGAGAGACTGCTTTGATGAGATCTTTGCCTGCAGTGGCAAAACTCAGATAATTTGACTTAAGATGAGGAGAAAGTTACTTATGAGGGAACAGGTAACTCATATATATATATATATGTATGAAAATAAGTTATATTTCATTGCTACAAGTGGTTTTATTTAAAAGCATCATACTTTATCTTTGTGAAATATAGGCATAATCCTGGCATCCCAGGAGTCAGACTTGCTGTCTGTGATGGTACTGGGCTTACAAAAATGTAAGGCCCTGTTCAAGGAGGAAATAATAAGTCTTTACAGACATCACCAAACCTCAAAAAGCTAAAAGGAGGCTGATCTATGACTTTGCTGAAAGGGAGAGGAGAGAAGGAAAGAGCTAAAGAGGTAGAAATAAACAGTTGGCAGCTTCTAGGCACGACACCAAGGGAAAAGGGAAAGAACTGCTCCCAATCTCTCCTGACTTGCCTCACCCCTTCCTGAATGACATGGATGAAAACACAAGAGAGAATTTCCTAGCTCCAATTCTTTCATGTATTTCTGGCATATCTTTCTCATTCCCTGCCCATTCACGACTGCTTTCTAATTCAAGCATTTTCTTGCTAGAAGCCAGATTACCTGTCTCCCCAGGGTTCATCTCATCTCCTTTCATCCAGTCTCAGTTGCCCTAGGCCTATGACTTGGTTTACTACCTCACACTGAAGTAAAATCTTCCCAGTCCCCATCTGTGACATTTCTCCAGGCACTCCCAGCCTCCCCTTCATTGCTGTTCCTAACACAGCTCTAGTCAGGAACTTTTTGGTTTAGCATTTCCCTGCACCCTCACATACACAGCCATAACACATCCTTCTTCCCTGCACAGGCAACCCTAGATCACACGAGTGATTTCTCCTTTTTTACCATGTTTTCTGCAGACAAATTTCTTGCCCATGTGTCTTCCACAGATCTTCACACCTTTTTTTTTTTTAGCTTTTGTCTCCTCTGAACTGCAGTCAGGCAGTTTCTCTCTCTGCTCTCTCTGGGCCCCTGTTTTCTGTCCTACTGTGTGGTCCCACTGCAATGCAGCCCTTGGACTGAAGCATGTTCAGTCACTCTTTGAAGCTGGCCCATGTCTGATGTTTGAGAGGCACTCAGGATGGTGAGGAACCAGCACAGACACTGAGGAAAACCCACTGCAGACCATGTACAAACCATGGTAATTTGAAAGCCAACTTTTGAAGCATTTGCACATGAAGAGGTAAATGCCTATCCCCAGCACAAAAGGCTGACTGTGTGAAGAAATTCAATCCATGCAGTTGGAGTCTGAGAGAATTACAAGCTTATTAAATAGGGCCATAAAATGGAAAATTTCAGATGTTCTTATTTACAAGGTAGGGTATGGGGAAAAGGGGGAAAGGAAACAGGGAGAGTCAGCCCTGCCTATGGTATCCAGAGCTTTATTTTCAGTATCTGTTAACTGTGAACTTACAATGAAATATCATTGTATAAAATACAATGACAGTCTGTGAGGCAGGCATGAGGTTTCAGGCTTCCCTACTGCTTTAAACTAGGCTTACTCTGACTCTCTTCTGAGCCCAGTGAAATCTTTGTAGTGTGTATCTGCTTCAGCAGGGGAGGCAGTTAAGTTACTCCGGTTGCTCCAGTTTCAAATAGCATTGGATATTCTGCAGAGAGAGACAGTGGTTTAAGTCTCCTCAAGCGGAGAAAACTGAGCCCAGACCCCACACATTTAGAGGGAGTCTCCTAACAACAAAGCTGGAGGAGATGTGCTTTTAAAGAAAAGCATGCATCCTGCTCCTGCGCACACTCTCTGAAAGAAATTAATTTTCTTTGAGGGGAGAGACTTTGCTACAATGTGCCAGAAGCCAAACAACAGACACCCAACCCCAGTTATGTGGGACAACCACATGAATTCTTTTACCCACTCTTTCATCCTGAGATTCCCCACCAGCTTAGTCCAGGTGGTTCCTCTAGTGTGCCAATTGTTCTGGTAGCTAACAATATGGTTTGGGTTTCATTCTTCTAACAAGAAGCTAAAATATCAGATATTGCAAATGTTCTTCAGTCTCACTGAGTACTGTATTTACCAGTGAAATTAAGACTGAAACAGATTTGCTTAGCTATTGCCTGAAGATTGTATTCATCTAACCTACATTACACCTGCATGCCTGTGCCAAGAGGCAGGCTCCAAGCATCAGACATACATATCCATTAAGTAACACTGGGCTCAAAGACTTAGCAGGAATGATGTAAACATGGGTTTCAGTCCATTTACTCAAAAATAATATAATCATCATAATTTTCAAAGAAAAAAATAAGCGTTTTAAAGACCTGCTGTAAGTCATTTCTGTGAAATTTAACTCTTATTTATACAACAGATACTTTCTGTTGCTTCAAAACTGTTCCACCTTTACCCTGGCTATATTCCCTTTGAAAATTAAAAACTATCTTTTATCCTAGCCAGTAGATTGGCTGAACTTTCTAGCTATTTATTTGACCTTATTTTCTTAGATCAGCCTTGAAGTTACATTTTTCTTTTTTGCAATATTAATATGAGTGATTATCAAGTCATCCAACACTGCATTAATGTATTCCAATATCATACTAATAGACTCCCTTTGGATTAATTAAAAAAGAAATAAGAACTTTCCATTGTGTAGGAATTCTCCACAACCTTGGCTTTATAAAAAAAGACTGATAAAATTGTTGATCCATTAATTTTACAATTCTTTCATAAAGTTAAATACAACTGTGGCAAGATGGGATTGTTTTCCTACAAAATCTATATTAAGATATCAGCCTGCAAGGAAACAATAAAACAAACACCGGGGACTTTGCCAGACTGAATCCCACTAGTCAATTGTGGTTAAGAAAGAAAATTATTAAGACTTCATCTAAAATCAAATGTGATTTAATCAGAAGCATGTGAACCACAGCCTAGGCATATCTGAATACTGAATGGTTTAATGAACACTGTAATGCAGGTCACTTGTTCTTCTCTCCCATGGTTCACTGTGCTCACCTTTTTGACCAGCCCACATGATGCATCATAAAAAATGAGGTCTAAAGGAAACAAAGGTTTTGTTTCCTTAGGACAAGGACAAAGACAAGTTTTTATGGATTCTCTATGTGTGATCAAGTAATTTCACATTTTAAGAAGTGAAAGATCTAAGATATAAACATCCATAAATGCAAGCTAGGTCTACTCATTAATCACCTGCACAGGCACAATGGAACCATGTGGCAATTTTTGTAGACAGAGACTAAAAAACAGCAGTAGACACCAAGGTCCTGAAAAGCTTTTTCTGAATCAAGCATTTTCCAAGCAAAACAGACCTTGTGTTAGAAGAATGACATAGATAACACTAAAAGTACCAAACAGCTAAATTCCACATGTAATCTCCCATCACAGAGAATGTTTAGAACAGGATCAAAGAGGTGATGGATGTGATCTTTGTATAAATGTAATTATCACTAACAGCACAGAAACTTCTGTAAGTTTGCTTGTTCAATGACCAGATTTGAGATATCTCTAGTCACAATATCTTTCCCCTATCAATTTTTTCACTGAAAAAATACTATACTGTTTGAATATAATCTTTTCAACTTAAGACGTGGACTTTGTAGAAGTTTTGAAAGAAAGCAGAATTATTTTACACTTGCAGTGGGTAGCACAACTTGTATGGTATATATAGATGGGCCCAATACAAGAAAACAAGCAGCAGCACACAGATAACTCCAAAACACAATATAAGATCCTGGATAATGTATTATAGTTTAGTTCATTTTTAATCCACACCTAGACTTTTACTTACAGCACAAATGAGAAGTCAGAGACCCATTCTTCCTTTTGTATTGAACATCCTGAAAATTGTTCTTCACCTGCTGCATTCATATCAGAAATTGTTAGTAAATTGAACACTGTTCCAAAAGATGTCTCCATTGCTCATATTATGTCTCCTTAACAATATTACACTGAGCAATAAAAGATTGAATCTTAATGCATGTGTGTAATAGGATCAAAATGCAGTTCTTACGTGAAGTCACGTCTTGGTTTTCTTAATCTTTTGGCTTACGAGTACAATCTTAGCATCATGTTAATATAATCACCATATAAAAACTATAGTTGCATTACACACAAATATTAAAAATTCTAAGGTTGCAAAATCAAACATTAAATTCCTGGAAGTAGACAGAGATAGAGCCACCTGTGTAATAAAATAGATTATGGAATTATGCCACAGTTTTTAAAAAAGGATCAATATTCACTGTGGTGCATTTAAATTTAAAAAAAAAAAAAGTTAGGAAAAAAGTCTATACAAGGAAGTTAAGAGTTCCACTGACATTCTAAAGTTGTCATCGGGACATGCTGATGCTGACTATGACTGAGTGAATTTGTATTAAAATGTAAAAGCCATGGTTCCAATCAAGGGCACACACTCTAATTAACTACAGTACATCAGGGAGAAGAAATTAAGAGTTACATTGTGCCCAGCTGTTATGAGGATTACATGAGGTTCAAAATGGGCTTCCGCCATTCATATAATTATCAGGAACAACCACTGATTCCTGTGCCCAGGGGAATGCAGAAACTGCTTGGTTCAATTAATCAGTTGTCTGAAGAGCAGAGGCCCAGAAAGTATTACAACCTCTGACGGTGATACCAGAGCTCAGTAACCTGGGAAACTCTGAGGATGTAACACAGGAACAGACTGAAAAGTGGTATTTAAATGTATGGATCTGTGTCAGGAATTTATTAGCTAATAAGACAAGGTCTGTTGAGGGATGGAGCCAAGAAAAAAGGAAGGCAAGAGAAAGATTATTTGGTGGAAGAGAATTAAATGGAAATGTAAAAGAAACTTAGAGAAAGTCTGCAGAGGAGAAAAGACTTTTCAGAATGAGGACTCTAAAATCTAGCTTGATATTACCACTTGAGTCCAACAGACCTCTGCTGGATTACCTCAGGTCCTGAGTGGCTCAGCTACAAAAAAAAGAGGAGGGGTGCTTCTATCTGCAGAACAGGTTCAATGCACTCTCATCTCTCTTACCTCTTGGGAATCTACCACTTGTGGAGGGTGCCCACAAGCTCCTGCAGCCCTACACAAGGCAAAAAATTCCCCGGAAGGTTTAAGGGTTTGTTTTCAGCACAGAGAGGCTCCGTGACTGTTTCTCAATGCAAATATTTTAAGGACATTAAGAAAAGTTTAGAGAATGACAGCTTGCATAAACCTGTTCACCAGGAGGAATGACATACAGGACAGCTAAGCCTAAGTTAGAAAAACAAGTAAACCAAACTTCAGATGCTGGATTCATCTTCTTGTCATATGTGACTAGATATGCACATTATAGAAATTAAATAAGCAAGTTGCTGAGGATGTGGGACAGGGATTAAAGACAAAACTACATACATGTCCAGTTAAAACCATAAAAAAACTTTAAATTTGCTAAAATATTTGATGCCCAGGATTTTAGTAGTTTTTAGCTGAAAACTGTGTGAAGAAAAAGGAAGGGAGAGAGAGAGAGAGATGTGGAGTTTGCACATTCAAAGGGAAAGACCTCAGCACCCTCCACATCTTCAACATCAGGCTGCCCAGGAAACCTGTCTGTCAGCATTGACTCAAGGATGAGGACCCATTTAGACAGAACAGCTGAAGTAGGTGCTGCCTTCAATTTCTGGTCCTAGCTCTTTTCTGAAGGTTCCTACTCCCAAAGCAGAGATGGGTGAAAGAGCAAGGTATCAGCTCCTGAAATATCACAGCCAACATCCAAAGATTTTAACATAACCTGAGATCAGTCATCTGACCAATTTCAGCTCAGCTGTAGAAAGTAAGTGGACGATTAAGCAGAATTCTTGCCTCACTGATAATAGACTATTGGCCCCCAGATTCCAACCATTTGGCATGTCTGCCTGTACCACCTCCTCTAAATCAGCCCAAGATACATTCCTTCCACTGTTTGAACACAAATATGAGTATACAGCACCTCAGCTTTCAAACTGAGGTTTTTCTGAATGCTCTTCCTGTAGATCCTGTCTCTCTGTTTAGCTTTTCATCTAGCCCAGGTCAGAGGCAGCTGCACATGAAATTCTTGCAGCCACAATTCCATTGCCAGACATAAGATGCACACGCACTGGCTTGGAGCCAGAGCCTGCACTACAGGGAGTGATGAAATTCTAACTGCAGCCTTTCTCAGAGCACATTTTTACCCAGTTTTCCTCTCCACATAAAATAGGACATGGAAGATGACTGGTGTGTGATAGGCCTTCATCCTGACATAGGATTGGCATGTGGCCAAAGCATGCACTCAGGTCCTGGGTTCCACATTTCAGGCATATCCATAAGCAGCCTGGTTGTTCTTTCAGTGAAACATGAAAATATAAAGCTACTTTAAAAGTTAAAGAAGAATGCAAAATTTGACTCAAACTCCAGCGTAGGAGAACAATAATTTTTTATTCTTTATACATCACTAGAGCTTCCATTGGATGTGGATTAAGGGTACAAAATAAGTCATATTTAATTTTGTTTTGTTTAATTGCTAATAAGTATGGGAAAACACGTGCTGGAAATAGTCAATATTTTTCACTTTTAAAAAATAAAATATATTTTAAATATAGCCAAGTTCATTTTAATTGAAATAAATGTTGATTTTTCTTATCTTAATACAGCTTCACAAAGATAAGAAATTTCAATCTTTTTTCTTTAATGAGTTTTATTGGTCATGCTCGCAAACATTACTTAACCAAGAAATTTATTTTCAACAGTGGAATTAAGTCATAGTCAAACACTCCCAGAGTATTTATTTTTCTGCCCCTATTGATACCCAGCCATGGAGATTTTAAAAATGCACACACTGTGTTTGTACACTGTGTAAGCAAGACAGATAAAATACTTATTGGCCCTTTCCCAATTTGTTCTGAGTAATAAAAAAGACTTTTTGAGGTCTGTTTTTATAGGGTAAACTTACTATGTTCTTTATGGTCTTAGAAATTAGCTCTTCCCCACATTGTTCCAAATAAAGGTCATGTACATGGGTGACCAGAACTATAAATAGTAGTCCAACGTAGTTTTACTGCTATCATACACACTGACACTGGTAGTTGCTGTTACAGGCTAAAGTATTACCATACAAGCATGAAAAATTGAAAGCCTAAGTATTTCACTTGTCCATCAGAAGTGATGTGGTATTTGAGAGTGTGACTAATAAGTAGCTAAATAACAGATTAATGAGTTGGGTGTCTAGTCCATAAAAGGTTTGGCTAATGGATGGTCTTCTGAATCCTCAGTTATTGCATAGCTGACTAACAAAACTGTCTCAAAATGTTTCTGTAAATCTATGCTTACATATCCACGTGTTATAGGAAAAATGTTAAAATACTGTAATTACAAATTAGACACAGATGATACACTTATGAACTTATAAAAGTTATCAACTTGCATTCAAGAAGCTGCCTCTGAATGAATGATTCATATCTGGCTTGGAACAATGTTTTTTAACTTAATCTTCAAAGGGAAATTTAATTTGTATTCCACTACGTCACTGTGTGAATCATTTGTGATAAGGAAGAAGCTTCAGAAATTTGTTTGATGCTAAATCTCAATGACCAGTTCTGCAAAGCACAAGAAGTGCAGAAGACAACAGCCTGAGTCTGTCTGAAATTCCCTCTGCTGTGCCTTTTTTCCCTCTCAAACACTGACAACAGCAAGACTCTGGAGAGAGGCTTAATCCCTGAGGCCAAAGACACACTTCCCATCACTTCCATGCCTACACAGGCACATGCGTGTGCACACAGACTCAGATAAAACCAATGAAAAAAAGCATCCTTCTCAAAACTACAACCTAAAATTAATTGGAACACAGTTTCATGTTGAAAAATTAAGAATAATGTGACAGAGAATGACATTATTCACTTTGATTTTTTATTACTATTTCGGTAATTTTTTTTTTAAGATCAAAGAAGGAGAGGAGCTAATATTGATTGTAATATTGATTATGGTGTTGAGACAAAAGTTCTCCAACTGGTATTTGTTTTATTGAACCAGCAGAGTAATCTTTTCTCTTTTTCCTTTTTATGCAGAGTTTTTATATGGTATGAATAGCTGAGAGGTCATAAGTATAAAATGACTCATAAGGAGAATTATTAATTCTGGTAAATTGGATAGTACTCCATAGGATATGGCAAAGTAATTACTTTCTCAAGAACTCCTCACTCACCTCAATATACGCTGATAATATGCTTTGTACATTTATTTATGAAGTCTGTGCTTTAATGGAGAGATGCTTCAGATTTTTCTTTTCAAATGCAGGTACCATCCCGTATAAATATTCCATTTTCCTTCCCACATAGAAACACATTTTTCTTACTGCATGTGCTTCAAAGATTTATAAATAAATAAGAAGATGAAACAACATTTACAAATGAGTGTAGCGTTCTCTCCTCTGCACGCCAATAAACATGAGATCAGACATTTCTCAGTGGAAGCAGTGGATTATTTAACAGCTGGTTGCCAAGGATGAAAATGGTGGAGATTCGAGGTAGGTCACAGATGCACTGGCTGTAAAGACTGCTGGCTTATCTATTGCATACTCTTTGTTTACCTCCCCTCCTTTATTGCTTATTAAAATTTTAAACTGTATTGTCTTTCTAATTTTCTCTATTTTCAACTTGAGGCCTGGTCCTCCCCTTAACTATCTGTAAAGCATCCGTAAAGGTTTAACAAGCTCTATCTTCTGTGGTTCACATTTTACTGACAAAAATAGATGTCATAACCACAAAATTTAGTGGGTCCTATTGATACCTGCCCTCATGATGTGTTATAATTCTGAATTAAACTGCAGATAGACAAGAACCTTCATTTGGTGTGCAAAAATGTCATTTGTCCAGCATTTTTTTTCCAGTCTTCTCCCTCTTCCATGTTGGACAGAGCTCTTATACAGAGAGATGACACCTAACTTCTCCACCTGTTTCACAGGGCCATAAAAAAGACCCAGACTTGATAATAATGAAAGAGTCACTGGCTACATGGCAAAAGGAAGAAATAAAAATGGCAGTTGTGAAACTCATGCTAGCATGAATATAATTTCTTCCTAACCCATCTCATGCATCTCCTTTCCTCCTCTCCAGTCAGCCTTATGTTACAAGGAATGCTAATGAGAACTGAAAAAAAATGCAACCACATTTTTAATAGTTAGCATTTTTGAGGGTAGATTACATGCACAGAAGCAATAAAATGGAAAATAAGTGAGAAAAATACACTGGTTTTGAAGGCTGATCATGCTGAAGGGCTTAATACATACAAGGTGTTTCAAACCCAGAACAGCAATGAAAGGGAAGAAACTTTTAAAAATCAGTTCCAGGGGGGCACTAGGGACCATACAGTCGAGAGAGGAAATGCTTATTGTGGAAGATATGAATTCACAAAAAACATGAACAATAAAATTGGTTTCCTACAGTCAAAAAAATAGTATTATTTAGAACATTTAGTTTAGGATATTTTCTGCAGATCTTGGATACAAATGCAAACAGCAGCTGTTTTTCCCAGATTTTACACATAGAGAAATTAAGGTACAGAAAAATAAAACATCTGCCTCAGCTTATCTATTGTTTCAGCAGAAAATGCAGGAATTGGAATTCAAGAGATCTGAGCTCTAATGCAGACACTAGAGAGACACTGTTTTATGTGCTTAAAGTGCACTATCACTAAAGAAGTTTGCGTTTTGAATTTAGAGTATAAGACTTCTGTTTTAGACACCAAACAGGTCTCTGATGCTTTCAGATATGTTACTAAAAAAAGGAAAATGAAATGGTATACAAAAATCTAGACACAGCAATATTCATAGGCTAACCTACAGTTCAAGGAAAAATGTTAATTGGACCCTAAAGGAAGCACATATGCCCTCAAAGGAGCAGAAATACCCACACATAAATATCAGAAGATAAATAGTAAGTGGAATTTTACAGAAAATACAAAAAGCAAAACTAAAATCTATCCAAACAAGAATAAGGTCAACAGCACAGCTGCTAGTATGAGGGCAGAATATGTCCATTTGGTAAAAGCATAAGGCAGTTAGAAAAAAACTAATAATAATTGGAGGTGCTGACATTTAATGCATCACCTCAAAAATGTCTTAGCATCCCTATCTAAGAGAATTTCTATAACATTTAAGAAACAGCAAACCAGGAGGATGAGCAATAAAATATTCTCAAATATTCTAAATTTGACATCCAAAATAGACACAGCATTATATACAAAAGTTGCAAAGTGCTCTGAACAGGGCAAATAGCCCTTTGATGCTTTAAGAAGCATAGGTGAAACTGAAATCTTAATATGCAGGCAAACTGTCAGCCAGGGATGACTGGGAACAACTACTGAGATACAAAGAAAAGCAACAGGAGAAGAGATTAGGATTGAGCTAATTTGGATGGAAAGTGCTGGGTCTTGGCAAGAGAGAAATGTTCCAGTAAAGCAGTAATAGCCCAGTAAGGCAGAAAGAGTAACTAGAATGAGAAATGTTTAATTTAAAACATTTTCAAGTGGAAGTTTTTCACTGATTTTTTTTCTTCACGTACTGTTTTGATAGAAAGCACAATTTTTTTTTTCCATTTTTAAAATTTCCTCTCTCTCTCCAACATTTTTTCCTGGTTTCCCCTCATACCACACACACTTCATGTTAACAAACTAGGCGACAGGAAGGGAGAAAAGGAAAAGGGAAAAAAATCACAATTACAGACAACAGAAAGGAAAAAAAAGTGTCACATTCTGATTTGTAAAGATATGCTTCCTTTGTAATAAAACAGAGAAAAATCAATATTCATTAAAAAAATACAATTTGTGAAAGCTTTTAATTAAACTATTTGTTAATTTTTCAGCCCTTAACTTAAAGCTTTGCTTTAAGCTGGATTTTCAGGCAGAGTGAGTGGCCTGTTGGGTAAGAATGAAGGAGTGCATGGGATTCATGCCAGCATAAGCTACGTTCCTACCTAATTCCAGATTACAGTTTCTTAAATAACTTAGAAAATACAGTGAACAAAAAGCATCATAAAGTACACAACTGAACAAAAAAAATTTGTAGGACCAGTTAAACATGATTTATTGTCGGAGTGGGTTAAACTTCTCAAAGGGAATCTTAAGGTCTATCCTGGTTTGACTCAATATTTTTCTTAGAAAGTTGAATGATGAACTAGCAGAAGCCTTGCAAATACTTTGTCACAGATTTCAAGAATATAAGGAAGGAGACATGACAGCAGCTAATCAAACCCTAGCAACAGTTGCAGAAAGTGGTGAAGATTGCAATAAATTATTTCAGCCAAAGTCAATTTTCAGTTTCAAAACTTTGTAACAGCGTATTTAAAAGAGAAGTTGTCTGACATTCCAACTTTGAAGAACCCCTGAACAATAAGGAACAAAACACCCTGAAAAGAAAAGTGACTGCAAAACTTGCTGCCATAGATTTCAGCAGATCATGAGAAATGCAACAGCAGCACAGGAGAACTGCTCCCAGTCTGCCCCTTGAAGGGACTAGATCGAACCCGAAGCCACGGCTGTCACACACACTGGCCTCAGCACAAAACTGCTAAACTGTGAAAAAGTTTGGAACTTGCCCAACAGGGCAGGTCTAGAGGCTGTTCTTGCAAGAAGAGCAGGTCAGAAAGATTTTTGCTCCACTCAGCTGGTTAATCTGTTTAATAATAGAGAATGAAAGGGTGGTATTTAAGAGGACAAGCTTAAGTTGAAAACTGAATATTGACACGCAGTCTGAGTTACACTATGTGACATAACAGTTCCTAACTCAAGGACAGACACACACACGTACTCACAGAAGCAAGCAGCAGACACAGGGACTAACAGTGGGCCAGCAGGACCAATGCTATGTTACTTAAAGAAACAAAACGCCTTAATATTTCAATAGTGAAACTAAAAAAGATATTTGAGTCTGCACTGTACAAATGGAGCATACGTGGATTGTAAGGGCAGAATTTTAAAGAGGTCATAATAGCATGTAGATGTGTTATTTACACTGCTCTTCTAATCCCATGCTGTTTTAAAATGAGAAAGGCTAGACTTGCTACAAATTCTGTACAGGGTCATTGAAATCAGTGAAGATGACTTCTGCTGATGTTTAAGCCCCACCAAGTAAAGCTTCCAAAGGTTTTCCTCTTTGGAGTCCTTTTTTGAATTAGTCTAGAAGCCACAGGTAGCACAAAAATACTTTCTGGCAGAAAGTCCTTAAGCATGCATAATCCACGAGATACATTTCACAGGTTCTAGCAGCTTTTTGCAGGACTTTTCCCTGAGAACACCCGCCAGCCAGGCCCTCAGCTAGCTCTGCAGAGAGGGACTGGGTTAATGAAAGTAATTATGGAATCCATTCTTCTTGTACTCTCATTCAGGGCCATTTTTGTCATTAAAAACATAAATCTGAAGCTCATAGCAATTAATCATGAGCTCATTTACATTTATATAGAGTCATCATCACTGTAGCTGTTGACAATTTGTAGTGCTATGTTCTTCCCAGCAAATAAAGTCCTATGGAAGTGTCCTGTCCTTCCACTTACTTGCAAGAGAAACTTTTTTTTTAAATCTGAAAAAACCTTAGTTTTCAGGTTGTCCCTGGTTAGACTCCAGTTCCCAAAAGCTAGACAAATATGTATTGTTTCAGTGACATGTGTATTTTTTCAGCATTATGAAAGAAGTCTTGTACATACGTCATAATTGGTAAAACATCCAAAAGCCAAATTCTCTGGGACTCTCTTTTGCACCAAGTATATTCTTCATTCCTCTCACAGCTCCTACCATGCAATGACCCTCCTGGCAGAATGAACGCAGTTTTGCTGTAGCCCAGTGTTGCTCCTATCGAACACAAGCTTCTGCCAACACCAGGCTGAAGACACGTGTGTGTGTGTGTGTGTGTGTGTGTGTCTGTGGATGGAAATGTCCTAACCCAATTAGATGCAGATGAGGGAAGGCAAAGGCAGGGGTGCGGACAGAACAAAAAAGGAAAAACAGAAGTCAGCCAGAGAAGCCAAACAAAAGCTGGAGGAGAAAAGGAAGGAGCAGAGTAGTTTTTACAGCAACTATTTGAGTAAAAGCTATTCAAGAAACTCAGTTTGAACCAGGACACCTGAGATTCCACATTCCTCCTTAGCCAAATAGAAATCTGTAGCTTGGGGCCAAAGCATATGCTTGTGTGTGTCAGAATGGAAGCACAGGTCTAGGCCAAACTAAAAAACATACATCTTGTACAGAGAGAAAAGCAACATAGCACCCAGTCCAAATGGTTCTGCTGGACCAGCAAACAAACATCCAGGAAAGTCAAAATGGCTAAAAAATTCAAGGAGAAAGCCAAAGAGAAAGAATTTTGCAACCTCCACCACTCCTCACAAGACCCTAAGCAGATAGCTGCTACCTTCTGAGATTAATTCTTCAGATATCCTGGCAACAAAGGAGCAGAAGGAGGCCCCAGATCTCATTCACTGCCACTTGAGTTCATGTTGCTGGCATTGCAGATAGAAAGTTTGGTAAGAAATGTCTGTAGCTTTGTGAGACGGCATTAGGCTTCGAGCAGAGCAACAAGTGTAGGTGGAAGAGCAGGCAAACCCTCTCTATGACAGTTCAGGAAAAACTTTGGGTGCTGTGCACACTGTTCTGCTCTGCTGCAGCACCCTGCAAGACCACTATAAAGATTAGGGCTCAATCTCAGTAAAAAGTTTGTCAACAATTAAAGCAGCACCATATCATTAATCTCCACAGAGACTGATTCAGCCTGACTGCAGAGTACTTTATACCCCATGAGGAGTCAGAAAGAAACTTCATGTCCTTCAAATACAGAGCACAAACGTCTACAATGGCTAACACGTCTCAAGTGGCTAATCAGTGAATCAGTAAGTCTCTTTTCCAAAATTTACAAAAATTTATGAGTGAACCCCGCTGATGATGCTTTCTCCATCTCTCCACATTTCCAACGTTCCAGTCATCTCTAGTCCTTGATCCCCATAACCATACATATACCATAAGAACAATATGACTGAGGCACACGAAACAATGAATGGGATGAAGGAGGTCAATGGGGTAAAAATTACGGTTTCTTACAATGTGGTAACTGGAGGATAATCAGAAGAAAGAAGTATTTCTCCATACAGCAATAAACAAACCATGGACCTCATCGCCATAGGATGCTGTGAAGACTAAAAGGATTTAAAAAAAAAAAAAACAAAAACAAAACACAAACCAAAAAAAAAAAAACCAACCCAAAACTCACTCCTTAAATTAATGGAAGAGAAATCCACTAAGAACTAAACATACTTGTGGATACAACCTCTCAGTCAGGACCCCCCACAAAGTGTCAGAGGATGGATCATGTTTGAGAGGAATTGTATATGTATCTTAGTTCTACTGTTGTACTCTTGTCCAAAGTATCCTTTATTATACACACACATACACACACAGAGCAGAGATGAGCTATCTAGATAAGTTGATGTGTGGTTTCACCTAGCACAGTAGTCCTTTTTATATGTTACTGTCTCCTCTCCTCTCCCATTTGCCAGCATGTTTCCCTTAAGCTCTTGCTACCATCTCTAGCAGTACCAGCCAGATTGAACTCTTTAGGAGAGACATCTCCCTGGGTGGGAGCCAGTGGTGTCTGTGGCACAACATGAAGATGCCAGCATTGTATTTAAAAGCACTGCTGATCAGTACATCAAACCCCATTCTAAATTCTGCAGCCAATGCACAGCCCTGCTTAACTCCATTTATAGCAAGCATATGGTAATCATGCATACCTAGACTACGTGGGTGCATTCACCACTGTTTCTAAAAGGTCAAGATGTTTAGTAACTCATCATTTCAGCTGAAGAAGAGAGGCCTATAAGCTAGTTTCATCGACAAAATTAGAAAAGTAAAATCTGGTATCTCCCAAGAAGCTCAGGATGCCACACTGGAGCTCTCCTCTGTCTGACAGGTAACAAAAGACCAGCTTCAACACCAAGCCTTCCTTCATTATGAGAGCTATACACATTTGCACAGAAGAGTCTACAGCTAAAGGACAGCTTTGTAGCTGTCTTCAGTGCCTGAAGGAGCAGAATTGTTCCATCTCTGAGTGTTTCCAAACTGTCGCTAGAAATTAATCCTCTTTTAGAAACTAAGCAACAAGAAGCAGCAACTTAAGCTGTAAAGATGAAGTAGGATCTTAGTGAAAAGATCCCATAACTGTAATTGACTATAACTGACAAATGTCTGAAAGCTGGTACTGAAAAGGCTGTATATATTTTTATTTCTTGTATGGTGATGTAGATGCAGCACACAGGGAATACACAAACACAGTGTAAGACATACAACTTTGCATTTTGTAATTGCCAGTACAAGAGGGTACATAATACATTATTTATTTGGTTCCAGGGTATAGTTGACATTAAATTAATGTTTTTAAGTTCCTCTTTTCTTCTTAAGTCATGTAGTAAAGTAATTTCTGCACACACACACACATATATGCATGTTCTAAATGACGTTCATGCTTGCCTACATTCAGAAGTGGGTTACTGATAACAAAATATACATCAGATTAAATTATATCCAAACTATATTTTTCATTTAAAACAGATTCCAGTGAAAAAATTTGCTTCGATACAAAGCTATGGACTGGCAAGTGCAGGTGTCATCCTATCATCAAGAAACCTGGTACCAGAACAATATTTCTAATGATAAAATACACTCCCTGCTGTCCAATCAGCACAGAATCATCTCTTGCTTTTCATAGTACAAAATGTAGGGAAAGATGTCCTCATTATGGTTGCCTACCTCCATCTAGTGACCAGAAAAGGTACATAAATTAACTCTGCAACAATCCAATAATTAATTGCCATTGGTGGATAAAAGTTACAAATTACAAAACTCTTTTCCTATGAATTGTCGAGTGGTGAAGGTAGTTTATCTTCTCCCAGACAAATAGAACAGATTGACTCCAGCATGCTCAGAGAAATGCCAGTATGTTTGTGCAATGCATGTGGGATGTGCATCTCTTACAGAGACCTGGACAGGCTGGAAGAGTGGGCTGGCAAGAACAGTATGAAGTTTAACAAAGAAAAGTGCATGGTTCTGCACCTCGGACAAAGTAACCAAAGAGTCCAGTACAGTCTCAGATCTGTTGGACAACAAGCTGAACGTGATTCAGCAGTGCACCGCAGGAGTGATGAAGGCCAACCAGATCCTGGGCTGCATTCACAGGGGCATTACTAGCAGAGATAGAGACGTGATCATCCCACTCTGCTCAGCACTTGTCAGGCCGTACCTGGAGTACTTTGTCCAGCTTTGGTCCCCACAATCAAAAAAGGCACAGACAGGCTAGAGAGGGTCTAAAGAAGGGCTATGAAGATGATCAAAGGGTTGGAGAACCTGCCTTGTGAGGAAAGACTGAAGGAACTAGGTCCTTTCTCCCTGGAGAAGAGAAGGCTCAGAGGGGATCTCATCACAATATTCCAGTATTTAAAGGCTAGTTACGAAGAGGATGGAGCCACATGGGGCAATGGGTGCAAGTTGCATCCGAAGAGGTTTCATCTTGATATAAGAAAGAAATTTTTCACAGTGAGAACAATTGATCACTAGAACAACCTCTCCAGGGATGTGGTGGAGTCCCCATCACTGGGGGTTTTCAGGACACAACTGGACAGAGTGCTAGATGATCTTATCTAGGCTGCCTTTTCCTCTAAAGGTTGGACCAGATACCTTTGTGTGGAAATCAGTGACACTGCGTCAAAAAAGCACAGGCAGAATTCAGGATTCTGCAGTTCTGCAGCCAGCAAGAAAGGAGGTGTAAGAGCTTGAGAAAAAAAAGGAGGAAGGAGGAGATGGGTTGGATTAATAACATGAGTTCTATTTAAAAGAAGAAAAACAACCCCTCCTTTGGAGTCAGGAATAGTATTCTAAAAACACACGCTCATTTCAATATCTAAAATATTACAGGGAACTTCCTGTTTTAGGCAGTCTGCACATAGTAGTCACAAATGTAATCTGGGGTCAGCAATCAGCCTTGATGAAAAGTAACACCCCTCTCTTTTGGGGGACATGGACAATGAAAATACTCAGAGCAGCATCTACAATACAGCCTTTAGTGAAGACAAGTTGTAAGCACCAATACTACTCAAGACAAAAACCCTTTAAGGTAGTGGGCTTTTATGCATATTTCTCCTAAAGTCTTTTTTTTTTTTTTTTTACAACCAGTAACACCAGAAGATTTTTGATCCACAGCATGACATGCTCAGAACTCTATCTTATTACTTTTTGTACAGTAAAATTTTATGTCCATGAACATCTTGATTTAGTTTTCTGTAGACACTATTTAAAGATTTCTGCATAAGTTATAATTTACCTATGCTTTTTCTTTTGAACTCAGATAAGTGCCCCTCTCCATAGATTTCATTCATTTAAGAGAGCGAAAGGTATGCTTCTCACGAACATGTGCAACAGTCACCCTGTCTAACATGTAACACAAGGTTATTTATAGAAAGCTACTGTAATCAGCTACTTCTGCAAGATTTACTACCAAGATGAACTGTTTCTGGCCAGCTCCAGATGCAGTGTAAGCCCTAACTCTCACTTAACCAATGTAAAACCAGGTCAAGGAAAGAGAGTGAATGTTCACAGCTATATTTTTTCTTTACCATGAAGTGCTCTCTATGAAGTCTCAAAATGTGGTTGAATGAGCGGAAAGACAGACAACAAATACCAGAATCCCATCTCTTTGCAACAAGAGCCTCTTTAAGAGTATTGATGGGTCAAACCTGCCCACATTACAAAAAAGGACATCAACAAGCATCTACCCTCTGCTAATTACAGCAAGTGCTTTTCATTTTCCTTTAGAACAACCAGATATTTTGTTCAAGGTACATGTTTGTTTTTTCATCACAGAAGAGTCCTATTCAATCAACATTCTTGGAATAATTCTATCAGTCACTTACCGCTCATTTATGCAACACAAACAACTTAACCATTTAATCCCACATTAGGCTGATCCTTCTTCTGCACACCCTGAAATAAAGGAGTGGCTGAACTAATGTCCTGGGACTACTTTCTGCTTACACAGACTACTCCAGTTAGTTCTGCAAAACTCTGGGCCACTGCTTACCTCCTCCAGGGAGACGGGATGATTATCTAGACCCTAAATCCTCACAGCCAAGCTCCAGCTTTGGGTACCAACCACAGCTAATTGTCTTTCTCCCTCTCCCATACCTCATCGCCCTCTTCACATGTACTTTCAAAGTCCTAACAGTGCTTATGTCACCTTAGCCTACCGAACTCAGGAATTTCCTGAATTCTGGCACCTTTTTTGGAAGTATGGGACTTCAGACCCAGATGTCAATCTCTGGAATTTCATACTACAGATTTCATGTTGAGATGTCTGAAGAGAAGAAAAATGAAGTTGCACATCGGCACCTCATGTCAAGGTTCTGAAAAAGAGGAACATGCAGAGGAGAGACTGAGCAGACCAAATACCAGGTCTCTCTGGTGTCTGAAGTTCAGCTCTGAAAGTGCCTGTGTTACCTTCAATCTCTTGTGGCCCAGGGCTAGCTGTAATGTTCATAAGAAGTGCAGCACAGTGCCTTCAGTAGAAAGCATGCTGTAAATAAAAACTCTGATCTTAAAATAAAATTTTCTGGGCATTTGTTTATACATTTTAAAAGTATAACACTAGTTAAAGTACTGCAATTCTGGGGAAAGGTTACTATTTGACACAAAGGATGACAGTTTGTCAAATCTGCTGGTTTTGCCATCAATTTCAAATTATCGTACGATTAATGCTGATGAATTGTAACACTTAAACATTTACTACTTCTAATTTACTTTAGTGAATTAATCACAGTTACATTGATCTACCCAGTCACTGGATGATGCCAGGAAGTATAATCCTTACTTGATTATTCTCTGTTACTGGAACAGGTTTGTGTTTCTGTCACATACGACTCTCATGGAGGGAGTCTTTAACGATAGATTTATAATTGTTAACCTTATTTGCATTACTTTTTTTTTTAAAATTGCTGTGTATATTTCATTTTCCTCCTATTTCTGCCAATTTATCTTTTGTGCTATTAAAAATAAAGATAATTTTAAACAGAATAAGAATGACATATTTTCCTCCCACTCTTCTTACCAAGTGATTTTTAAATTAGATTCCCTGTTGTACAAAAATCACAGGCAACTTAGACAAAAATGTCTGGAAGAAAAATGCAAGATTTAAACTATTTTATTAGTTTAAAAAATGTCAGGAATTAAAATTGGCTTATCCTACTCTTACCTTTACTGCACATTTTTCAGATACTCCTTAAAAACTGTGATATAGGCAACCTTACTGAATTTAACATTAAACAACAGAATCATAGAAATTAGTCCACTTGCATGGAAACCCTAAAAGTTAATGAAGATTTATGTTCCAAAATAGAGATAAATATCCATATGATTAATAGTCTTAACTACTGGAAAACATCTCCTTTAGTATCCTGAATTGCTGTTTACCTGTAAGTTTCCTTTGATGGAGAAAGAAAATCCTAAAAGCAATTCAGACTATATTTGCAACCAAATTTCAGCTTGAACTATCCACTTCTCCAAAGTTGGTCATGCTGATGTGGTTTAAGCCCAGCTGGCAATAAAGCACCACGAGGCCACTCACTCACTCCTCCCCCCCTCCAGTGGGATGGGGAGGAGAATGAGAAAGGAGAAAAAAAAAGAAGGTAGAACCTCATGGGTTGAGATGAGGACAGTTTACTGGGACAACACAAGGAGACAAAGTACAATAATAACTATAGTACTAATAAACAAATACACAAAACGAGTGATGTATGATTAGCCCCTCCCCCGCTACCAAAACACCGCCACACAGACCCAAAACACATGCTCACATGCTCACGACTTGCAGACGTCCCAAGAAGAACAAACTCCAGGGTCACAGGATTCTTGAACACTCTACGTTTTAGCCACAAGCCACATTTATGTTAGAGATATGCTGGAGAGATCAGACTTAGCAAAATCCACAGAAAGAGATTGAGATCTGGAGGCCCATCATTACCACAGGTACAGTCTTAATCACCAAAGCCAACAAGTCACGCTGAACTCTTTCAAGGTGCTAAGATATTTAATCAAGCAGTCACAAACGTCTCTCATTAAACTTTCATGTCAAACTACTTGAAAATGATCAATCTCACATTTTTCTACCAGCTGCATTTACAATGACCATGTGCTGCTCCAGACAAGTTGCTACATTTCTCCTTCTTCTCCACAGCTTGCCAGGGCCTTGCTTTTCAGCTACTATTTATAACAGATGCTCAGCTGTAACTTCTTTCTTGCCTTCTTAAGGAAGCTGCTCTTTCATGCAGATAGAAAGCAGTTCTTCAGCTTAAAAAAAAAAAAAAAGTTTAATGGGGAAAATGATCTGCCAGCTCTTAAAGCACATTTCCTAGAGAAATCAAATTCTCTGGTCTAACCTCCTTCCCAAGTATAAAAGTAGCTGCTTCAAAGTACCAATCCCTTACTAAAGAGTTTCTACTATAACAACAGTGCCCAGTGAAAACAGTGTGTTTCAGTAACGTTCAACTTAAGGCAGAAGCAGGCCTGTGGTAAACTGCTGAGGCTGACTGTGGCATGTTTTGACATCAGATCTCACTCTGAGTAATTCCATAACATGAACACAGGAAGTATTCACATATTTTCCTACTCCTCCTTTGAGCTTTTGGACTTTAAGTATTCCTCTTCCCAAGGTTTGTTTGCCCTCCAAGGAATAACCATTTTAGGATCCCACAGCTCAATCTAAAACAGTAAACAGGCAAGCTAGAGAAAGTGGTTAAAAGAAAAATCCCGAAGTGCGCTAGCCATAAACACAAACCCAACAAATTAATGGCCAAAAACTGCCTCATTCCATGTGTCTGTCTCGCCCAAATCAAGGCAGTGAATTCACTGAGCATGGTAAACTCCTTAAAAACATAAGATACAATTGGGTTAACTACATAAAGTTTTCCGTGTTTCCCTGTGCTATTAATTTCTGTGGAATTTTCTGTATGGGCAGTGTTACCTAAGAGGACAGAGCCTCTCTAGTTTTAACATCATTTTCTGCCCAGTGGTGTATTTTAAGGAAGGGGAAAGAGCAAGGGGATGTGTGATTAAAATCAAAACACTTTTTTCTTCTCCTTAAAAATATTGCTATTTCTTTCTTTTGATGGCTTAGTTTAAAGAAGGGGAAAAGACAAGCATGTGCCTGCATTTGCACTGCCTTTGTTATCACCACAGTCACTGCCATAATTGCACTTTCAATGTCTGTGCCTGCCTCCACTGCTGGCACTATTACTAGAATAATTACAGCAGCATTGACTCTTCTACCCTTTTTTCCAGCCTTGTCTGTGACATGCATTTAAAGTGTTTTATTCTACCTGCTTCCAGGCAAGACCAGGCACTTCGCTGCAGGGGAACGAGGCCCAGGCCAGCTCTTGATTTCTTCATAGAATGGCCAGCCTGAGCAAGGAGCGAGGCAAGGCAGGGGTATGACCTATGAGCCTGTCTTCTTCCCTGCTTAGGGACCGGGCAGGGCACAGCTGAGCCAACGCATTCAATCGCCAGTTAGTGCTGATAGCATTGGAGAAACGCCTCTGCAGAATGAGGAGGAACTGAGCGATTAACCTCAGATCCACCATTAAGCATGTGATAAATTGCTGGGCAAAGCACAATATTATCATCTTTCACTTAGGTTATGCAATGTCAAAAGTCTGCTTGGGCCCATATGGTGCAGAAATAAGAATTTCAGTAGCCAACGGCACAGTGGGAAGTTAAGTCACTGGAAACATATCCAGCTTTCTCTGGCTCCTTTGTACAGGTATGACTTTATCTGTGTGCCAGGCAGCATAGCCTTGGTTATATGTCCTAAAAAAATCTTGAAGTTGTATTTAACTCTGCAATAAGAGATCCCTAACCCTCTGTTAGGAACCTTCATCAACCAAACAGGTATAACTCACTTACTTACATTAAGAATATGTAAATATGAGTTATATTTGCTCTTCCAAAGTTCACACCCCTTAGACTTCTACTTCTTCCAGTATGAATAAAAATGCATACAAGAAAAAGTAACCTGTCAAACAAGGTGAAATTTGTCTCCATTGCCTTATTTGAGTTAATAGTAAGGGAACCATGAAACAGAACAGCTTTGTTAATAGTATCCCATAAAAAGGTAATCATAAATTTGTGTCATTTTACTGCCCAGAGGTACCAGTCAGCGAAATGTGAAAATTAATGAAATTGGCAGTTTGATGTGAAAATACATGAAAAAGCCTACTAATTTTTTAATGTTCTGATGGTTGCTTAGAACAAAAAAGCAATTACGTAAAGTAATGTGAAGTGTATGGAAGACTAAAGCTTTTTCTCTTGGTATTTGAAAGAGTAACATATAAATAATATTTAACAATTCAACATTTGCGTGGGTCAGTTTTCACCTCTGCCCACAAAGAACAAAAAAAGAAAAAAAGGCTATTTTTGTAAAAAAAAAATCTTATAATTCTGAGATTGAGATGATAATTTAACTCCTGTAGTGCAGAGAGCACCATTGTTTTTCATTCGTTGATTGGTTGGTTGGTTGTTTTTTGACAAAGCAGGTTAAGCACAGCAAAGAAAAGGCAGGGGGGTTTCCAGAAAATTGAAATACAGAGCATTCCATGCAGTAGATATGCCTGTGAGTTTTAATTTATATACAAGTTTTAGGGAAGCTTCTTGCTAATTCACTTTTATTTTTTCTCCTGGAGAAGAAGGTGAAGAAGTAATTCATGTATGTAAACAATGGAGACGGAAAGCTCAGGAAGTTACACTCATCAATGCAAAAGCAAGGGAAGAGTTCTGGTTCCTGAGTTCAGAATAATTTGGAATAATTCAAGGGCCAGTAACTTCTTCCAACTGTCTTTTGATCGCATTTCTTCTTAAAGTGTCCAGGAGAAGTGGAACTCTATAAAGCAGCCTCCCCAGATATAAACTAGATGGTGGAGATGGACTATGAGCAAGCTGCCATCATGAGGGTTATAAATTTCCACAGCCCACTTGCAAGCTGGGGTAAACAAGCAAAGGCAACCTTTTGAGCATCTCCAGAAATTCTCTTACACTGCACTTCAGGGTGTTTGCTAAAAGCCAGTGCAGAGTTTATAAAACTTAACTGATAACTCTTTAAATCCTGTGGATTAAAACTCTCAGTCCTTCTGACACTGGCATTTCTTATCACAGGATTAGAGCATCAAAAATGCAGAAAAAGCTATTTATGCTCTCAAAGCTGTTTTCCTTCATTAAAAAACCCCCACCATAATCCTTCATGATGCATCCAATGGTAGGCTTCCACTTCTTTTGCCACATTCAGTGCTACTGCAGTACTAACATATTACTTCTATTATTCCCATGGACATCCTGGGAATTTTTAGGAAAACTTCTAGCTCACTTTTGTTCTCCTTTATGTCTCCCCAGGAGGTCCACTCTTGCTCATTTTGAAGGAATTATCTATGCTTCAAACATGAATCAATTGAAGATAACTCTCACAAATACCTATAACAATTTAATAAAGTATGCTAGAGGTGAACAACTGATACAAATTCCTTTTTTTCTTATGTATTACCATTTTTTCTTCTGTGTTACAACTTATACAGACATCTATTTATTGTGTCTCAAGCTATATGTTTCTAGACAGAGTTTGTACCTTTCTATGTCATTCCAAGCATGTCTTCCAAGAGAAAGTATCTCACCAGCACACAGAATTTCCAACCACTGTAAGAGCAGTACATCTGTAAAGGTCAACATACACAGTCATCATGTGCTGAGAAGCAGTCATCTTTGTACATAATGTTGCTTGGGAGACCATGTATTCTATTTTTCATAAAAACAGCTAGTAGTAAAGATATGCAAACAGTTTGGAAACACATGGCTATGTTTTCTGCTCTTTCACTCATTCTCTGCTGCAACTTCTCAGGTACCAGCTCTTTTCCTAACTTGCTCCAACAGGGACTGCATAGTTGTTCAGACTGAGGGATTCACAAGTCATGGTATATTCAGGCTTACTCCAAGTTCATAGCATAATATTTGAAACACATGAACATTTATAGCAAAGAACATAAACTACAGTGGGAAAAGGCATCTTCTTCCAAACTTGTCTGTGTATTTTACTTCCCTTTCTATTTGCTTTTCTTTTTTTTCCAGATGTTACAAGTGCCTATTAAGAATTTGACATACCTTGTTGCTCTTAGCAATACCCATAATTTTTAGAAGATCATCTCGTTACTCATCAATTTCTGGGACATGAACACTCTCCTGATCAATGCCAAATAATAAAGGTTGCCATAGTTCTGTCTCAGCTGACATGAAAATAACTAATGATTTCATTAATAAAATAGATTAAAGCTAGTGATAATGAATGACAGCTTATTCTGGAGTGACATCTGTATTGATGCATCTCTGGTGCCCAAAACACCAGACAATTTTCTTTTATTAAATGGCATTAAAAGAGATTGGCAATATCCTGTTTCCTTAGGTATGTTCCAGGGAGATCCTTCTAACACTGTAAGTAGTATGTCAAACCCAATACTGTTTTCCTAACTGAATGTTGTGAACACTAAGTGTTTCAGTGGTAGAGTACAGCAAGATGTCTGAAGGGCTGTACTGTCTATTTTAAGTTCAATTTCATTTTCCATTTATAATAATAATATAAAACGTAGCCAGAAGCTTTTCTTTATCTTGAAGCTGACTACATCATTTGTATGTTCTAAGCATGAAATCATTCATTTTCACTTCTGAGTGAATTGCAACAGTGTTAGGTGTAGGGCTTTGGCATGTGACTAAGAGCCACACATACACTCAGACAGTGCAAAAATGAAATTCATCTGGAGAAATTAGTTCAAATGGTGCCTAGAAGTTTGGGATCTCTAAGGTCAAGGGTAGCAAATGCACAGGCTAAGATCCCAGCTTTCAATGAGGTACACACATAGATCACAATATTCATAAATTCTGATTCTAATCCCTTGCAGCATCGGATCTGACCTTCTGCTTCAGGCATCATGGCTGTGAGTCAATGGATTGCCTAGGCACAAGCTGGGAGCTCTGCCTTACAACACCGTAACATTAAACAGACTTCCCTTGGCTTCTCTTCATAAATAGATGGAAATTGGAGATGTAATATGGCTTGAAAAGAGCCAGTTTAGTAACAATAAGGACAGTTCCCTGATGTTAACAGAGTGTCAGGCTTAAAAGAAAAAAGAGCAAGTCACCTTGCAGTCAAATTTGAGATTAACTTTGCCATTTTAAAGGCTTTGATATCCACAAGAGCCCTTACAAATGCAAATGAATTTATAGAAATCATACACTAAGAAATACAATCATATAACCCAATCCCTAGTAATCTTCCTAATTCAGGGTCATCTAATTAGTTATGGAGGTGGCTACACATTGTTATAGTGATATCCACTGGACCCATAACATCTTAAATTGTCATATGTTACTTGGTAGAACATTATTTGGCAAGAAAAGTCTGGTTTCTGCTGAAATAGTACTTGATGTTTAATATTAAGCATATCAGAAATGATCCAATGTATCTAGTAAATAAATTGTGGCTAGTTACAGCAGACTTCAGTAGATATGCTCTTACGAATTGTTAACAAAGATCAGTGTTATGGGTTTGTGTGGCACGGGGTTTTTTGGTAGCGGGAGAGGGGCTGCAGGGCTGGCTCCTGTGAGAAGCTGCTGGAAGCTTCCCTGGCTTGCATAAGGTCACATAGAAAGGATGAACTGAACCCACCTCTTTCAAGTCCTATCTATCATTTAATGAACTTACCATTCATGACACTACTATTCATCTTTCACTGATGCTGTAACTGCTACTCAGAGCTGCTAGCTACCACCTTGTGAAAATTTCCCACTTTGTTTCCTTCCTTTAGTTGAATACGGCTATGACAGTCAGTAAAACTCAGCTATGTACAGATGTTAAACCCTTGTCTCTGAACAGAATAGAGAATACTCAAATACAATCTTCAATACTGAAACTCTGCTCAAAACTCTTTTCAGTTTCATCTTTTTCACAAAAAAAAAATCCCAATGACGATATTGTACATGGGTTAGTTTTCTTAACATCTCTGCATACACATGGTACAGCAGATTTGACAGGCTGGACCTATGTGATTTATTTTAACGGGGACGGTTCTCTCCTCATGTAGCTAAAATAAAATAGTTTTGCTTAAGGGTTGTGCTGGAAGTCCCTGAAGTCAGCCATACCCCGATTATAGATTTATCTAAGGGACAGACATGTAGCTACCAAAAAGCAGCTAAATTCTTGGCCTGAGGCTGCACTACTAAGACTAGCAGAGCTGAAATTTTTCTTCTTTCAGACTGAGGGACTGCTAGAAAAGCTCCTTTCTAACGGCTAGGCTGTAGCGCTGAGCTGAGGTAAGACATGTTGAGAAAGCTATACAAATCTTGCCTTGTTTAAAAACAAATTATTGTTTACAGGAGACACTGAGGATGTCTTAAACTGGTAGGATGCTCCTAGCAGGACAGACACATAACGGAAGGTCAGGTTTTTAGACATTTAAGATGAGCTTCAGTGAAATAGCTGTTTGTACCATCATACACCTTTACAATCTACAACCTGAAAAGCTTTTGCTTTTACTCCCTATGCAGGCACCATTTTGTGAATCTGAGAGATGTACAGGCAGGAATCATGCTCATTTCAAAAAGTGACAGAAGACATGGCTTGAAGGGTACTGAGGAAAGGAGGAAACCCAGTTTTCATTGCTCTAACTTTGTTATCTCTGTTCCTTGTCAATCACCATACAATATAGGAGGATGTGAGAGTAACCTCGTAATGGATGATGCCCCTGGTGTTACACAGCTATATTGTATCAGTAGTTTACTTTTCTAAAAATGAGGTATTCAGTACTAACCACCTGACCAATGCTCTTTGGTGTGAGAAGAAGGTTTCTGAGTAGCAGTTTAAACATTAACATATCTCTAAGAGCCAGGTGGCTTCACCTCATCTTGTGAAGTTCACACAGGTAATGGGTGATGTCCCAGAGCATAATTCATCATTAGCTTTTACAAGCCAGGATGGGCTATAAGGTTTTCCAAACAATTTGGGCTAAGATTCATTATGATCAAAACACCCTTTTCTTACCTTTATGGCAATGGCAATGGCAATTTCTTAAATAACAGAGAACTTTTAAGGAAACACGGCTGAGCAACACAAGCTTCTGCAGTGTTCTGCAAAGCTCAGAAACTAATTTCTCCTTCTCAGGACTGGATGTAAAAGCAGCTCTCCTTGAATTCACTGTGGCACTGGCATGTTCCTGGCTCCAGAGTCTGCCCCCACTAAGGTCAATATCTCCCGACTCAACAGAGCTGCAGTGAACTGCACACATTGAGAAAACATGGTACGCCAGCTGAAGTCAGGGCAGAGAGCTGAGCAAAGACTCCAAAGTTCAATTATCAGCATTAATTTATAAAAATGGGGCATACAGTGAGAATGTGTCTGTATACCACAAACTGTCTTTTATTTCTCTGGCTGCTATGGCCACAGTCAGAGAAGGCCATGGCAACCACAGACCTAATACAGGAGGAGAAGCTGAGGAGTTTCTATGATACCTCAGAGCCAATATGCTTATACGTATGAAACAAAGATTCAACAAAAAAAAGTAAAGAGTCTGGAATATTAATACTGAAATAGAAGTTGTATGAAAAGTCCAAAAGGACTTTGTAGTCATACACATTCTTTTTCTAGTAAAGTTAAAATTGGATGTAGCTGCACAGGTACTTTTCACAGCTATCCAAATAACAAATTTCACATATTGTCTCTACCACACATATAACCCCACTCAGCATCAAGAATTAAAATAGAGAGTGAAGAGAATTAAATGAGAACATTGTGTCAAAAGGGGACTGCAGTAAAAGTAAGTAATTTCCTTTGGAATTCACACCTACTTGAATGTGTAATTTTACACAGATGGAAATTTGCTCGACTTTAATAAAGAACAGCTCCATAACGGTGATCTCATGAGGAACAAAAGCAAGCCAGTGAGGTTTACACATACAGAAATTAAATCACTAAAATACTGAGCAATAAAAATTTGCATAAGCAGTGGGCTAGCACAGTTATTTTACCATTCCTTAGGCTTTTGCATGCTATTTCAAGTCTTCTAATCTTCCTCATTTAGACAGCCTCACATGGACAGGACATGTGAGCTTGTGGCATAAAGCATTAATAATACCAATGAGAACAGTTGTACAGAAGAGCAGAGGACTCGCACTTAAGTTCTCTTGTCTCTGGCCCTGGTTCATAAAGTGACATCCCCGTATTCCTAAGTTCATCACTATTCTGATCAGCATTTAAGAATGCATGAAGCTTTAAGCATAAGCTTGAGTAATATTGAATTTGCAAAATTTAATTTGCATGGTCCTAAACAGAGATGATTTCCCGACTCTAGTCCCAAGTCTTTAAAATAACAAACAGCTCACAGAGATCTGTCCATGCCTAAGTCATGCACTGTTCGTAAATCACACCACAAAGCTCAAGTGCACAGTATTGTGGAAATACAAGTTCATATTCTGTAGATAGCAATTATTTTGTCTTGCTATGTTATCACCAGTACCTAAAACTGACTTAAGTTATCTAAGGCTTTGTAAAGCCAGGCTTCCATGGGCTATCCCTCTCTGATGTGGTTCTCTTCCACCATCCTGATACTGCAGTTTGACTATTAGGAAACCAAAAACCATAAATAAAATTGTTCAAAATATAGCTTGGCTATTTTGTTCCAATGATTTTTCCATACTGTTTCTTTAGAAAGCACTCAGGAAACTTTACCTTTTGGTGATGCACTTTCATCCTAGAAGGAAGAGGGACAGGTCATGAATGAGGAAAATAATTGCATCAAAAATTTGCAGTTCCAGCTACGAAATCGATTTAGGGGGCACATACATGGAGAAAAAGAATGTTGTTTTTCCTGAAATAGTTCCTGGAAGCCCAAAATTCAGTTCTTGTTGATGCACAAAAAATGTCTTTCCTTCAGACCTGACTCTCTCCACTTATTTATATATCTGGTTTAGATTCTTCAGTCATGCATGTTCATTTATGTTGCTATGTTACCAGTGTAATATATATGGTTACTAAGGCAACAGATAATAGCACTGTGTGCATGTGTAACGTTAATAACGTCAACACTCTGAGCACAGCGTTGGAATATAAACTATTAATTTACCTGGAAAAGTTTTAGGCTTTGACTATTATTCAGCTTTTCAAATGATAGATGTTTTATGTTCAGGTGTTTTGGTAATACCTTGACAATGAATTATTTAGTTTTACAAATTCATAATTGCAAATTGCCAGTGCCATTTTTGGGCTAACTAGTTGCATGTTTCAGTAAGTGCTGCTCTCAGTACTAGAAAACCTACTGATCCGTTCACAGTGCAAAGCATTCATGGAAGTTAAACTGTGACAGAGCCGAGCTAGGAGCACTTTATGAGACTAACCATGATGTGCCTTGAAGGATTGTTAATCCCTGTAATTCATATTTTGGAGAGAAGAAAGGCAATTGGTGAGAGCTGTTAATCTCACTATTACATCTTTCAGTCATTAAAGTGTTCTGAACAAACCTCTGTGCTAAAAGAAATTTCAAACAAAAAGGTGAAGTTTGGTCATGATGCAAGTCTCTTTCAAGTTTTTGATACTAAGAAGAATGCTTTTCTCACATCTAAACTCCAGATTACATTATAGCACCCTAGGTTATGAGATTACCACAGATGAGATTACCACCTAAGGTAAAAAAATCAGTGGTATCATTCAGCTGAAGGTGTGGATGTAAAATATTATGTAGAACAGTAGTTTCATTATCCTGACTGACTTAATTCACTTTACAAATGTACCACTGCAATTTTAATTTACTGCACTTAGCCAATGATCCAGCCTTCAGACAATGATAACAGAGATAACATGAGCAGGAGTATGTCTGAGAAACAGAAGATTCACCTCACCACTAGATTTAATTTGATCCAACATCAAAGACACTTGTGATACTCTGATGGATGTTTGATTTCAGAGTATAGGAAACAGAGCTAATCAGTCTAATAATCAGTCTCCATTGTGCCCCATTCTGTACCTAGATTAAAAAAATCTGTAGTAAAGATACAACAACGGTTATAATACAGGACTTAGCTCTGGATATTAGCCAGGAAATTCTGCTATGACATTAATTTTTTTTTTAAAAAAAAAAAGGAAAAGAAAGAAAATGTGAAGCTGATCAAGCTGTCTCTTGATACTGCAAAGATACTGACATATAGTACCATCCCTATGTATTTTGTTAATTTTTTTTCACCAATAAATACTGGCAGAACATACCTGAAATACAGTAAGTTTTAAAAAGTCCTGAATTTTATAAAAAAGTAATTAAATGGATTGAGAAATCAGTCTTGGAATATGCTTACATTATTTTGCCTTCTCCTGATTCTCCTGACCATGTGAAATACGTTATTTTTAACTGATATCTAAAGTTACTGTTGAAGATCATCCGGTGAACACCAATGGACTGGTTTCCCCATAAAGCAACATGGGAAATACTTTGTCCTTTCAGAAATGGAAGATGTTTTATTTAACACTTTCTCCCTTCTAGAGATAAGCCAGCCTGACTCATTTTCATCAGCATGTTGAGCCTTTGCCAGTAGGAAGAAAAAGCACTGATGTTCCAGTTTCATAGTGCTTGTCACCAGCTCATACAGCTAAGAGGTAAGTGAGAAGTAGGACTGTGTTCTGGACACAGAAGGGCTCTGCAAGAGGTTTAAAAACCATCCACTAAACACATTTTTCCAGGTATAAAAACATGTCATGGCCAGTAACAATCAGGTCTTGTACAATTTTGGCTTGCATTCCTGGAAATAAACAGCTCAAAACAATAGCAAAGTTCTGAGCTTTGTACAAGTAGAAACATGGGAGTGACATAACACTGTGAACATGTGGTCCAGCACATGCATTCTTATCTCCCGTGGAATAATGATTGCCTTTGCCCTGGTTTAGAAAGAAAGGTCAATTGCCAACTTTGTACAACTGCAAAATGACTGCCAGGCTCCCTGGGGAGATTCTGCAGATGCTGGACAATCAGGGCTGAGAGAACAGGGTGAAAACCTTCCATCTCAAGGCAAACACACAGGAGAAGCTTGTGGAGGGGCATCCATTGAGCAGGCTCTCACTAGAGGAAGTTTTAAGGTAATGACTGAGGAACCACTGGCAGATCTTTCAGAACTGCAGAATGAAACAGGAGGGGAGGAAGGATATGATGACTATGGAAAACCAAATGTATAAATATTCTAAACCAGATGTTTATTCATTTGCAGGAGGGTCATACCTCCCATTCTCTCAATGAACGTGTATTTAATACATCAGGTCTCTTTGGTCGTATTTTTGAAAAGTGGAAAGGTATCTGACTTGGCCACCAGCGTCTGCAAGAAAAGACTTTAACTTGTCACCATAGATTTGCATTATTTACACATTTCATTACATACTGACAATAAAGAGTACACTCCCAGAACAGAATTATGGCAGAAAATGCTGTATGGAAAACCAGCAAATCCCAGGGAGAACTATGAATCCCCAGAATATCTCTGAATGATGAACTGTGTATTGGATTCTTAATTATACTGAAAGATGTGTGAAAATTCATCTCACCTGTATCTATAAATTTCAGGATTGCCTACACAAAATTTGCTCAGGCTCCAAAATATTCTTTTTGACAAAGGTATGAAATAAATCACCATCCATAAATTGGTTCTTGATCCATGTGCTCCAAGAACACGGTTTGAGACAGCGGCATATTCTGCTCATGGATGATCTATGCCCTCTTATTTTGGAGACTGGTTTTCACACACCTGAGAAACCTGCAGATGTCTAAAGGATGGCAAAAATAGCAGATCAACAGAAAAAGGCTGTTGTCAGCTCTGACAAATTACTACAAATTTTGAAGATCTGAGGCTCTGTGTCTGGCAGAAGCCTAAGTAAGTGAGTAGCATTTCACTCATTAGCACAACATTCATTAGGTACTTTAAATGCCACAGGTGGGCTCAGTGTTTTCCAGTGAATATATGAAAAATCAATGTCTCCACAGAAACAAGCAAGCACTGGACTGCGTAATTTTACCCTCTAGATCAATTTGTGGACGTATATATAAACAGATGGAAAGGAAGCTGTTTGCAATAGTGTAGCAAAGTGATTATTATAATCAACATAACCAGCTGATGTGACATTCACAGAAAGAATATCTTAGAGAGTTTGTTTACTAATTTAAATAAATTAAATCAGAATGACTTCAGAATGAATTAGCAGTGCCAGCACTCATTCTTTAGTTAAAATAGGAAATTACCAAGAGGACAGAGTTTTAAAAGCTTTATGCAGGTTGACATTCACCACTGAATTTCTGAAACAAATGTCTACAATTTCCATTTAGTTTTGTTGATGTGCTACTCCATGGCCTTCTGGCTCTTACAAACCTCTCTTCTAAGAAGGTAAAATATCATTGATTCTATCTACAGCAGTTTAACTACAGGTAGTGAGCCCAAAAATGCTTTATCTTATAACGAAAGAGTATCATGAGCTGTTGATCAGTGAGTGATCATATATGACTATAATTAAGATACTGTCATGGTTTAACTCCAGCCAGCAACTGAGCACCACGCAGCCGCTCACTCGCTCCTCCCCCCTCCCAGTGGGATGAGGGAGAGAATCAGGAAAAAAAGTAAAACTCATGGGTTGAGATAAGAACAGTTTCATAAATAAAATAAAATAAAATATACAATAATAATAAGAAGAATTGTAGTGAAAATGAATATAACAAAAAGAGAGAAATTGGACCCGTGAAAAGGCAAGTGATACACAATGCAATTGCTCACCACCCGCTGACCAATCCACCCCGAGCAGCCAACTCCCCCATTTATATACCGAGCATGACGTTCTATGGTATGGAATATACCTTTGGCTAGTTCGGGTCAGCTGTCCTGGCTCTGCTCCCTCCCAGCTTCTTGTATACCTGCTTGCTGGCAGAGCATGGGAAACTGAAAAATCCTTGACTCAGGATAAGCGCTACTTAACAATAACTAAAACATCAGTGTATTATCAACATTGTTCTCACACTAAATTCAAAACACACTGTACCAGCTATTAGGAATAAAAATAACTCTATCCCAGCCGAAACCAGGACAGTTACAAATTCAACTAATTATGTCATGAACTGGGTGGAAATGAACTAGTATGTTAAGATTTCCACAGTTTAATTCATTTCAAAGTAAGTGAACGAAGAGACGTAGAACCATTAGGTCCAGTTTTGCATTAACATAAATGCAACACATTTTAAACTTCCCTTGTCCTCAGGCAGTTTCAGGAGCTCCTCCAAAAATGATAGATATGCTTCCAGCTCTTCCAGAGTTGGATTTGTCTGTTCTCAACCCCAAAGCATATCACTTGAAAATATTCTGATTTCAAATTACCTACAAGCCACACTGTTGTTTTTTTCCAAAAGTCATCACAGTTGCTGTGATGGTCTTCATGATACATCAGCAGGAGCAATGAAATACCAGTAAAGTAGTTCAGTCCCTAAGTCGCACTGCTACTAGTACCTCCATACTAGTATATTAAACAGCATCAAGACATTGGGCCACAATTATCCATATTATTTAATCATTAGCATACTCTTTAGCATAATTTTGCCCCATGACAATGCTCACAGACAATGCTTGGACACAGTTCAAAGGAGAACATGTCTGTTGCTCCCAACAGGCAATTTGGACTTGGCTATCCTGTTTTGAAGCAGAGAGGGAAAAGAGTGCTACTTACCCTCAGGGCTAAGGAGCAGTCTCTCAGCAATATTAGTTACAAAAATAAACATGGCTAGAGTTAAAAAGCCAATCTTCCCTACAGCACAAGTCCCAGGGGACTGAGATTGTCTCTCAGGAGACAATCAAGACAGCAGGAGAACATACTGTAGTAGCAGCCTCCAATTCATTAAAAAAACATGAGACAGAAACCCAAATCCCCATCACATAATGACTGAACAGCCAACTCAAGGTGCCCGTAGCACCCTGAAACAGCAGCTGGGGGATCCTGCAGCCCTGGGAGGGGAAAGAACTGACGTGGGCACAGATAGCCACCTGGCCTTGGGCAGGAACCTTGATCCCCCTCAAACTAGCAGCCTCCTCTCAGGAAAATGAGCAAATCCCTACAGATTATTCCAGTGGAGGAGGTTTTCCTCTCCCATTACAGCCATTGTACCACCCCAGAAAGAACCCCAGAAGGTTATTTGGAAAAGAAAACGTGAATCGGACCCAGAAATCCAGTTTTTAGGGCACTCAGCTGGGAGAAGGCAATCCTAAAGTTCAGGTTCTGCTGCCTGGACAGCTGATCAGTTACATTCAAGCTCTTGACTGATGCAAAACACTGAAGCAGCCCCTGTCACAGTCACAGGTTTCTGTCACCCACCCCCCGGGGTTCCTGCATATTCTCCGGCGTGGGTGACTCACAAGGGTACAGTCGCGCACAGGCTCCTTTCTTCTTTCCGGCTCTTTGAACCTGAACATTCAAAATACCATTTCAGGAAAGCAAGACAGTAGATGTCAGTTCTCTCAAGCAAAGGAGGAATTAGGGATGAAGCTCATGTCTCTGAGAGCACCATCCCACCACCCTGCCTTGGTGCTGGTTACAAAGGAAAGAGCACAAAGCCGACCCTCACGAGAGCACTCTGGGTTGCACACGCAGCCTTCCCTTCCCTACCCCAACAGCCTAAGCTCCCATAAGGAAGCACAACTGAGCAAAACACCTGATTTTTTTCATTTTGTAGCTCTTGTTGGCATCTGGCTCTGCCTCGCTTGCCCTGAGCCCAGTCAGAGAAGCCCGGAGCTGCCTGCTGTGCTGATGCAGCAGCTCGATGTGGGTCTGCCCACCACTGGGAGATGGCACCTGAGTGGCATCAGAAGCAAAAACCAGACTCGTTTCGAAGCCATCCCTTTCCTGCCAGCCTTCACTCTCCTGCTCTGCAGTGATTTGCAGTCACCTGATCAAGCCATTGCACGGTTTTTGCTTTCCTTTGGGAACAGTACAGTCCTCTTGCCTACACCCCTGTCAGTACATCTCTGCTTTTCATCCCCACCTTGGGCAGTCTCCCAGAGTTGTAGGAAATCACATTATTCCCATGAGGGAGTGGGGCAGAACAGGACAGTGGATGCCCTCGGGCACGGAGATGGCGGGTGAGGGTCCCTGCGGCGTGAGACAAGGGCAGAGCCTCTCGGTGCAGTCAAGGTTTGGACTGTGCCTTCAAACCCCTAAAACTCACCACTGCCTGGATGTCCCTCCTCCATTTCATGGTCTCACATGGGAACAGCATCGGCAGTAAGTGGTACCGGACCTTGCTGGCAGTGTAAACCAGGGAGGGAGCAGTTTGAAACACCTCCACGTTTTCATCTCTTGAATGGTCTGTTGGGGTAGAGACAAAAGCTCCTTGGGGGAGGAAAAAAATGCATCAGTGCAAAACCATATTTTCAAGGTCAGTCATGAAGTTTCAAAATACTATTTTATGAAAACAAACTGAAAAAGAAAGATGTAGCAATATGCACAATTCACTCTGTCAACAAGGACAAAACTGCTGTTGAAATCTATCACAAGGGGGTTAATAAGGTCTACCAAATGCTTTTGTGTTGAATGCACTATTTGAAACTTTCAGGGCGAAATAACATCCTGGAAGATGTGCCTGAAAAATTCCCTGAAACAAGGAGTAAACAAAGTACTCTCTGATCAGTTATTTGTTGCATGTCCTGAACAGCTGCAACCACCTTGTCTCCTTAAGGGTTACCTCAGCAGTAGCCAAGCACCACACAAGTCTGGGTCGTAGTCATTGCAGTCGAATGGGGTACCTGGGCCCAACCTCATTTTGGATCCGCAGTGCAGGAAAAAATTGCAGTGAGTCACTTCCAGTGTGCTATAGATAGTGTGCTTGGTCTGTCTGCAGCTAACCTGCACAAATGGCATAATACAAGCATTTTGATCATAAACAAACATACATCGTGATGCACAAAGTGTTGGTTTGGTTATTTTTTTCTTAGAGAGTTTTAAGTATGCTAGCTATAATGCTTAACAGAAAAGGATTTTTTTCCTTAGTGATATTTTTGTTGTTCAAAATATAAGAAAAATCAGAGATTATAGCAGCATTGAGAGATGTTACAGAACTTTTCTCTCCTCCTGCGCCAGAATTACGTAATTTTCTTTTCAAGATACCCCAATTGGATTTCTGAGTTCAGTTCCTATGAAACAAGAACAGCAAACCAAATACCATGACTATCTGCTTTGCTGTAAGAGGTTTTAGGGTTGCATTAGAGGTTGTAAGAGACATAATGAAGAAGAGAAAGAAAATAGTCTGTGTTTTAAAATAAACCAAGAACGGTCACAGAGCAATAAATGGCACAAAAAAGCAATATGTCAAAAGGAGGACAGAAAAAGAAATGCCAGCAGAAGCACACTTACACTAAATGTCCCCTTAGCACAGAGAGAAAAAGCAAAGGCTGAACTTGACAAGGCTGAAAATAAATTTGACAGCCTTAGACAAGAAATGTAAGATGACCTCAGCTACACTGATTTGAGTAAGCAGTTGTAGACAGATGGCCAAAAGAAAAAAAACTGGTTACTTTCAAGTCTAAAATATTCCTGTGACTGTAGAGACAGTGTTGCTGATTATGAATGAGATCTGAAGAGTAAAACTAGATGTTGCAATGTAAAAAATGCCAAACGTTATCTTCAGAAAACAATCTAAAATGTCTTATCCTAGTCTAAAGACAAAAATATCTGTCACTGAGTAGAAGATATCCAACCTTAATAACTGAAATTCAGAGAAAACAGGAAGTAATAGAGCCATTGTATTTAAAATCCTTGGTCATGCTTGGTACAATAGTAAAGAGGATATATTTGAATGACAGTGGAAATTTTATCATATATCTCTTTCTGCTATTGAATTAATGCAGAAAAATCACACAGTAGCATTGAAAGTCATTATATATTCATTCTTAATAAAAAATATTGACTCTGAATAAAGCAGACTAATTGCTAGCAATTTACAGTGGAGGGGAGGGGTGTGACTCCTGGTGCTCTCTTCTAGGTGTCCTCAGCTATGAGGTACATGAACTGTTTTGTCTAACCTCCCTGTAAAATCTCCTTATGCCCAGCCTTGCAACTATTTCACTGGGGAGTTTTCTTAAGCAGCACTATAAGCCATGTTTTCTTTTGAAACTGCAGGTATACTCAAGTCTTTCTTGTGTGCATACCTCCCTGCTACACCAGTAACAAACTCATCACCAAGTCTGTTTGGATTTGAGAGACCTTCAGTGACAGAGGCTTTCATGTTCCCCGGGTTATCAGCAGATAGTTAGTTCAGCTTCAAGATAGATGGGGGTACAAACACTACTATCACGTTGCCTGGAGGTGTGTAGACTTCAAATAAATTTGAAGTCCTGACTTCTCTTCTTCTCCTGTCTGCCAAGAACTGCAAAGGGCTTTTTGTGCTGGAGAAATACTTGACTTACAGCTTTCATTTATTAATTAGAAATCTGCAAAAATAAGACGATCACTTTTAATATTTGGTTTGCTGAATTTTCCTGCATAGTAGTGAGCCCTCACATTTAATCATTCATTATACTCTGCTCATTCAGAGTCTGTGGATGATGTGCCATTATAGTTAAGTTTTTTCCTCAAGAGTGACTTGCATTACTAAAAATGTGTAAAAGGAAAAAAAATAATCAATTAATATTTCATCTAGCATGCGGTGCTTGTTCTTTTGGGAAAAAAGGACTGCAGAAGTTGCATACTGTGTAAGTATTTTAAACTTAATGAAAGCTCAGCAGCATATCAGAAATAATTCTGCTCTTTCTTTGATAAAAACACATGAGAATTTGGTTTGGGTCCCTATAAAAAAAAAACACTGAAGTACTTCTCAGCACTAGACAATAATTGACTTTTTAGGTCAAGCTCCCTTAGATTTACTTGTAAGGCAGCCTTGCATCATTCAGATGTATCAAATGTATCATCAGTTTAAACTTTTGGCCACTGTATCAGAGGTCCCTTGTTTTATTTGTTCAGTTCTGAATCAAAACTACTTTCAGTATATTTTTCATTAAAAAAGCTATTTGTGGCCATCTAAATAAACTTTCATTTGTATTTTCCATTATAACTCTAAAACTTTACATTAATCATAGTTGAAATGATGATGGCCAACTTTAGCTTCCTGATTGTGAGTGCTGAGATTGTGAGCGTTGTGAAAATCCATACCCGGCAGATTATTAAAAGAAAATAATGTTTTCAGATGTCAAACTGCTGAAGGGTCCTGGACAACTTTCTCCACAGCCTTACCAGATGGTATGTTTCAGTTTCTATTAAAAAAAAACTCCATCAAGCACATTAAAGCACCTGGACAGAAATTATTCTAATGTAATAACGGTAAAATGGTAAATGACCCATACCTTTCCCATAGCTGATCAGGCTATGGGAAAGGAACCATGGAGGTACACATGCGTGCCTGCCCCAGCAAACGGTGCGGGTAAGGGCTAGTGCTAGTTCACATATGGGCAGAAATGAGAAGCACAGATAAACACCAATCACAGAGCCTATTCCAAAAAAATAATTAAGTTAACAGAGAAAATCCTACGGTTTGCTGTGGGTTTGACATCTAACCCTGGTGGCAAGGTGTACGGTGGTATGATATAACCGTTCTGACTGAAATGGCCCAAACCAAGGTTTCTGCCTCATTTTTCTCTCCAGGGGGATGATGAGGAGAGGAAAGTGGAGGATGGGAGGGGAAGGGTAGGAGACAGCTACTATTTTAGCCCCATGTCTGGACTATCAAGGCATAAAAGACGTTCTGTATTGATGGGAACATAACATTTTCATTTTGAGAGGAAAAGTGTCAGCAATAGAAGTCACAAACAGAATGCCACACATCTGTAACTCATACTGGATTTTGCTGCTGTTAATTATGAAAATGTATCTTGTATGTATGTTCAGAAGTAAAAATAAAAATCATATTTTGATGTTGTCCTGGCAAATTCTTGAGCTTCTTAGAGCAAAGGCTATGGGGTTTGGCAGAGGGATGTCCCTATAATTCTTAACAGAAAATAAGTAGCCATGTTTCTTAGGTCCAAGAGCTCTCCCCAAAACTCTAGTTGCAATACATTTTAGATATTGATAAACATATCTGTATTACGAATGAAATATTCTTGTTATTATTTCAGTGTTTGGGGGGTTTTTTTTGTACCATCCAGGGCCAGAATTTCCACGTAAACTTACTTGTGCTTTGAATTTATGGATTAGAGTCTCAGTACTGCTCATTTTGAATCTCTGTTGCTGTTAATGTGTTTGAAATTGCTTCTGCTTTAGAGAGGGGCTTTCCTACAGATCAAAAGCCCAAAGAAATTTGCAAGTAAGTTATTTCAGCTGTAACAATCTCCTACGCAGCTGTCATTCTCACTCTCTTGCATTTTTGTTAGCAAACCGAGACCAAAATACACCCAACATTAGCAATTTCTCAAAACATATAGCTGTTTCATAATGGCATCTGAACATAAAATTTGAATACTGTAACCAATGGCATGATAGTACAGTGAAACACCCAACCTGTCCATGACTCACATTTCTGATGGTTGGGCCAATTTCTAGGTTGAGAGCTATGAGCAGTTACTGTCTGTTACACATTTTCATTTAAGAGAAAAAAAAAATCTTTTCCTTGTATCCCATAAACAAGATTTTCAAAGCATAAAACTTAATTTGGCCACACTTCAGTTTAAGGTCTGCTGTCAGACTGGGATATCTCAGATGCTTTTGTCTAGCAAGAAAATAAAAAAAAAAAAAAAAAAAAAAAGAATGACCTGCTAAAACCAATTATTGTTATCTAATACAAACCATCGCTCTTCAGGGCATGAGCCGACCAAGTCACTTTAAATAGGAATAAATGTTCACTATCGGGTTTCTGTTTCCTTCATCTAAAAATCCAGATCCTGCTCTTTGTTGGAGATAGTGTATCAAATAGAGACATCCCATGTAAAATACCTGTCTCCTAAGAAAACATGACTGATAAGATAGTCAAAATTCATATGGTTGCTCTATATTAACTTATTTCTAGCTCAGCTGGGACAATGAATTCTGAAGTGTAATTAAGTTGTGTATTTATTTGTTTTAAATTGTCACTTATTTACTGAATTAATCTTTTCTTGTAGTTTTTACTAGGAAAAAAAGGAGACTAGGGTGACCTGATTTACCTTCTTTATACAATCCATACCTTTGTAACAATTCAGATCTAAATTAGAAAACCATGGCTGCATATTACTTTTTACCTGTTATATCAATGAAACGTGAAAAATCATGTTTGACTGTCCATGTTAATTCTGTTCTCTGTGATATTGCCTGGAAGAGTTAGTGCACCTTATCTCCTTGTTCTCACTGGGCCACTTGTACCTAAATCAATCCTCTTTTGATCTGCTTCAGAGGAGAAACCAAACACTCCATGTAGTTAATTATACATAAATCTCCTAGAAAAAAAATAATTAAAAGTATTACATAAACATATACACAAAAATTAATAAATATATTTATTTATTTACATATATCTACATGTAGGCATGCCTCAAAACATATGTTGCATGAAGATACATGGAAACTTAGGAAGCTTTTCAAAAGAATAAGGATGTGTTTATTCTTGAATGTGAATTAATACATTATTTTTTAAAATCACAGCAAATAAGTAAATGGTGCATACTTTAAAACTGCCTCCATAAGGAGTATTCAGAATTTGGAGTTACAACTACAGTGCTACCCACAATGTACAGTATCTCCTCCAACAGCATTTGAAAGGCAAAAAACTATAAAAATGTATAAAGAAAATGCAAATTTGAGCTCTAATGACAAAACTGACTGCCTAACAACATTTTTCAGACAGATGCACAATGAACTAAACCACTTCATCTGCCCGCTCTGGGAAACATGTGGCAATTAAGACCTATGCTAATCATGTACAAGAAAACGGACTGTTTCACACACACACGGCTCATACACGTATGCATACACTACTCTCCACAACTTTCCCCTGAGGAAACTGATCTTTTCAGATCCATTTGGTAGTGGATATTTCCAACTAAAATGGGGTCTTTGTCTTAAGAATGTGATTGATTCCATTGGCACCATCAGAGGCTTTACAGTCTCTGTTTGTCAGGGTTTTATTTACTTTACAAACCTCTGAACAGATCAGAATATGATATTTACTTGAAACTTCTAAGTGACTCTTCGATGAGTCATTCTGCAAGTGACTTTTTCCTTCAGCCTCTCTAGGATAACCCAGCCTTATGTTCCAGAGGGAAATACGAGGGAATAATCAGCTGCGTTTCCTGTCATTATGATGTTGACTTTCATTGCACTTCCACACAGAGGTCTCACTCAGTGATTACAGCCCTGTTTTACTGCGCATTTACCCAGTGTAATACACTAAAATGTAATTACTCTCATTTTTTCTTATAGAAATTGGTCCTTTTTTTCATTACAAAGCTCTTTAGTATTCAGTTGCCTTTTTAACATTTAATGTAAAAACAAAGGGAAAACAAAAAACACAGCGCTACCAAGGACAGCAATGTCTCCATCCACTCAGAAAATACAGTGGACGTAGTCTGTTGTCAATCTTTGCCTTGCAGGACATAACCTCACTTATTCATTCACCAGGATTAAAGGCTATTAATCTCCTTTTTGCATTATCTGTATCTTACTGCATAAAAATATTCTTCTGAACATAGAATAAAATTTCCTCTTTCTGGTCAGAGGCATGCAATTATATAGATCTAATGTCTAAATTCTTAGAGTCATGCTCATTTCTAATTCTCCAGAAAATAGGATAAATATCTGTGGCATTAATATCTGTTATCCACCTTTAAAAAAAAAATTCCCATTGATTACATCCATTCAAGCACTGACTGAAAATTTTAGCAAGATTTATCTTAAGAAAGCAACACCAGAACAGGTTTAAAGAAATAGTATTTTCTCTTGGAATCTTTTACAAAGTATCTTTCTATTTCCCAAATAGCTATTGACAAAATCCACCCCACCCCCATCTTTCTCTCTTCTATTTACTCTTTTTATATTTGTCTCTTCCTCTTCCCAGTCCTCTGTCTTTTCCTTTGTTTTCTACTCTTTTGGGATAACTGTCATTGATCAGATTCTGCCCTGATTTAAACTGGGTTGTCCTGCAACTTTTTAATCAGGATACAGAGCATGAGTATCGGAATTCCACAAAACCTGCAGGGAACAGCCTGCACTGCAAAGTGACTTGCCCTGAATAAAATCCAGCTGCTGGGGAAGGGGAGGGACGTGCAAAAATCACCCCTCTTTTTGTTCCTGCAGCAAAGGTTGCTTTCTCAGATTCTACACTGAAGGTCAGCATCAAATCTCTCCTTATGGCCTTTTGTTTGGATGCAGCAAACTTTTAGATAGTTGCTTAACCTTAAGCACACAGTTATTCAACAGAGCGCTTTACTTAAATTGATTTCTCACTGTCCTACTCTTGCATAAATATTCATAATTACTTGAGGTGAATTACAAGTGCATGCATCAGTACTGGCTGAGATTCCATGTACTTAACTTTTTGGGAACTGCCGTTTCTTAACATAATTAATTTAATGGAAAATTACAAAATGAAACAACTTGCCATTTTATATTGCAGCCTATGAATTATTAAACTTTCATTACAGTTACTTTAGTTCTTTTAATCATTCAAGTCAACACTTACAGTCTTAAGTAGTACACACATTTTTAATATTTCATCTATTGATGGTTCTAATTAGCACTAAGCCAAAGCCTTCCCCGGCACTTTATGAATTTTAGAGCATTCATACCAGAAACGACCTAGAGGGCTAAACGTGTCCTTGTTAAATCCTCCATGCATTGTGCCTATAACTGAGAAAAAAGCATGATGCTTCTTCACAGGGGAGGTTTCACACAATTCTCATGCAGGGAAAAGAGGCGGTATCATAAAATTTTCCACTATTTTTCTCTCTGATGCAGGGACAGAAAAAGTCCTGGCTAAAAAGTGATGCATTCTGCCAGCTTTTGTCAGCATTGGATTATATACTGAACATGCTTTGATCTTCACAGCAAAATGTCACCTTTGCTTTCCTCCCTAATATCCAGCAAATAGCACTCTGACCACCTAGGGATCAAACCAAGAAGCTTCTTTTTCCAGGAAAGTCAGCTGAAGCTGGTTTTAGACCATGGAAGGCTTAAAAATAGTCAGATAAAACAAGAATTTCAAAACCTCAAGCTTAAGGTTTCTCTTGATCCTGGCTTTGTGTCAGCTTTATCTGCTAGACCCCATCCATCTTTGTTGCAAATCCTTCTGTTTCCTTTGATCCTCACCTCTCTCTACCCAGCTGGAAGCCAGAGCACCACTTGACCTGGTGTTAGAGCGAGCGAGCTGTGACAGAGCAAGCTCTCTTTCCCCAGATAAAGTCCTGAGTCAAAATCCTGGCTCCAATAGAAGACAGGATTTCACCTCTAGCATGCCTGTCTTCTCCCTTGTCACAGAAGAAATCCTGTAAATGTTAATGGTTCAATATCTTCAAGTCAGTGAACCCCACAGCTTAGCTACGTCTTAATACTTCAAACTGTGTACAAATGTACTTCCTTTACTGCCTTTTGTGCAATATTATTTCCAGTCAGTGACCAGCAGTCCAGATGCACTCGATATGCAATTTTGCAATACTTAACATATATTTTATTAGCACCACATAGTAACACAAAGGTGTCCTCAAAGGTTAGGACTCTCTCTTCTCTGTTATGAAGCAGTCAGTGTAGTAGCAAGGAATAAAATAGAGCAGAAAGCTGCTGAATCCAGACCCTTGGAGAGCAGGTGAGAAGGAGCATTTAACGCAACAAGGAAAAGTTCAGAGATCTTTGTGGTGTGAGCTATGCTGCTCACAAAGGACTAAGCTACACTCCCTTTGAAACTCAGCTGTGTGGTCAGTCCTGAAAGCAACTAGGCTGAAAAGTGTGAGGTTAGTCCAGACAATTTTAGATTTGCTAGGCTGAGTGGCTGAGGGTCTTAGAATTCACTTTTCCTAAAATCTCCAGGCCGTGGCTCCTCAAGACTGCTAAAGTAAAAGCTGTGGAATTCACTTTTTCCTCTCTCGTGCCTTGTTGTGAGAAAAACAAAAGATGCATTATGACATGGACGCCAGAGTTCCATCTAAAATCTGAGAAAGGATTCAACATAAGTTTTTACATTCACCTTTCCTCTCCAAAAAAGCTCTACTGTAAAACTAGTATTTAAAGCCCTTCCCTGCTGATTCTCAAAAATGGAGCAGTTCATTATCCAAACTACTGCAGTTGCTTGAGAAAATATGCTACTCACACAGTCCCAACACAACCAGTCCAAGTGGCAGCCACTTCACATCCCTAGTGTAGGAGTTGAGACAGGCTGAGTCCAATTGAATAAGATTGTAGCTCCTCTGGTCTTAACACTTCAGCTGTGCCTGTGAGGTATGAAATAAATCTGAAGCTGTTTCACCAGACTGTGAACAGAAACAGGATTTCCAGGATTAACAGGACATTGGACCTTTTCCCACAAAGTGAAAATTCTTATTACAAAATGAAATGTTTTCTTTCTGTTCAAATATTAACTAAAGACTTCACAAATTACAAAACTTGATATTATACTGAATGCATGATTCCCAGGGAATTGAAATTGGTCCTAAAACATATTTGAAGAAGATGACACAGTTTAAGGTGAGTGCATCTATAACCATTACATGCTTGTGAAAAATAACACCCTGTTTCCTTCACTTCAGGAAAACACTGAAAAAAAATTCTTTGAGACTGAAGACCAAGATTTCCTTGGTTTCACTAGAAGAAATTCTAAATGCTACAGATTTAGCAGTTTAAATGCCTGTAGAAATGCTTAAAACTTTATTAAAACTGAACTAAAAAACAAGCAGGAACACCGTAAGCCAGAAATGCCATAAGACAGAAAAAAATTATTCCCCTAAACTCCTCCCCTGCTTATATTCAATATCTCTCTAATCTTCATTCACTATAATACGGCACTTGCACAAAAGCCAATTGGGGATAATGATGTAACACAAGATGGGAGTGCAGTGTTATTATCTATTCAAACTCAGAGATAAGACCATAAAAAGCATAGCAGGTCAGGCCAAAGGCAAGAGCCTTAATCAGATTTTCTAACTCCTCCCCACAAAGCAAAGCCCTTATTTATATCATGTAGCATATGCTTGAGGTGATAGAGACAGCCCTACTCTGACGATGTTCAACGATACGGGAGCCCTTCCAAGAAGGTCAGGTCTCTGCTCCTCCCTGTTCTGTGAAAGGTCAGCAGCTTCCCACAGTGACTTATCCTTTTGGATCCAACTGGCTTATTTCCATATCTGGTTAAAAATGGACAGCACGAAAATGAAACATATTTGATTTACCAAAGAAACTTGCTAAATTTGCACTGCAGTTTGACCTGAATATTCTTTTAAGTTTGGTTCATCTGCCAAGGGATAAAACCAATTATTCATACAGCTTTACTGAAAGCAGTTCTCTTGTCACCCTAATGCATGATTAACTTCCCAAAAATAAAAAATGAGTATTTTTCCCCTCCGTTCCAAAGACCTGACATAACCCACACATTTCCTGAGAAACATGCACATCTTTGATTCCTGACCAACTCCCAGGATAATAAGTTACATCTGTTTTACACAGGGACTAAGTACTACAAATAACAGTTTCAGTCCAGTGAAGCAACTGAAGTAACAGCCAGTTACCAGAAGACCAATCTTCAGACAATAATCACCCCACCTCTGGCCTCCCAGATCTCAGTCCCCCACTTACACAACCCCGAACCCACCCTGATTCTCTGCTACCTTTTTTTTTTCCTGCCTCTGTCTTCCTGTTTCTCTCTCAGCACTATCCCTTGATGCCGCTCACAACACAGCCTTCATCATGGAGATGGGGCTGCACAGCCAGAGCAGGACCTTGAACCAGAGCAGCAGAACTGGACCTCCAGACATTTACCAGAACTTCTTAAAGACATGTCTAGGAGCAAAAATTTCTAACTAAATAGCATGGACTAGAAGGAAAACTATGTTTTATACCCATCTCATTTTCTTTCACTTCTTCTATCCCAGCCCCTTCTCTCTCAAACTGAGTTGTTCCTCCTACCTTAAATTCTATATATGTTTAACACAGTTTGGTTATAACCAGGACACTTGGTCCTACTTAGCTTGGTATTTGGTCTCTCTGTGTCAGATTTGACAAAGGACTTATGTACCTGAAAGTCTGTCCAGATTTTTCAGGTACATCTGTTTGTCCAACAATGTCTATCAGATCATCTTACAAATCTCACCTTTTACATTATCCTGTCATTGTGTACAACATGTAAACAAGAGACAGGGACAGGAACCAAAAACATCCTTCTGCCTCCCAGTGGCCTAGGGAGAGAAACTGCTCATCTCTTCTTCACACTCTTTGCTTCATAGTGACCAGCTGCAACAAAAAAGAGAGAGCATTTCTCCCGTGACACGTTTAGGATGTTCCTCACAGTAATAGGACACATGATTTTGAACACCTTCTGACTAGGAGGACATGGATCCCGTTTCCCATTTTCCAGATGAGTGCTCTGATCATGAGATTGTTACCCATCACCGCCACAACAAGAAGCAGCCGCAAGCCCAGTTTGTGACCAGGGAATTTCTAATGGGAGTTTGTCTCCACAGACAGACTCTTTAAGTGTGAATTTTTCACAGTTCTTTGATGTAAGTTCCTCATGCACGTCAGTCTTGTTTCATGTCCCTAGACTTGTTGTTAAACCCAAGCCTTGTTGAGGGACCCTCAGCTTCAATCAGGACAGAAGGCCTTGTAAAGCACTCCATTTTTGTTTATCAAGGTGTAAGTAATGGGAAATCAGTTCCATCCATCCCTGTGTATGTGCATTTGGGCAGTATTCTTGTGTGTGTGAAGTCTCACAGACTGAGCTTCTCAGTGCAATGTTTGTTATCCTGTAAAGCATTTTTCTGGGCGCTTGGAATTTTAATTAATCATCAATTGTCATTGCAACTCAGCAACCTCTTTCACAAACACTCCAGTGACCTTTTTTATTGTGCTAAAGAGTAGAAGAGTTTTGTTTCTCAGTGAACAATTGCAAAAGAATACATCTTTCCTATGCCTGTTACACTTTCAAGAAGCTATTTACTGATCAGGGCAACCAAGGCGGATTGATTAAGGGGTTTAGATTACTAATACTTAACTGAAACACTCAGTTCCAGCCACAGAAATTAAATCCAACTGAATTTGAGACTGCAGAATCAGGGCCTGATTTTTCAGTATTGTTTATATAAATTACAATCTTAACTATAGCCAAAAAGCTGTCTATTAATAAGTGCACAGGATGCATCCCACCACAGCTGTGATCTACTATCAGCAGTTCTCACAGCCTGAATTGCAGGTGTCTCGATATTTGGTGTTCCTCTGAAAGCTGGAGTCCTGGTGTGAGAACTGCTTCCACAAAAACAATGCACAAGTTCTGCCTAGCATTTAGAGTTACCAGGTAAACATATAAACATGAACATAAAAAAGACTGCAAATTAACCAAATTCAAAATGAAGAAAAGAGTAATATTTGATTTTGAAACCAACCTCGGTATTTTGGTGTTATTTTTCCCTTGTGCTAAGAAGTGAAAGAATCATTTGTTCTATTCTCAGCCTGTCCTAAACTGCCAATCCTTAGGATTATGAAAAAGTACGAGATTTTAAGTGGTAGCCTTGAAAATCATGCTTATCCAAGCTTAAATTTTCTACCCTAGGTAGTCAAGGACTTCCTACATCCCCAAGAGTGTCATCAGGAAATTTGGTGCTTTCAAGCTAAACAGACTCCAGAAACATCAAAGAAATCAAGAAAAGCTGAAAAAAAGGCAGTTCTTCATATATTTTTTTCACTATCTTTGTCAATTAAGATTCGATTAAGAAAGGACCGAACAACTTGGATATTTTAAATTTGTAACTGTCTGCTTCTTCCACTATTAAAGAAAGAAACCTAGGAAACCCAGGGAGTGATAGACAGTAAAAAGGAAAGAAAGTCTGTTTTCCTGGATGTGTATGCTGCTAGATAGCTGGATGAATGCAACTACTCCTTTCTAAGCAAACATGCTTAATTGTAACTTGGCAAATAAAATATGAATTCATTAGTGGAAGGACAGATTTTTGTACTGTGTAGGTGGGGAATATTCAAATAGACTAATTGCGCAATCTACAAATCCCAGGGATTTGTAAGGGAAACAGATATATAAATAGTGAGAATTAAATTATCGCACTAAGAATTGCCATCTGGGTTCCTGTCTCATGTGATCAGCAAGACTTCGGAAAAAAGCAAGCCGCTTAACTCATGGTTGGTCAATGCAAGAATTCTGACTTCATTTACAAAAACAAACACTCACATGAGCAAACACAAAACCAAAACCCCACACCCATATAGGACCTCTTTTTCAGTGCATCTTATAGCTGCTGTTTGTCCACAGGTCTTACATGACAGCAAGAACAATAGCCAACACACATATAATCTGTTGCTTGTTCTGAAAAACCTTAGTTATGAATTTTATGTACTTTTTGGTACATGTAGATTTATATGAAGATAATAAAGCAAACCAAATACATCCTTTAGAATCACTTTGATTTCCAGTACTGGCATCCAATAGTTTTTGCATTATCATTCATATCTCTTATTATTGTGTTGACACTAGAGAAGGGAAGGTAACTCGCTGCTTATGCTGCTGGGTCCTGTGAGCCTGTACAAATGTCACCAGGATGTCAGACATGCTGCAAGCTACGGGATAGTGCAGAGAAGGAGGGGAAATCAGGAGAGAGAGGTGCCAATCTTTTTTCCAGTGGTCATGTGATAGCCTCTGCAATTCTTCTGGGCAAGAAGTTACTCAAAAGGATTTTCTTTTTTAGCACTACAGCAGTGGAGCTTTCTTAACAAATAAAACCCTCTTTGGAGGACCAAGAAAAGATGGGGACTTTTTGACAAGAAACACAATTTTTGTTTAAAATGATGAAGTATTTTCCAAAGCTGAAATATGCAGACAGAACTGGTTGGCTTTTGGGGAGTATGGGGAGGATAAATGAGACAGAGATGGGGATAGGTGACGTTAAGAGTGTGGCCCTCATTAGAAAAAGCCGGGGGGGGGGGGGGGGGGGGAAGTACTTTCACTGAGAAAACTAGATAGCTGTAAGATGTATCATACCTTGAAGTTACAACTTGTATCGTATGTCACATGGACATTGCTACATTTACTCAAGTACTTACAATCATTTGCTGTGAAAAGTAATAAGGATCCCCAAAATCTTCAAAAAGCCTTTGAAAAATCTCTCAAAAAGTAAACAGGCATAAATAAGCCATCCAAAATTGGTAGGTATTTAAAACTCAGTCTGGTATTAATGTATCATGTATTTAAGAAAGATCCCTAGATTCAAATAGTTTCAAGACCAATAATTTATGCTTCAGGTCTTTTTACTGAGGTGGTTATTTCCAAGGCGTCTATCAAAGGAAAATAGTTTTAAACAAGACATTACAGCAGTGCTATTCAAAATCTAGGTTTTAAGAATATAGAATGAGAACACCTGTGTGATGAGTTTTTCCAGACTAAGCCACTGTTCCAGTGAAGTTTAAAAAGTAATCACCTGATAACTCACAGTCTTGTAACCAAATAAATCTTTAGGATTTAAATAAATTTTTAGGATTTCCTTCTAATACTATAAATGTTACATTTCTGAATTTTATTGTTAATTATCTTTAAGCATGTGTAGTGAAATGAATTCACCAAAAGCCCTCAAAAACATCCATGTTTCCCAGTCTTATGTTCTAAAACTAATTTCAGTGCTGTTAAATCTCATGAAATTATCACACTTCTCATAATTATTTGTTTGTTTGTTTCTCTTCAGCACACAATCTTCTTTAGGCATAAGAACAGGTAAAGGATAAGCCTACAAAGTAAACATTACGTCAGAGCCGAGGGACCCACAAGCACTTCCAAGCTCCCACATTCGGGAAGCACAGCCCAGGTTCAGCCTGTGTCAGGGTGAGACCTGAGGACCAACCATTCCCCTCCTGCCTACTCAAGATCTGATCCTAGTCTCAAGTCCAATGACTCTCTGTTTGTCTTATTCAGTATTTCTTCATGCTTTTGAAGATGAAATAGTCTTGACGTATGCATCATTGCTTGTAATGATGCACTAAACCTCAGAAAAGTTTTTAACAGTCATCCCACCCACAAAGGAAAATCTCTGAAGTTAGGTTTTCAGAGAAGATGGCTGTCCTAGGTCAGATATATAAAATACCCTGGGGAGATGTGGAGACCTTGAGCTCATACCCTTTAGATAAAAGTTATATCATATCTAGTGAAGTGTTTACTCTAGCACAGACTTTTAAAGCTTACTTTAGAGTACTGTTAATCTATCCTGGTGAAACAGAGCTAGTTCCTTTGTAGTCAGGTACTTGGCAATTAATATGAATTTCTTAATTGCCAAAGGCAAGTTAGGCTATCAAGAACAGAAGATATAAAAAAATATGTATCTGAGGACATATGTTATATCACCCAGGAACAGATTTAATCCATGCCTCTCTGAATTCTTCAAAATGTTTCTTGCACTTAAATGTACTGTAACAGCTAACAAATGCTCATTTAGCTAAATGAACATGCAACATCCTCAGCCAACACAGACAAGGTCAGATGAAAGACAGAAGCTCTGCTGAATAGGTAATGATAAAAGTTCATGTGCTGAGAAAGCCAACTGGTAAAACCACTGATGAATGAAGAGAGACACTTACCAAGCTCAGCTCCTGGTTACTTGTGTAGGCAGTGGGGAAGGTTCTGCTTTGTAGGCATGCCCGTACAATGCAATTTAGCACCATGAATAAACACCCAAGCTCTGAATAAGCACCAAAACAAAACAAAAAGAGCAAGAAATCTGTTGCATCAGGACTATGCTGAATCCAGGCTAATTAGCCTTGCTATGCATCAGAGCTAATTTACTCTGGAAGAGCACTAAATTGCCCCAGGACCCCAAGCGGGGCCTTTGCAGCACACTGGGCAGCCCATGGCACCATCTGGACATGCCAGCTCACGCAGACCTGGCTCAGGGATCACTTAGAGGAACCCAGCCCGCAGCCCTCTCCTGTGATACAACAGAGCTTTTACAAATAGTTCCGCTGACACCACTTTGCAGCCCTGAAGGTACAGCGTAGAGAAGATATAGGATGATAACCTGCACAGAGAAGCTCTGGCCTCACTAAACGGAGAGGTCAACTACTCACCAACTCAAATAGGGCCAGAATTTCCCTTTCTTTGTAGCAAGTCCCAAGCTGTTCAACTCAGCATCAGCTACTTTTATAGTCATAGCACTTTACCTCTGAGTTCACTCTGGCTGGAACTTTTTGCTTAATGTGCATGGATCATCTCAGCCACATCTGAAATGCTCTGACCCTCCGGGTCAAGAGGCCACGACATCCATTTCATTCTTGCAACATCTCAAGGCTGGTTTTCAGACAGGAAACAAAAGGAAAAATCTTCAAAAGAAACTGCAAGTAAAAGGTAGATGAGGAGAATGCAAATGTTGCCCTGGCTGAAATATAGCTGGGACAGTTCAAGCTGGCATCTGTATATTTCAAAAAAGTGCTGGAGTAATCACAAATGATGGTGCTTCCTATTGTGCTTCCTTGAACTTTGAACATCCACCAGCAAAATATAATTTGTATCGCTACGCTTTCATTTTCTCTCTGTATTATATATTTATATATATTACCTTATAGTGCTGATGGACAGAATCAGGCCTTTGTATTTCCTCTATTTTTAAAGTATTGCTTTTTCTAGTGCTTATGGAATATTTAAAAAGCCAAAAGTCAGCAGTACTTCATTTTCTCCTCTTGCTTGCCTTATTGTATGTTTGCATGCTTCAACTGCCAATGTATATTTAACTCTCCCTGTCTATCCCTGTTCTTTTTTCTCATCAGTAATTTTTCTGCGTAAGCTCTTTCACGAATCTTCCCTTGAGCCATAAATTTTAATCTTTTCTACAGTTTAAAATTGCACTGGAAGGGCCAGTCTTTCTACGTGTACGGCTTAGCACCAGCTTATCATCCAGTTTCTCCTAACTCCTTCCTGGATGTCAAAGAGGTCTGCCAACCTTCCAATTTATCTTTAACAAATAATTATTCCAGCAGATACTTATTTAATCCTCTCACACAAAGATTTTTGCTACACTGTTTACTTTCTCTGTAAACTCATATGGTAGGGGGAAAGCAACTTAGCCTTTCTGGTATAAAGAACATTTCTGATAACACAAAAAACAGTCTTTGAGGTGAGGGTGCTGGTGCCAGGAGACGAAGTTATGATAAGTAAAAATGTAGAAGATTGAAACATTATTTAATGTGGTTATCTAGGCTTGTATTCTTACAACGGCATCCAATATAGAGAGAAGGAGGAGTTTATCAGAGACCACAGGCTTAAGAATCCTATTTACCAAATAAAAACTATGTAGTCCAAGCTGAGACCTGACAGACACAATGAGAATCTGACTTTCCACATACGTCACCCAGGTGTGGGGTTTTTTTTCCTTTTTCTAGAAGTCAGCTGTCAATAGCATCACCGCCTGTACCTTCTGTGCCTCAGGTGAGAGTCGTTCTCAGGCAGGCTGTGAGATAACCAGTAAGCAAAGAGTCTACCCCCATCGATGGGTACCCGCTTCATGGTATGGTGTTCAGAAATTTGGGGCATTTATAACAGCCATGTTGTGATTGAAAATTCATGGTTTCTTGTTACCCCTTAGAGGGCTCATATGTATGCCAGATGTGCTCACCTGAGGATTACGGATACAACCAGAAAAATAAACATTCAAGTAATAACAGAAATCTGCCAAGGTGGATTCAAAATGAGATTTGGATGGCATTTTCAAAATATCAAATATTTCCTACACTAGAAAGTACATAGTCAGGTGCTCCATTTTTTTTAACTTTTTAAATTTTTTTTAAGGAGTGGGAGGGTCATATCCATCCAATTGCTTCAGCCAAAAAAGCTAGAGTAAAATGGACAAAATTTTTTAAAAAATTCACATTTATGAATCAAAACATTCCAATTTCTTTTTATTTAGAGTCTTTGTACATGTAAATTTGCATTTAATCATGAGAAATTAATGAATGCCATCAAAATTTTCAAAAATAATTTAGTCCAAAATATGATAAAGTTTTTCTTTGGTTTGATTTGTCTAGTGGCCTGAAAAATTAAAACTTGTTAAAATAAAACTGAGCTCAAATGTTAAGAAAACCAACTTCATATCAAATGAATACCTTCTTAATATACTTAATAACAATGTCATAATCTTCATTAGAAATGTTTGCAGTCTGAAAATAAAGAACATCCAAAAATCCACTTTGTTTTATGCTTGTTTACTTTCTGCCTTACTAGCATATATACAGAACACACAGCAAAAGCTCTTACAATGCCATACCTGGAAGAGTTACCAGATACACTAATATGACTAACATCTCTCTGGGTACTAGGTCTTTACTTAGAGATTTTTTTCTTTGTACTTTTCACATGCTTATAAATTTAATAGTTAGTCTCTCAAAGCAAAATTGGTCCATAGCTGTTATAAAGCTGTTCGGGCTATGTATTCATTCTACAAATTGCCATAACCACTTTTGCTGTCTCTACCACCACTAGAAAAGATTCGTGGAGAACGTTTCATAAACTAAATGTTAATGACATGGAAAATGGTATGATCCCAACCAGTCAAAAATGTCTATTGACTGTACATTACAAAGAAGATGCATAAGCAACACTGAACAAAACAGCAGACCTATTATTTACAAAACCGATCATAGCATCTGAAACGCAAGTCTACTATCCATCTCATCATTATACTTCAGTAAAGTGCCAGGACCTGATTTTAGTATTGCTAGTTTACTGTACATTCTTACCCTACTTCCTAAAAAAAAAAAAAAAAAAAAGAATTTTAAAAAAAGGACTACTTATTTTATTTTCTGAAAAAGAAACCAACACATGCACATGAAAAACTTGTTCATTTATCATCTACATTCATCTGTCACTTCCCTCTCATCTACATAGAAATAATTCATTTCACTATAGAATCACCTATTTTGTGATGGTCTAGAAAATTTACTTGTTTCTTTTGTTCCTGTAAGCTATCTGAAGGAAATATAATTGCACCTCTATTTGAAACATTATTTTTACCTCATCAAAGGCCCTTCACTGCCCATCCAGCTGGTCTTAAAACATTTTGAAATGCTGTAAGTAGAGATGAACGAAACAAGAATCAAAGTGCTAAGAGTTAGTGAAGTGAGCTCTACATATGGAGTACCCAAGTCACATCCAGGTATAGATTTATTTAAATAAAGGGGAATGTCCCCCATATGAGTTCAAGTCCAAAAGTTAAGCTTAGTCCATTCATAATGACTGGTTATCCTGTAACACTTAGTACTACTGAGAAATTAAGTTCTTAACAGAATACTAAATCCTTTCCATTAAGTTCATAGGGTACAATCTAGATTTTTAGTAGAATAAATCAAATGTCATTGGTTAGATATGTTATAAAGTAGCCTTTTGCACTACATCAAAACATACACCAAAAAATAGGCTGCTTTGATGCCACATACAACTGCAAGTAATAAGGCTGGGAAAGCAATTCATTGAAAAATAAACATCTCACCAAGCAGGCGTGAGTCATTTGCCATGGGTATCCCTTGTGTTCAGACAATGTGTTTAGGAAACACGAGTTATCCCTCTATAATCTTGTCTGCCCTGAAGTATTGTAGATGGTCATCACAGTGTTGTAAGTGCACCCGTGAAACACCGCAGTGGGAGTCTCTCCATCAATCAAAGCACAGAAACAGGAGCTGAAAACATTGCTATAATTTCCTAATGATAAAACAGTATTATTATTATTAACTTTGGAGACTTCCCCCAGACAGGCCAGAGCAAAGAAATGTAGAGAGGCATCATAACTGATAGTCTTGAAGCAAAGGAAGAATAAGTGACATGCTCCAAATAATCAGCTCTTTCAAATCCCAGTTTTATTTGCAAGATTACCTATCCATCCCTTTTCCAAGTGTGCTTCTTCCAAGGTAATTTTATCTATATCTGTAGGTTTGGATAGTGTCGATACAGAGAGTTCACTTCTGGAACAGAAAAGTAACACCAAGTCCAGACATACCATCTGGGGCCTGTCTACCAAGGCTGCTCTCAGGTTTGGAGTATTTCAGCAGTGCACGTTGACCTTTGAGGAACCAATGTCGGTGGCTTAAATCATTTACAAGAGTCTGTGGTGTAGATAAAAGGGAACGCAAGACATTCCGGTCAGATTTTGCTGAATTTAAGTTCTGGTGGAACATTTGGCTTATATTTTTAGTTCAGGAGATTTACCCTTCATCTTGTCTGAAGGTTTACATAGCATTGTCAGTGCCACACACGTGACAGCTGTGAGTCAGATCTCTGGAAATAATGAAAAAAAGCTTTAATATCAGGAGAATTTTTGTTCAGAAAAACTGCTTACAAATACTAATGGTAGCTTGTAAGCCTCTAGGATGGCCATAGGTCATGTTTTTCAGCCTTTTTCCCTGCAACCCCAAGAGACAGAAATGTACTTTCTATGTATAAAGGTGACCTTCCTACCCAGTCCTATGAATCTAGCAGCTGCAGCTTTAAAAGGAGTATCAAATACAGCACATTCTGTAGAAAATTAAAAAATAATCAATACCAACTGAGTACAAAATCTTTATATGTCAATATCAACTGTATTTACGAGGACACTACGAGTTACTCATTTTACCGATGTTTTTTTCATTAGGTAGCACCTAGAGGCTAACTGAGATGAGTTTCCCTTGTATTATGCAGAGTAATATAAGAGTTCAGAAGCAACAGAAAGAGTCACAAAAAGAGTGGTTTTCTTGTTTTTCAATCAGTGGACAGCAATACTCCAAACTGAAGTTCTGCTACCACCTTGAGACAGTTTTCTACTTCTTCCTCGCACGCTTCTATAACCCAAGGTAAATCTCCATTTACTTTATGTCATGCTGAAAAAATCTTCTTATGGGCAGAAGAAAATGCACCACACATGCACATTCAAAATGTATTGCCAGTCCAGCTAATGTTTTAATAGCTTAATAATCCATGTTGTCTAATTAACACAGAAAATCTTCATTAATAATACAGGAAAAAATGCTATCGAAAGAAAATAGCCCTTCTTACTATGTACCCCTTTTCTCTGGTGTGTGCTTGCCTTTCCCATGTCCCCTTGAGTCCTAAGGTCAATGGTTTCAGGCTTCCTTGAGAGGCTTTCGGTGCAGGGGAGGTGGGGGGCATGTTGCATGTACAGCAACCATCAGCATCCTCAGTCCTTCACTGGGAGGAGTATGCTGTTCAAGGTGGGGATCCCAAAGAGCCACTTGAAGTTATCTCTTTGTGCTTTTTATCAAAGTCTGCTTCTTTCTCTTTGTTTCCCAGCTGAAGTTTGAAAGATGCCCCCAGCCTCCCCCAGCCCTGTTACCCCAGGGGGCTGTTGTTTGTTGCACAGTGGTTCCCTGGGGCTGTCAGGCCTTTACTACATACGGTTTCCCATCGCTCAAGCTAAAACAGGTCAGGCAGCAGTCACTGACCACTGCACAGCTGTTTGTTAAACCAAGCTACAACCAGCTCAGGCCAAGGCACAGGCAAGTCCTGGGTCCCTGCACTGCCAGGTCAGTGCAACGCCTGGTACTTTCTCCTGGTAATGGCAAAAATCACATTTACCGGACTAGCACAGCTAACTCATGTCTTTATATAAGTCATGTTTAGGCCTATTTTATCATCTCAATTTTCTTTATTCCTTTCACTTTATTATGATTTTAAATGGACTTGAGTTTTCTAAGCAACCAAGACTGCAGGGAAGGAAAATAAGTCCATAATAAAACATTCTGTTGTACGCAGGAGGATGAAAGGACAGAACCAGCTGAAGAATGGGTAAGAAAAAAAAAAAACAAACAAATATTCTTCTGATGATATTTCAAGTTCAAAAAGCCACATGTATTATAGGGAAAAAAAAACCAAACCCCTAACATGATTTTGTATTGCTGTTGGTGATCACAGGCAGCAGCTGGAAAGTTGTCCAGTCCACCTCCCCGGTGCAAGACAAGGCCTGTTATACCGTGGTGTAACCTAGCCCTACATACTTCCAGTGATGGAAGTTCCACAATAACCTCGACTGCCCCCTAAGCACTGCTTCACTCTCTTTACTCCAGATAATTTTTCTCAGCATCCTTCTTGCTGTAACTTAAGGCCATTCGTTCTTCTTTAATCCACAAATATCTATAAAAAGGCCATTCGTTCTTCTTTAATCCACAAATATCTATAAAACCTTGGTTTGTTCACTGGTGCACATAATGAACACCTCTCTCCTCCTGCCTGACTGGTGCAAGTTTTACTAAGATTGACAACCACTTTGAAACCATAGGGTTGTAGTAGAATAGCAAGATATTGTATACCCTCCTGCTTCTCAAGACCCTGTAGTACCTGGGACATCATTGTGCATGGTCCCCTTTGATTGTGTCCAGGTCAAATGCTGAAGACTAACAATTCACATTTTCATAGCTGCCCAATCCTTTTACCCATTTCAGACAATTTCACTATAGATTTTTCCAGACATGAAAATCTGACAAAGGAATTCTTAACAGCTACATATATTTTTGGTGGTAAGAACCAGTCATATATTATTAAAGTACAGCCTAAGTTTGCTTTAAGATTATAATGCGCAGTAGTATGTGAGGGCCAGGCTCACGCATAGCTCCCCAAGCTGAGGTTTCCCCCAACTCTGTCTCCCCAGCTCCCTGATTCAGGGCCAGACAACTGCACCGTGCCCACGCTGGCCTCCAGCCAAACCCCCCAGAGTGAGCAGATGTGCTCAGGGCCTTGACTGTGGCTTTCAATGGTTTTGATGCCTATTTATTAAAATGTGAAATTCTATGCGGTTCCACAGGCAGGGAGCTGTGGGCAAATAGCACTTGTTTAGCTTGATTTTGTCAGCCTTCATGTCCTACTGTCTCTTAATGTCCCTATGCCATGCAGAAAAGTGGAGCTAAACATATCCACTGTGTTTGAACTCTTTGAGTTCTACAAATGGAGATGCTAATTTAATTACTTACTATTATTGATCAGTTATAGTAATGAAAAATATCCTTTTTAGATCTACTAATCGTACTTACTTTAATCAAAGCTATACTAAAACATGTTCGATTTCTCACCATAGCTATTACACTCAAGACAAATTAGAGCAAAAGTGCCACCTAGTGACAAAACTATTGAAAGTTATTTTAGAATACATGAAAACACTTCTTTTTTCCCCTGAAATTTTAGCTGAACTTGCAGTGAATGTTAAAGAAATCAGAGGCTTACTGAGAGCCATACAAACCTTTTTGTAGATAAGCAGAATATCTTTACTGGAAAGAAATACACAACCTCTTTATTCCATTTCTTTTTCATGTTTATAGTTACTCCAGTGCTCCCACCAGCCCATTCTGCCCATCTGAAAGTTTTGGACTCTTTGAAGTCCAAAGTTTTGGATTATGTGGACTAACCCAATATGAACCATGTAAATTTTTTATTAACTGTTTATTAACTGTTCACTATAGCTCTTCCCACAAATGCGTTCAGAAAAGTAGCTGCATTCAGTGATCACCTACAAGTTTATGGCTTCAAGTCATCTGCCAAGACAGCCAAATCCCAGGAAGCCCAGAAGAGAGAAGCAGCTCTAAAGCCGACATACCTTTCCCCTTCTACACCTTCCCCCAGTCCCCAGTGGGATGGCACTGCTCCTCCCCCCCTCTCCCACATTGGGTCATCTGTTGAGTATGTCTTGTTCCCTACTCAATGTGTTGGGCACAAGTTCAAAACTAAAATATTCATGCTTAAAGTTCTTAAATGATGAATGATGCACAGGACAAGGGAATCACAATGCAGAAACACAAAAACCTCAGGAGTGCTATACATGGTGTTCCCATAAGAAGCACCTTTCCATAAGCAGCACTCAGCCAACAGGAATGATTGAAAAAGTGATGCTGTACTAGGCACATGCAATGCAATAAACCTCAGGGAGGCCACATTACCCATTAACACCCCAGAATAGTGATTTCTCCAGATCTCCTATGACAATTAAAATCAGACCATTCTTCACATCACCTTACGTGACCTTTGGGGACAAAAATGAATAAAGAGATAATCAGGAGACAAAAACTACCAGATGGTAAGATCAGTGGAGAAAGGTGTGGAAGCACAGACACAATATGGGCCGCTAAACACATGCAGAGCAGCAAATCATAACAGAGAGATGTGTGGCAATAAACTCTGGTCTGAGTGCAGCACAGTCATGTTAGGGCACCATTGCACTTCAGCCGACTCTACAACTTCATAGTACACAAAGAGCTAATAAACCCCTTTCTGCACTATACCTCATTAATCATCAGCTCCTGGAGTACAGTTGTGTGGACCTGGAAGGGATGTCTAGGTGCTCCATCATGTTTGCAGTTCCAGGTGCCTAGATGAGTACTTACCTTTTGGGCTGGTCTTTCTTCATCTTGCACTGATTCTTGTTTTGTTTGTTCCAACTCTTCTCTCAATAACTTCACTTCAGCTTTAGTTCCTATCAGCTCCTTTTAATTTCTTCGTGTGTGCTCTGTGCCTATAGACCTCTTCCTTCAGTGTTCTCATCCCCCCTTCCTGGTCTTTGCAAAGAAACCAGCTAGCCAAAATGTAGGAACTGACTCAACATTGGCTAACATCACATTGTGATATGAAAAGAGTATCAAATCTATGAAGGGTGACTACAAAAAAATGAAAAAAAAAAAAAACAAAAACAACCAACCAACCAAAAAAAAAAAAACAACAACAAAACCCAATCACCCTCCTCCCCATTTTCCGTTTCCATGGCAGGTAGTACAAGAAGTACTAGAATTAAACTGCAGGAAAAATTATTTAAGTCAGTGCCAAGGAAAAACTTTGTAGCTGTGAAGATTGTTGAGCACTGAAATAGCTTATATAAGGTTACTGTAGAACCTCTGTTGCTAGAGGCTAGAGAAACTCTAGTCATGAATGATATAGGGGTTCTTGACTGTGAATGAGGGCAGGATGGTGCACTAGTAAATCTCTAAAGACCATCTCCAGATCAGTTTTCTAGGATCCTATGAAAATTAAGAAACATTATGAAGGTGCAAAACAACTGTTTCATATCTCCACTGCATAACTCTCATGAAAAAATTTATTCTGATGTACAACACTCCACAGTAACTCTAATACATCTATATGTATCTATAACATGATTTACAATACAAAGACCACAGGAAAAACAATTAATTTACTATTCCAGGAAATGCTTAACTATGTAATATTTCATATCTGCTATTATTGTTCAAAGAGGCAAATTAATGTTGCCCTCTATTTGAAGTGGAAGTGCATTTTTAATATATTATAATGCAGATATTTCATAAACAAAATGAGCTAGCAATGATTTTCCAAAGAGTCCTCCATACATACTGGAAATTAGGCAGAAAATAATAATCCACGTTTTAATTTAACTGAGTGAGTCCTCCTACTATGAAGACCACCACCATGAATTATTTTCATTCCATCCAGTTCCTTACTTTTCAGCATCTGAGATGCATATTTCATCACAGCAGAATAATAATTTTTCACAGAACAAATAAAACTTATACTAAAAGCTTATACCGAATCATTCCCTTCCCTTCTCTTTCTGGGGAAGCAGAGGAAATGAGCATACTTGGTGATCGCTGTACACCACCACTGTAAGAATTTTTAATTCTCCCAGGCAGAAGAAATAAGAGGCTTCATGTCATCTTATTCCCAGCTCAGGTCACTTTCAAGAAGACATACTTCAGCCTCAGACATTAGGAAAATCATCAGTAGTGATAAGAAATGCAGTGCAATGCTGGTTTAATGGGAAGCTGGTTTTGTTTGGTTTACAGTTCTGTTAAAACAGAGAAGGCTATTACAAGCTAAAGAGTCCACTTAAGCAGCACCTCAGTATGCCTTACTTTATGATGAACTAATTGCTCTCCAGACTATCATGCCATATATAAGTGTTTCATCTGTGCCTGAACAAGACTGTAAATTTCTGGCATCAGGGACCTTATTTATACAAAAACTCAGGACATACCAATACTGCCATTCAATACACCAGCAGTGGTGCTTGCCCCTTGCAAGATTTCTGCCTATCTAGTGTAAATAAGATTATAAGCTTTATTGATTTTCAGTGTAACTAAAGAGCTGAATATAAGACACCACCAGAGACATTTGCCATTAATCAAAACAACAACTAAAGCGCTGATGTTTATGTTCTGTACTAACATAAACAGAGACAGATTTAAAGTGTAAGGCCAGGCTTTTCTTTAATGAGTTTGAGATGATAGATTTTGTGGTTGTTGGTTTTTAAAAATTATTTTTCCCCAGAGACATAGAGGAGAAGGGAGAATAAATAAAGGTCATAAACTGCCTCTCATTTAGTGCTAGCTACCTACTGATGTCAGAAAGCCTAAGCAACATAACACTTAATAACACCAACGTTTTTCTATCTATGAGTCTAAAGGTCTCAATGAGTTACATACTATGCTGCTGTATAAATCCACAGAAAGGTCAGACATTCCCTCATGTAGTTCTTCTTAAATGAAGTCATAAGGACTTCATATAGCTAGCAGGAACTCCTGCATTCTCCACATACTATCTATTCCTGTTACTCACGTTTAGCTATCAGGAATTTGTTATGGATGAACAGACAACTACTGCAAAACTTCACTGAAGAATACCTGCTCTAGGTGAAAATATTATTGAAATAAGAAATTTTATCTATCTGGTCAACAGCTGCTCATGAGGGATGTATGTGGTCACTGAGATCCCTTATCCTTTTCACAGCAACAGCTAAGTTTCCTTTGGCACATTGCTGTTACCGGGTATACCTCCGAGAAACAAAACATGGAGCTCCAGAGGTCTGCAGAGTACTGCTGAGCTGCCATTCCCCTTCATTACTCCAGTAGCCACAACCTGAAAAGTCTCATAGCAGAAAACAAAACAAAACACACACACACACACACACACACAAAAGCACGTGCATTTGAAAAAGAAGCAGCTGATGATAGCATTATTATGAGAAAGCATTAAAGGTTATCAGTTTGACATTGGACATACTTTTTAGCAAATACACAGCTTGAGTATTGGGAGATGGGTATTTTGGATGGTCTCCTGATGATTCTTCTTTAGAGAGTTTCAGTGTCTGTTTTCATACTGAAGCAATTCCTTTGTTGCTTCAGCAGCTCTTTTCCAGCTGTCTTCATTCCTTCCCCATGAGGACAGAAGCACAGCTGAATGCCAGGAATCTTTCTTTTTTTGCTGTTTTCTATTTTTCCCTACTCTTTCTCAGTCCCTTATTTAAGTCTCTAGGTTTTTGACAGCATGTCTGAGGTTTGCTGATTTTTTAAACCAGTCGTGGATTAAACAGAGCATGAAAAGGACATCAGCCCCTACCTTTATCTCCTATTCTGCCTCTGCAGTCAGCGTTGACAAAAAGTCCCAGCACAGCGATATGCCTTCCCTCTCCCCCTTGACCCAATCCCCCCACCGCACGCCAGACTTTGCTTGGTGGCTCTCTGAACATCTACAGCCAGCCTGGGGACTCCCAAAGCGGGAGACCCTCAGCACCCTGCAGCTCCAGCGATGCAAGCCCCTGTCCCCGGCAGCCCGTGGCAGGGCGGAGGGAAGGCAGGGCCCTTCTTTCCCAAGGTGTGCCTGCAGCAGCACCATTCCCTCTCCCCTCCTGTTACATTAGGACTGTTTTCAGCCCCGCTTTCCATTTTGATTCTTTAAAAACAAACAAACACAACCAAACTCCCAGCCTTTGAATACAGCTTTGGAATTTGGGGTGTGTTGACTGCAGTCAGCTTAGCGCTGCACAACCCCAAGAAGCGCTCTGACTCCAGGGGTTCTTTGGACACTTAGGCACAGATACAACTGTTTTTAAGCTTGTAGTTGCGGAATCACATTTTTCCTCAGTCTTATTTGCAAATAAAGCATCAAAAAATTAAATACAGATGTTGTTTTCTTTAGCAACTTGACCATTTTCTCCCATAAATTTGACATGTTTAATTTCTAATTTTCATGACCTCCTTTACATGTAAAGCCACTCCTGCTTTTTACCTCTACAACATACCCAGTGTGGGTGTGTGGCAATTATGGGTAGTGCTCTAGAACATATCTTCAGCAATTAAGGTAATGTGGATGATTAGGAAACAAGCTCATGAAGTTTGGCAAAGACAGTACCAAGTCCTGTGCTTTCCTTCATGATTCAGTGTGAAATGGTGCCTTTTACTATGGGAAAGTAATAAATTTTTGACTGCTGTTTCTCACACTAGTGTTAATTTTGGCCATGAAACATATTTGCTACCTGACATAAATTTGTTACCTGGATATTCTGCTTCAAGGGAAGTAGACTCACATTATCATTCTTATCACAAAATTTTCCACAGAAGTAAGAATAATGTTAAGTGAAAGACAGTGCTGTTACCATACTTGCAAAATTGTTACTGAAGAGCTTGCCAAGGTCTCTGGTTTTGTTTTCTCAGTTAGTACTGCCACTTTCTTGGCTAATTCCCTAAGGAAACAAGGTTTATAAAACTGCATAGGCTTCTCCCTGCCCCAGCTTCCCTTCCCCCAGCCTCTTAGTAAGTTTGTAACTGGTTGGCCCATTTCAACCAAATTTGGACAAGGGAGGGAAAACTCCATTGCTGTGTCTAAACCTCAGAAGTCAGAAGCAGTTTCCAGGTCCATTCATGCCCTGCAACCTCACCCACTCCCATTTTATGCTAGCAAGGACAGAAGTAATCAATGGTTTGGACATTTTTTTTTCTGCCAAATCAGAGACCACAGGGTTTATTTTTATTACAGCTTTTTATTTAGTAATAGCAAAGTCATTCATTCCTGCTTTTCTACTTTTTTAATCAAGTTTTTTACATTCTAGGCTAACAAGAAACACCATTTAAAAAACACTAGTACACTTCATCACATTGGTCCTAGGGTTATTATTCCATGACATCACTTTGAGGCAGTAGGTAACTCTCACGCTATGTAGTTTTTTCTAGAATCCAGTCTGAATACTCAGCAACTTTTGTGTAGACACCCGGCTGCCTGGGGCGAGCGCACCCTTCACCCCAACTGGTGATGCCCACCAGGTACCATACCTCCTCGTGCTTGCATGACAGCGGCCCTCCCGAATCCCCCTGTGTCATAAGAGAAAAAGACAGAGCATGCAAGGAAGAGCTCTCATCAGTATTTCTCTCACAAGAAAGCCTTGATTAAAATCAGCATCATTCAGCCTTAACACCAGCATAACCACCTAGATTTCAATCACTTTTGCTTAAGGCTAATTAACAGACTACTGAAGCAGGTTTTCTGTTTTTCTAGTAAATTGACTTGTAAATACTTTCCAGTCATTGCAAATAATTTACACTTCCCAAGAAGGTTCAAAACTACTGGCTTTTTTTTTTTTTTTTAATTTATCTACACAGACTGATTTAAAACCCAATGAGGACTTCATGTGCAAGTGAGAAAAACAGTAAATCTGCCAATGTTTTCTCTTACGACCTTGGTTTTAGTACCCAAACCTCAGTTCTCTGCGTGGCTTATCTTGTTTGAGTGACTCTGTCCCCCTCGGGATAAAACACCTCTCTGTTTTCTTTTGCTATTCCTGCCTGATCTTTCTGAACATAAGGTTCTTTATGGTAGCTGTTATGAGCTTTTGAGACAATAGCAAGTGTGCTATTTTTATAATACAGCATCTCCATGTTCTGGTAGACTGTACCAGATAAAGGAAGCTTAATTGGCATAGAGGAAAAATTGCTTCCCAGCTCCAAGGATTTTTATTCCTAATTACTCAATACTGATCATAGTAACAGTAACATTTTAACAGAAAGATGTTAAATGCTTAAAGTGAAAATACTGCATTTTGTAGAGAATTTAATCTTACTAATCAGACTATTTTCTTGTTGCATAAATTAACTCAGAATATTTAAATTAATGGAAGTGCATGAGTTTACACTCAGAGAATTTGGCTCACTGAACTCACACTGTTGTGACATTTTCAATTCTAGTGATGAACAGACCAGTCTGCTCAAGTTGTCTTTAGCCTTCCATTCCCCATGCATTTTAATAGCATTGCTAGCACCCTCCCTCCTGGTTTGTACACAGTGGATGCTTTAAAATAAGCTTTCATGTACTGTATTTCATGTCAAGAAATAAAAATATCACATAGGAAATCTGCTTTTATTGGAGAAATGCTTTGAGATACTATACTGTCTTTGGATTTCTGATACACCAAAGAAATACTGCTTTATTCTCTAAATGGATGAGATATAGATATGTACACTCAGAGTTTCTTATCCACAGAATCTATCCCTAAAGACTTCAATGTCACTTAAGAAATGTTTTGTATATACCTTGATTTTCAGTGCTTTTGACATGCAAAAATGACAAGTTAATCAACAGCTCTATTGATAATGATATTTTTCTAATGGTGATTAAAAAATAATTACAGTATTCAATTATATATTTGAGCAAATGGTTGGAATATATGACTACATACTACTTCTTTTTTATTACCTTACAAGCATCCCTTCCACCTTCATCATATCCAGCACAGATCACTTTGTCACCTATTCTGCGCTTCCGATACCTTGCCTGGCATTCCTCTTTTGACATGAGGGGAACAGTAGCCTTTTGAAGAATATCTTCTACACGACCTATGTAATAGATGGTATGAACAGAGAAATGCTTGCTTCTAGCAAAATAAAAGTTAAAATTAAACTCTGGAAATCCCCATACAGTGATATTACAAAGTTGGAGACCACTGCTTTTAGAGTGTCATTAGATGTGCATGACACCGATTTTCTCTTTTTTTGTGTTAGTAAACAATGTGAATTGTCTGCTAAATTGAATGTTTTTATAATGGCGTTTTATGTCTCATGACTAGGCAAGCTTCAAAACTCCCTTGTGATTTGCAATGAATCCTCATATGAGTACGTCTTTCAGGACATTGGGCCCTGGAACCTGTCCTCCCATTAAGAGCATCACTTCGTGTTACTAACAATTATTTCTTAGTAATGTGTTATAATAGGTTTGGAATCTCCCAGGTGCCAAATCTGTGCTGCTCCATGCCCTTGTATTTTACAGGATGGAGAAATTTGCACGTAGTGTAAGTAAGAGTATTTGAGAGCAGCCTTTTCTTAGAAATTAACAGAAGAAATTAGGTTATACAATCTGTCTAAATGTGTTAGATTTCACATTGAACCCTAACCTTCAAATAGGATGGTGTATAGAAGAAAGGACACAGTTTAAATAGGTGTCTATATATATATATGTATACACACACATAAATGTTACACATATAAAAATATATATGAAACATGTACAAACAGACTTTGATAATTAACAGCTATTTGGCCTACCTCCATATAAAATCAGAGGAGTTCAAATCCCATCTACTACCAAAACACAAAAGTCATTGGCATTGTTTATAATCAACCTTCAGAATCATAAAAGCCACATGCTTCAATCTCTGATTTCTAAAGTCATGTGAATACAATCATGTACAAAAAAAAAAAAAAAAAAAGCATGGGTTATGTGCAGACTGTAATTCAAAACCTCACAATTCAGTGATAAGTTTGTTGGCTTTGTTCAGCTGGAAGCATGAAAAGGAGTGTATATTCCAGATATATATTGAGTTTTGTCAGTAGATTAAGCTAGAATCTAAAGAAAAGTATTTGAGGGCTCTACAGGATATATTTATGCAACCATAAGGTTGCATTCTTACATACATTATTAAATCAAACAATTTATAAAATCTAATTTTTGTGTCTAAGCACAGAGCTATTTAATGATAATTTCATACATCTTTCATATATGTTTTATGATGCCTTAATAGAAGTAGATTCTAATTAGGAATTATATTACAGTGCTGGCCAGATAGCAATAATAGTAGCCAAGAACATAGTAGAATTTTCTCTTAAAAAAAGAAGGGGGTTTTCTTTTTTTTTAAAGAAGGAGGGCTTGGGGTTTTTTTAACCACATGAATTTTGCAAATACAAGAACTCACTGTTTAAATGTTTATCTGTACCTTTTTCTTTTCTGTAACCCCATCCAATTACCCAACAGTCAGTATAAAGTATGTTAGCATCTTCTTTTGATGGCAGGCAAATAGGCAGTTGAAGATCTAAAATATGATTAAAAATATTAGTTTGACCAGCAGAGACAACTGCAACATTAAGGTTTTGTGGGCGCCTACACGACCCCTGATGATAGCCTCCATGTTATGCCTTGTCCCTTACACTATATATCGTTCCAGTCACATAAATAAAAGCCACCCATTTTCTTTTCAAAGCCAACAGAATGAGATTCTCCTCAAACCCCAGTAACCGCATATTAAAGGAAGCCAGCCCAGGTGTCATGCACTGCCATACCAATGCCAGCCCTGTGTCATCCTGCACATTTTCAGAATTCCTCTGAAATACACTACATACCAGTAAAATTCATAGGCTTATCAAGTTTCATTAAAGCAATGTCATATCCAGTCTGTGCGTATTTATACTGAGGGTGAACAATAATCTCTTCCACTTTGAAGAAGGGCGTATCCTCATTTATTTCTGATTGTTTTAAAATACCAGCATAAACACGCCAAATGTTGGGATTCTCAAGACTGAGGGAAAAAGACAAACAGTCAGTCTGTGGCAAAGGATTTGCACTGATGTAGAGCTTGTGTGCAGATGCCAACATCTTCCCTTACTCCTGAGTGTACAGTGAACAGAACTGAGGTCCTTTTTTTCCTTTTTTTTTTTCACACTCTCAAAACTAAAAAAAGTTCATTTTGTCCCTTCCCTCCACTTCTTTCTGTTCCTCTCCCTATTCATATTTTCATCCCCACATCAGTTTTTTCTCTCCTTTATGTGCAGACTCTCATTGTCCTGATCCTTCTTCATCCTCCTTCCCTTTCTGCCTGCTTTTATTCTCCCTTTTTATCTTTTTTTTTTTTTTTTTTAATTTTCAAGAGCCTAACGCAAGTAAATAAGATTCTTTCCATTCATTCCAACACAACAGCTTTACTAGTAATGAAAATAGGGTTGGGAATATAAATTCAAGTAGAGTCTATTCTAACACTTACTAGTTAGGAAAATGACACTAGCCAAGTAATATAGATTAGAAAGTGTAATATCATAGACCTATATGAAAAGTTCCAGTTAATCTTTATGATTTCAGCTTTACTTTGAGTAAGCTTAAGGGATATTTCATTGTGATATTCTACCATTAAGGCAACCTAGTAGTTTTGGTACATGCAATGAAGAAGATGCAAAACTTCTCCTAAATAAACTTTCCAATATTTTTGAAGATTTTTATATATGAATTCTTAAACATCAGTTAGGCTTAATAATTTCCAATTATCAAAGTCTATTTTTTTATTTTGCAAGCATATATTCTCCCTTTGCCTTTTATAATACTAGTAACTTCTACACTTGATAGCAGGTAGAGAATGATGTATTTTTTATATAGTTCTTTTAGAGAGTATAACCATTTCTATAAAGTTTGCCACTGGAGGCAAAATATTGGCAATACTATTCCACATGGAAACAATAATGGGTAACATACTACATTGCATGAGTAAAAATGCCTGATTTTGGACCATCTTGCTGGGTCAACATCCTCTGAAGCATTTTATCTGTTACTTGTCCCTTTTCTCCCATCAGACTGCATTGTAGCCTTACACTTTTCACTCTATAAATGACAGGATAACCTGCTTTACAGGTGATGACAATCTAACAAAGGAAATTAATCATCTGCATGACAATTAAATCAGCTTTTCACAACACAAGTAATTTCATGACCCAAATCCGATGGTAATTTGATTAACAATACAGACTATACACATGGGTGCAAATTAGCAATGTCTTAGGTATTGGCTGCTTTAAATTTTGTTCTCACAGCTGAAATCTGCATTAAAAAGAGGGTATTAATTGACAGGTTGATAGAATTTGGAAAAAAAAAACCAAAACTGTTAAAGAAATCCAGGACAATTGGGATCTGGATGTTTCATGTGATGAGAGACAGGTAGCTCAGGTACCAGAAGCAGCCTAATTGGATGCCCACAGAGATTTACTTTGTGTCGTGGTCAAATAAGTTAACTTGCTGAGCACCCTGCTGCTGAAGCTATCAGATTAGTACCATTTCCTAAGTGCCACAGAGAAATCTCTGAGATAAGTCATTTGAAGTTTGTGAACTGGAATAACCTAGCAACAGATTTTCCTTGATAGATGATATGGTATTACAATACGAAAAAGCTTATATCCCATGAGAATGTCAGCTTCTGCAGGTATCTGGTGTCTGCTTTAGAATTTCATCTTCTAGATGCATTAAAATAATTCAGCAGGACAAGGTATGGAGTTCCAGTTACATTAAGGATGTGAATAGTCTACCTTAGAAGTTCACCTTTTGGTTACATTACAACAGTTTATGTTATTCTAGTCCTCATTTTTTTTTTCTGAAAGGTAGATCTCAACTTATCTCACATGCTGGATGAAATTTTGGGGTTTATTTAGGCCTCACCTCATGACGCAGTGAGCGGCTGTAAGAATCCACTGGTTGCTGATGATAGAGCCCCCGCAGAGATGCCTCTGACGAGACAATTTCACGTGCAAGCTGACTTGCCATGGCCATTCACCGGGGGAAGAGTCTGTCCCTCCAACGATCCTAATAGTTCTTGCAGAATGCTGTATACACACTATAGGAATAATTTGAAACTGTGCTTAAAGATAATTTTCACTCACCAAGGAAAATGAAGATGAGGCTACTGCTGATTGCTGAATAGGGACTGATCTATTGCAAAGAAGGAGATACATGATACATTCTAATCCCTTTATGGTTTATGATCATAAAGTCTATTAAAACCAAGTTCACAGTGCTACTGTTGGTGTTTACAATGAGCAGACCTGGCCGACTTCACTTTTTCAGAACACTCTTTAACTTCACAAGGCATCCCACTAGGACAATGCAACCAATTCAATGCAACCGATAAAAAAAAAAAAAAAAAAAAAAAAAAAAAAAGGAGGTTTTGGCTTCCTGTACTGAAATCCATTAAGCACTGCCTCATTTACATGAAAGAAGTTTTACTTACCAGTACTAGCTTTCTTTCTACATAATCTTAGCGAGTACCCAGAGATCCTTCCTGGCCCATGTACTATTGCCACTGGAGATCCATTCGAGGACATCCTTAGGTGACACTCACACTTTCTGTCAATGAATTAATGCAAAGATTCAGTTTGTACTTTTTTTATGCAGAACACATACATTACCCCCTCACCAAGTCTGTGGAATGATTATTTCAGCAATCTTTGAACATTTTAAAACATATATCTCACCTTTCTTCATTGCATGAATCTTGGAGGGGAAAGTAAGTAAAAAATTGGCAGCGGATCAGGTCTGTGCAAACCTGCTGACAGGCTCTGTGTCCTTTAGTATAAGTGACATTGAGTTCATCTCCCAAAAAATTCATATGCATGTAAGCACGAGAATTGCAGGCTGTAAGAATGAGTGCATTCCAAGCATTAGAAAGTCTATTAATTTGATTAATTCAAAATTAGTATTTTTATTGTAATTTATTGTTTACCAGGAAAGGATCTTCTGCAGTTTAGGAGACCAAAGCCTGATACAGCATTTTCTCGTGATATAAGTGCCTCTGGTATCCCACTTGTTGATGTCTTCAAAAGGCAAAGATTTCTAAAATGAAATTTTTTTTTACAGTAACTAAATCTGTTCTTGCATCTTAAAATTGATTGTTTAGGTATTGGTAAGGGAAGGTACTTTCCTAAATGTGTTTTTTTCTCCCAAGTGTCTATCTGTAAAAGTATTTCATATGAAAATGTGTTCACTAAGTTCACTAGTTCACACTAAATTGAGGGGCTTTTGTAGTTTTGTGAAATGGCATATTACTGTACTACTAAAGGTTGTACAGTATTTATACATACATGGAAGAGGTGACTTTAGATGATATATGCCATCTCAGCTTTGTTTCTCCCTGAAATTCCCTTGAAACTTTATTCTTCTGTTTTGTGTGGAATGTAGATTTTTAACTACTCTCACTACTAAGTATGAAAGAAGGAAGCTCAATAGAAACATTTTTAAACCTGTTAACTTTATCGAAAATCTTTTCAAGTAAATACCTTAATACTGCTAGGAAACCAGATGACTCTTTGATAATTTCATAAAATTCAGCTTTAAGTCATTAAAGCAATCTGGAGGTTTACTGTCTCTTTGATGTGTATAACTCTTTTCAGATTAACACCAGATATGCAGCTGCAATACAAAATGCCTGATCACACCAGAGAACAGATGAAATGCCCACAGGAAACTATAAATTTATGAATACAAAACGTAAAAAGCTGTGCTTTACTGAAAATAACCTTTTAACAAAAATTTCCATAAGTATAAGAAAATACTGGTCAAAAAAAGACTGTGTGCTTTTTTAAAAAAAAAATCTAGAGAATTGAAGTTAGTTATCATATTCACCTTTGGGATTCTAGTTGCCATTCCTTGCTAAAGAATGTAAAGAACAAGCACCTTGGAAAATATGTACAAATAGTTTGGCAGACAGAGATATCAGGAGTGAAAAAACTTGTAATATTAATTCCTGAAAATTCTTGATCTTCAAAAATGTCCATTTGACAATCTGTATAAAACAAGAACAAAATATGAAAATTCCAAAACTTTTATTATGTCATCAGAATATTAAGGTTTACAGATTATTCATTTCTAGCCTTATTCACATTTTCCTTCCTTTGTGACTGATAAGCTGGAAGGATAACACCACATTTTAACCAAAAACTATTTCTCAAGAACATTTTTGACTGTGCAAACTTATGGAGAGGACTACTGAGCAGGGATAAGGCTCATATAGAGAAGAGAAATGACATGTTAGAATACAGATTTGCTAATCTAATCAGCAATGCTTTAAATTAGGAACAGTGGAGATCAGTGTACAAATCCACAGTTAGGAATAAATCATGGTAATCTAGGCAAAGCCTAAAATAATTAAGGTAATGGGTATATCTAAGAGGATCATGGGAAGACTAGAAGAAAAATAATGGGATGATCCTCTTAACACTTTATTAAATGCTATTTGAAAACTAGGCGGAATAAGCAGGAGTAACGTACAGTCTGCCCTCTGACATGACCAAAATAACATAACAGAGGCTTGGCAGGATAATTCACACCACCAGACTATGATATAGAAGTTACAGGAAGTACTAGCATGTTTAGAAAGAGAAGAATGAGTTGCCTTCTCCAAAGATATACTTGAAGTCCTAGTCAAAATCCTAGTGCAACAATAAAAAGAGGAAAAAAGGAAGCACCAGCATGGAGGATGTTTCTTGAAACTATCAAGTTGCAAAGACAGTAAAAACAGCAAAATGATCCAAAACACAGGACTTGGTGGCAGCAGAGAACTTCAGCTGTTGAGAAAGTACAGCAACCAAGTCAACACTGCCCAATAAGTTACAGAAACATGCTGGGAACATCTTAGTACAGAAAGGGAAAAACAGTAAAAGGAGGAGGTAGAGCTTAATGTGACTCCTGTTAATTTGATAAAGTTTTCAAAAAAAAATAAGCGTGACAGGATGACAATACAGGACAGTTAATTACACAATAAGAACAGGAAAAAAATTGGGAGACTAGAAAATAAGGGTCAATTAACTCTGACAATTAGTATGTAAGGTACCATGTTAAGGGGAAATAGAGTTCAGGAGAATGGATGGTTTCTAAAGGAGATTATATTTAAAGCACAAACGTGGATCTGGTCAGAATCTGACTGAAGCAACTGCAAAGTTTCTTTGTACAATTTAGCTTTTGGTGTTCACAGAGGGTTGCTGTGATTCCAAAAACTTTGAAAGGGGAAGCATCTATTTTTAAAATTATGACACTGGAACATATACAATGTAGGCCTAGTCAGCCTAAATACCATCAGAAAAAAACTAGAACAAATACTCAAATAAACCCATTTCAGATATTTACAACACAACAAGGCAGAAGGTGGTACTGAGGTTTTATGACTACATTTGACAAATCTCTGTCTGGACAGGTATAGCTGATCTGTCTTGGATTACGACAGATGACCTCCTTAGATGACCTCTTGATCCAATAGTACTGTCTAGGCTTCTATGATCCCGTGATTTATTCCTTTCTCTCTCTCTCTCTCTCCTCTTGCCTTTCTCGCAAGACAGAAAGCAAGGAAAGACAGGTAGGAACAAGATTGACCTTCACATGCTTTCAGAAATTCTGATTTGTGATGGATCATTACTGCCATGTCATCACTGTCATAAACCACATATGTCTTTGATAAAGTCTCAAATCCCTTTTGATATTTTTTTTTTTATTTAAAATCTTATTGTTTGTGCATATGCTACAGTATCCTGATTCTTCTCAAAGTCTGTGAGCAGGACCCTCCTGAGTGCTGTGATTTTTCTTCTAAACATGAACACATGTCTTTCTAGTATATCTTAATATGAGTTTGGAAAAAAAAAATATTCCCTCCATTCTCTCTCATACACATAGTGAGAGAATAGTTAAATTGTTTTCTTCTCTTTACAAAACTTTTTCTTCCTTTTTTTATTCTTCACGATTCATTTTTCTTCAAGTGTCTTCATTGTTAAGATCTGAACAAAACTACATTTTCAATAGTTTCTAAAGATTATTCCTACAATAGGACTAGCAGAGTCTGAAGAAAATGTATTGATATAGAAAAAAAGATGAAGAGTCTTTACAAAATGTGATTTCTGTGGGAAAACTAGATTATCTGTGAGCTAAAACAAGGCTATGTGGAAGCAGAAGAACATCATCACCATTAAGAAGGGAAAATACCACACAGTAAGACAAGGTGGAGATAGATTTAAAAAAAAAAAAAAAAAAAGAAAGAAAGAAAAGAAAAGAAAAAAAGTGAAAGATGTTTCAATTGAGAATAAGAAGGTATAATACACACTGTTTGATCTTGCACTCCTGAGAGTTTTGCCTGACTAATGATTGCAGGAACAAGCACAGACACTGCTTTCATCACAACTCACCCACAAAACACAGAATACATCCCTTCTTATTAGCCAGTTGTATTAGAAAGCTGCACGTCTTCATTAAAAATTTCTAAGTGCATACACAGTATACAAACATATTTTAGAAAGCTTTATATTCCTCCTGATCTTTGACTTTGATGGGATTTTACCTTTCATTTTTGTATCCACAGTACAAAGATAACATGCAATTTCATCAACCTAATCTTATGAAGGAATTCTTTAGATTTTCAAAGCAGGCAACTGTATTTGTAAGACAAATGATAAAATAGAAAATTTTAAAAGATTTGAATCTACTTTGTGCCCAACTATATTTGCTAACTATATTTGCAAGAATAAGTTTGCATTAGAATTATTTTACATAATGAAACATTTATACATGTTAGAGATAGACGGCACCTTATCATCCATAACCCTTAAAACTAAACTGAATCAGAGATTTTAAACAGTTACCTATTTCAGAAAGCTGGCATGGCTTTAAAGAGAATCCAGACACAACTTCATCAAGCACCTTTATGCTGGTTGGAGTTCCTACACTGGTATGTTTCAAGAAGCATTTTTTACTGAGCGACGAAGAATAAAGAAAGTGGTAAGACAACAAGACATCTTCCTTGGTCTACACCATCCTCCTGGCCCCATAATTCCTACGATGGTGCATGTTCTGGCCGTGGGCCAGAGCAATCTCCAATCTCCAGAACAATCTTCAAATGAGGAACAGAGCTAGCTGAACAATGTTTAACTTGTAAAATTGAGCAAATTTACAGCTCAAAAATAGGCCTGATAAAAATGAAATAATTTCTCTGGCTGCTCTGATGATGCTATTTCCAGAGCAATAAGCAGAGCAAGATTTAACAGAGCAATAATGCTGCACACCTACCAATATAATTTGCATTTTAATATCTCTAGAGGATTTTAATTTTTTTCAGTGCTATGATAATCAGGTTTGTCTTTCTCACCAATGGACAAATGAAAGCTCATTTACTACAGACATTTTCCTATCTGTAACTTTGAATAAACATTGCAAAGATGACAAGTCAAGGAAAAATTATTTCCTTGAATAAATTCTCACACCTTAGACTGCTCTGAGATTTACTCTACTAAAGCACAGGGCTGTCCAAGGAAAGGGATCAAACCTGTGTTTACCGAAAACTTGCATTGTGAAATGTTTCTGAGGCATATGTAAAAAAATGACAATGGTTATCATTGGTACATCTTTTTTGACACTGTTGATAGCTGTCAGCCGTAGTAACATCATCAATTTTCCCTTCCATATCCAGTCCTATGTGGACATCTGGGCTGCAAGCTGTGAAAAAAGAGAGACCAAGTTCTGAAAACATTCTATTCTTTTCCCCACCCCGCACCCCAAACTGCTCGAAAGATAGCAGTTCATGTGACACAGCCCTTACAATCCAGATTCCATGTCCCATGCTCACTTCAGTTACATCATACTTCACATATACTTCTAGTAACAAAATCAGAAGTGTAGGTATAATATAGAATCATAGAATTGTTTAGGTTGCAAAAGACCTTTAAGATCATCGAGTCCAACTGTCAACCCAACACCACCATGCCCACTAAACCATGTCCTGAAGTGCCGCATCTACGCATTTTTTGAACATCTCCAGGGATGGTGACACCACCACCTCCCTGGGCAGCCTGTTCCAATGCCTGACAACCCTTTCAGTAAAGAAATTTTTTCAAATATCCAATCTAAACCTCCTCTGGTGCAACTTGAGGCTATAGTACTGCATGGCAGAGGAAAAAACTGGCAGTCTTTGACAGTGCCTCTGCCTACATGAGAGAGGAGCTCTAGCTACTATGGCTGAGACCATGATGACATTAATCAAAGCAAGAACTCAGGATTAATACTACTTTCCCATTTCCAGATTCCTAGAGCTGTTTAAAAGGCAAATTCTGTCTTCATAAGCAACAGACATCTCCCATTTGAGTCAGAAGATTTAATTTACACTCCACAGAGGGAGAATTAGGACTGTGGGGTTTGAAATAACTTTCCGCCATGGAGGATGCAGGTTTTGCCTCATGGTCAGTGGGGTGTCTTCACAGAACACAAGTCAGCCAACCATTGGTGGGGGTTTTAAACGTATATGGGTAGATTTTCATTTTAGTGACATTAGTCTGATTCTAGAGTAACAACTCCAGTGGTACCAATTAGTCTATATAGCTTAAATAATAACATCCCACTGAAATCCATTTCGCTGGGCCAAAGCTACTCAGAAATATAAATGTTGCAGGACGTTGGCAGCAAAGAGCTTTTAAAAGTCCTGACTGCTCTGAAAGGCAAGTGGCAAGCAAAAGCAAGCACAACTGATTTGTCAATAGCTGCAGTGGAGAACTTCATAAAGTAAAACCCATTTATCCCTGGCATATTGAGGTGCTATACTAATAAAACTAAAGAATTAGCCTGACATCCATAAGACACTATTTGGCCTCAAAGTCAGGAAGTGAATAAATATATTCGTCCTTATTCTGGTTTTCTGCAGTACCATGCTATGCTTAAAGCTGATCTCCTCTTAATGACATCATTATGATGGTACAAGTTCAAAACATATTTAAAACAACACATTTAATAGGCTTTAAATATGCCTGCTGATAACTCACAGGAATGGCACGCTGACACTAAGACTCTGTGCTTAGCACACATACACTAAAAGATGGAGCTGCTAGTAAATTATTACACAGTATCATGGAGATAGCAATATTACTTTGTGACTATGCATTTCTGCTTTGCTGGGCATCTGCTCTACAAAGTTAAAAGGCAGGGTCACACACACCGTACGAGCAGCTTGCTGGAGTGGAATTGTAGTAGTAAATTAATCTTTAGAACTGGAGCTACCAGTTAAAGCATGTGTTCCCATCTGCCTCTAGCAAATAAAACAGTGACTGCAGGAGCATAATTTCCCTGTTACCTCATCTGGGGAGCCTCGGTGGTGGATAGTTGGGGCTGAAGGGTGAAACCAGTGGAAGATGTTGTAAGCTGTGTTTGAAAGAGATCTGGCAAATCAGTGCTTGGCTGCTTCCCTGATTCTGTTCCTGTTTTCAAAATGCTAATTATCTAACATCTACTATATGACACAGAGCATAAAATGCATACATGTGAATAACCATATCTTACCACTAATTTGGATGTTACACTGTTTTAAGGAATGTCCAGAGATGGCTCCTTCCATATCCACTTTTGGCAGCATTTCTGTATCGCTGTCTTTTAAGTAGCAGGAAAACCTGTGTTTTAAAATGCAGCAATTCACAGCTTTTGCAGTACAACACCGACTTTCATAATTGTTTCTCAGATGAAATGCAGGCTGTCCAATATCCCTCAACACTAAAATTTAGACAAGTGCAGTTTGGAGAAAGATAGGGTGGAGCTGCATCTGCGTTGTTGGCACTGGTGGCAGATTGCTTGGTGTATGTGAGAGCTCCAAGAAGTCTCATTAAAGTGAGAAGCAGAGCCCAGGGTGTGGAGAACAGAAATGCACTGGGCATAGAGAGGAAGGACAACTTCATCCTCCAAGGGTACTGAAGTTCTTAATTGTGAGAGAAATACGCTAAAGAGAGAGGCTGGGGGAACAGTAGAGGTGACCATTGGAGATGTGAAATTGCTCACATTGTCCCCAACAATAAATACGTGGCACAGAGGATGGAGCGCACAGTCAGTTCTGTTTCCTTGAAAGGACTGGTATGTGAGCATGAAAGATTGGGCATTGCCAAATTCAATCTTTCAAATTTAAGCAAATACTCTTTTAGATCACCAATTCTAAAGATACCTGACAGTTTTCCATGGCAACCCTGTAGCTTTCTCTGTGTGCCTGTGTTCTGTCAAAATGTTACCGAGTTCCTAAAGTTATCACAGGAGACCAGCAAAGGCCACACGAACATGAACATTTTACCTTTTTGCAGGATCTTTAGTCCATGCTGCTGGCAAATAGGTGAAGAGCAGACAGGTAGGATGGTAAGTACACACTACTTGGCAGTAATTGGCACTCGGTGTAAAAACCGTAGCGAGGTCTCCTCCTTGGAAGTATGTATTTTCATAAAGCTGAGTCACACATTCTGATACAGAATAACAAAATGCATAAATTATTAGAGATGGGAACATGCACAGTTCACCAGGAGAGGGTGAAGCCACTGCTCCTCTCTGTCATTGACCTTGCTTTTAAGACAGTCCTTTGGCAGATGAAGAGGGTTGAGGGGGCTGAGTGAGTAGCACGGTTCCTCTGAGAGTCTCATCTTTGCTCTCCAGCAGAAATAAAACTCTCTGGGGTGTCTCGCCCTGTTTCCTGCCTCATAGCCGATGCTGGAGCAGGGCAGTTTGAGCCGAGGCAGAAGGTCAAGCAGCAGGATGGGCCACAAGGCAGATCTGCACAGCAGAGAGGGAAGGGACCTTCTCACGGCAGGTCTTGGGAGCGGCAGAAGCATCTTCTGAGAGAGACCAGTACGGAGCACCATTAAGAGGAAAACCAGGAGAAGGAAGTGCAGAGGCCAAAAGGAGCTAGAAAGTTGTATGTGAAGACAGTGCTATTTTGTTTAGGGATACTCTGAGGCCAGAGTCACAGGCGGTGCCACTGTGCATAGCTTCAATGGCTCCCAGCAATTTATAAACCTTCTGCTCCCTCACACTCCACCTTGAACCCCCTCTGACTTGCTTTGTGTCCTGGTTTCAGCTAGAGTAGAGTTAATTGTCTTCCTAGTAGCTGGTACAGTGCTATGTTTTGGGTTCAGTATGAGAAGAATGTTAATAACACACTGATGTTTTCAGTTGTTGCTAAGTAGTGTTTAGTCTAAAGTCAAGGATTTTTCAGCTTCTCAGGCCCAGCCAGCAAGAAGGCTGGAGGGGCACAAGAAGTTGGGAGGGGACACAGCCAGGACAGCTGACACAAACTGGCCAAAGGGGTATTCCATACCATGGGACATCATGCCCAGTATATAAACTGGGGGGAGTTGGCCAGAGGGGATTGCTGCTTGGGAACTAACTGGGCATCGGTCAGCAAGTGGTGAGCAATTGTATTGTGTACCCCTTGTTTTGTATATTCTAATCCTTTTATTATTATTACTATTGTCATTTTATTATTATCATTATTATTTTCTTCCTTTCCGTTCTATTAAACTGTTCTTATCTCAACCCATGAGGTTTGGGTTTTTTTCCCTGATTCTCTCCCCCATCCCACAGGGCGAGGAGGGACAAAGGGGGTGGTGAGCGAGTGGCTGCGTGGTACTTTATTGCTGGCTGGGGTTAAACCATGACACTTTGCAGTGAAGAAAAAACTGTTACAGGAGTAGTGTCTCAGAAACTGTCCAGAATAAAAATGAGCTCAGCTACCACCTGGTATCTGCAGGAATTCATCATCAATTCCACATTGAACCCTGTAATGAAAGCCACTCACGCTGCAGACCCATGCAATGAAGATACCTAAGCAGCAACATGTTCCCATCTTTCAAAATGAAGGCATTTTTAAGATCTCCATGTTAAAACACACAAAAGGGCTGGCTTTGCAGAGGAGACCAATCTCGGTTTGTATTTTGCCCTTCAAAGGGGTAGCAAACTGGTTAATATGCTGACTTTTATTCCTGTATCTACAGAAGTGCTTTTTCTTAGCTAAAAGATAAAGAGAAAACACTGTATTTTCCCAGAATGGGAGGAAACCCAACTGAAAACATTTTACATAGCTGCTTAATCTGTTACTACAGAGCTATCATACTGTTTCAAAAGCTATTTAAAATTAAAACAAATGGAACTATCATATTGGATTTTACAGTTTTAAAATATTACAAGTTGATTTTATTTGTTAATGTGATTATAAACTCTACTTAGGTAATTCTATGTTTCCTGCACATGGCTAAAACATAAAATTTACCCCAAAAAAGGAAAGAGTAAGGGATTATTAGACATACATGCAAGATATGCTAATATCTTTTAAAGGTTAATTTCTTGGTAATACAAAATTTGTACTTTATAAACATCCAAATTTTCTGGTATATATACTTTCAAGATCTTTCTCTAAAAATTGGCATTTATTATTCTCAGTAGAGTTCCTTTGCCCAACATTGCCACTAACAGAAAAGCATTTTCTAATACTTAGAACACTCTAAGCAAATTCCAAAGTCAAAAGAAAAGAATATTAAAATTATTTGCTGTATCAGACATTTTGGATCTTATTTACCTTCTTCTATTATAAATTAACAGGCAAAAAAAAATTGATTTATGCTGTAAAACTATGTGCCATGTAAAACTATGCCAGTTCTAAATACTTTAATTTAATAAAAACATGTTTCCTAGGCCTCAGAACTGTTTCAAGATTTTAGTTTTGCTGAGATTTCAACCCATGTAAAGCATTTCCTTAAATAATACTACATTTATCTAACAGATTTTGCTAAAAATCTGAGTTACCTAATTGTCCTCCGAGAAAACAGTTAATACATTACTGAACATAAACCTGTGTTAGGCCTTAGTTATAATTTATCAGCACAGGGAACTTCAGGGAAATGCAATGCAATTTTTGTAGTTTGACTTTTGCTAACGGAACAAGGTAAATCATTAACACAGGCTGACATTGAAAAACATACACAATCACTAATTTTCCAGCGTATCAAGAGAATTCTAAAAAATAATTTACGACGAAACAATTGGTCCTGGAGTTATTCGCACTTATTGCAACAGACTGTCAAGCATGATGGTACATAGGTGTTACACAGATACCTTCTACATCAGTAGTTTCACGCGAAGGCAATGTGTGAATAAGACTGAAGGTTGGCGGGGTTTGTTTTCTTAAAAAAAAATAAAAAAGGATGCTGGCTCAGGAGCTCAGCAGCTGTCCCCCAGAGAGGCTGTTGGGCCGGGTGTCTGGAGCACGGTGGCCGTCTGTCCTGTCTCCTGCCCTGTCTCCTGCAGTGCCTGGCGAAGGGGCTGAGGCTCCTCGGCAGCGGGGCAGAGGCAGGCAGCGAACCCCAGCACTGCCGGGCTGAGCCACCGGCAGCCAGCACGCCTTCCTGCTAACTTTAAGAGAGCTCTAATTTGGGCTGGGGGGAGCCAGGCTAGAGGCAAGTTCAGCTGAGAAGCACGGGGTGCCACTCCACCTCCCGCACCCCCCATCACCCACAAAGGGCTCCCTTCCTAAGCTGCTGCTAAAGCTGCCAACCTTGCTGTTGGGTGTAGGACACTGAACATCACGCTGGTTTCGCAGTTATGAGCTGGACTCAGCCTCAGCCCAATAGAGAAATCTGCCTGTAGCGTGGTCCCGTGCTTGCTGGGCGAGGTGACACCATGGTGGGGGTGGTGGCAGGACAATGTCAGTAAAGCCCCATTGGAATGTTCCGTATCAGGTAATAGGGTTACGGGAGTTACCCAAACTTCACGGAGCGCAACCCAGCAGAATCAAGACAGCTCTCTCGGGACCAGACTGCAGTTACTAATCATCTCCCCTTCTAGAAGAGTTGCGTTACTCTGTGTGCCTATCTTAGGAATTATATAGTCACTTACCACTGTAAACGGAAGCAAGTAAGAAAATGAAATTAAAAGTCTGATAAATCCAAATCATCCTAAAAAACACAAAATCATTCTTTAGGATATGTTTAATAAAGGGTGTATAATTAGTTTTATAAAGTACCGCAAGGTGTCTCACTGATTTACACTTGTACTGTTACACCATTAATTCAAAATGATGTTGAGAATTACAAATTACAGCTGTGATACGCAGTTATGGCATATATAAAGTAGCATAAAAGAGCAACAAAGGTTTGTCCTTTACTTATGGTTGCAAAAAGCAATAAAGTTTATAAACACTTAGAGAATTTCTGCTTTGTTTTACAGCAGAATATTTATCCATGCGTAGACTAGGAGCAAGACTCCATCAAAATGTCATTATTAATCCTGACTGTCCTGGTAGTTAAGTGGATACTGTTATCAACGTAGCAAACAAATGATTCACACTCACTGCTTCTGGTACATGCAACATGAATTTTACACCATTTCTTTTTTTTTTTTTAATCACATGCTACAACTTAGGCTGTGAAAGAAACAAATAAATTAACCACACAACACAATCTATAAATAGACCAACATACACTGTCTTGTTGCTATCAAAACCTTTCACTGAATATCAGTTGCAATAGTGATTACGTACCTGAATATAGAGTAGGTCTGGATGAATGGATAAGGTTTATGCTCTACTAAAAAAAAATTTAAAAAAAGAGAAAAAAAGTCATCCACAGTTTGTGTTAAATATTACTGTGCCTGCAATGCTAACTTATCTTTAATATTTACTTTGAACGGGTACTCTTTCTGTCAATATTGTTACTGACCTTGGGCTGCATTTTCAGAGCATACATCATCCAGACCGCACTGAAATCGATGTCCAGGTTTTATACCAGCTGAGCACCTGCCTCTTGATGACACTTTAAAATAAAAGGTGAATCCCTGGTTGAGAACAGCCAGAGTCTCTGCTGCTAGCCCAAGCACCTACATAAAGCGGGAATGAGATTCATCCCAAGAGTAAGTCCTGAGCTGGGGCAGCAGGGAAATCCACATGAAATCGGTAAGACTAGTGACTCAGACCCAAGTAAGTGACACCATTGAGAAACTGCTGTAACTGAGGACAGAATTGTCACCTGTGTTTTCTTACTATTACACCATTTTCTTGAGGCATTCCCTTGGCAAATAGAGACAGCTCTATTCTTCAACTATGTATTCTGTGCTCTGTTTTCTTTAACATCAGTTCAAGTTCTTATTCTTCCTTTCCAATACTCTGCAGGAATTATCCCGTCTACATCTTCCAAGTAGTTTTACTGTGGCACTTTCTACACTCCTATTTTGTTGTTAGATGCAACTAAGAGTGTCTTCAGTTTGCCAGAAGCCAGAAAAAAGACCAAGCCTGTTTGCACATGTATGAAATGTAAATGCAACAACAAGAAGTCAAACTTAATTTACAGCTGATCTGAATCACTTGGTTTGATTTCTACAATTCTTTTTAACATGTGTAACCAAAGCAAAATAAATTTCAAGCCAAAAAAAATCTTTCAAATCTTAAAAAAAAAAGGTGTTTTGTTTCATAGTGAAATTGCCAAAGGGGCAACTCTTCCCTCCTCCCCACTTTTTCCTCTCTTCTTTTACACTGAATATACTGGAAAGACAGATACATATGCTCTACTCAGAAAACATCTAGATCAAAACATTTCATCCAACTGTGACCTTTTTGAGCATCCTGATGATTGGAATGACTTCTCCATGATTTATGGGCCAGCAAGGTCTCCAATTCTTCCTTACAGAGGAAGAACTGTCTCAAAGAAAGTATTCATACTCTCCTGTGTATCAATTTGCTTTGCCCTGATATGTTTGTAGGAGAGGACTCAAATGTTTTCAGTACAGCAGCTTTCATTTTTTATGTGCTCTTTTCTAAGTGTGTAACAGTGACAAGGGAGAGTGCTAGAAGGCTTTGCTGCAAAACACATTTGATAGTTTATTCCTGTAACATGAAGTGTTTTGAGACTGAGTTGCCTGTACAGCTTGACCTTCAGCTCGGAAGAGGAGATTTTCCATCAGCCACGGAGTGTAGAGGCATCATGGGAGTACAGCTCTGGGAAAGTGTATCACACCACCTCCAGCCAACACCACTGAAGCCTTCCTGTGTAACCACAGGTATGTCACTCAGTCTCTCTTTTCTTATCTATAAAATGATGATAAACTTTCACAGCTCTAGAAAAATTATCACCTTTACTTCAAATTACAGAATTTTCATAATCCTGAAAGTAATCACAAAACCTACCATGTATCTGAACATTTATAAACAAACCAAGCTGAACTTGTAAGTTTTTGTGTTGCTCAACCTGCACTAGGATTCAATTAAAATAATTATTTTTCCTTTTGTGTGTGTGTGTGCGCGCGCATTTCACTTGGTGACACAAAAGGATTAGAACTTCTCTCCAAGGACTTTTAATTTCTTCACTTTTCACTTCTCATCTGGGCTTTCCACCTCAGATATCAGGCAGTGTTATTCCAGTTCATTACTGTCTCATTAAAAAAAAACCAAAACAAAACAAAACCAAAAAACCTCCAACCCCGCACTTTTGGAAAAATAAGGTATACAGTTCAAACTGGCAGAAAAAAACGGGGCAGATTCATCATAAATTTCAACAAGATCATGTGTTTCATCATACAATATGAAGTCATACCCATTCATCAGAAGCTTCTGTAAGATTTCCTTTCTATAGTCCATTATGTCTATTTTAAAAACTTGTCTCAGGAAAAGGAATCTTTTGGTGGTGGCTGTTTTTTTTCATAAGCAAACAAGTGGGAAAAAAAGAAAAAAATAAAGCAGCAGTTCTCAAATTTAGATACCACACTCCTTCCAAAAGCATAAATCATTTTAACCACATCTATATAGGCATCAATTGCATTTGATGGTGAAGCTGAGAAATAAGGCAGCAATGCTATTCAAAGGGAATCATAATAAGCACGGTCACTTTGAAAAAGAAATGTATTTTCTTTCAGGGGGCCTGCTACTCACATGACAAGTGGTCCCCTGTTTACACCACTGCACTGTTGCTCAAATCAACAGAGTTGTACTTCTGTACAGAGAAAAGAATGTGTTACAAACTCTATGTTCCTGAATGAATTATTGTTTATTATATAATAGGACATATTTATTATAGGACAAATTATAAAATATGCTGAGAGGTATCGGTTTACTGAGCTTCACTGAAATCCAAAGAGATTATATGATTTAAAGTAGGAGAAGAGCTAGAGATTCAATGCTGCTAAAACAAGTTCTAAAAATTAAATCTTGATCTTTCCTTCTTACAGTGAACAATCTGGAGCCTTTTCATCTGAGTCCAGATGACATTATCTGAGTAAAGAATCCGCTCCTTCACTAGGCCAAAGTCTTCTCATGCTTGACTTGGTTCCCCCCAAAATGGCTGCAAAAAGATGGCTAGAATAACTTATTCACTGATTTGTGGAAAGTGCTGGATTGCATATTGTTTTGAAATAAAAGCTGTATAGCAGTTCCATATCCTCCAATTACATGTCAGCAATAGTCCTCCTAGAAATACAGCCCAGAAATAATGGCACATCAGATGTCAAATAAGAAATCAATGCAGACCAAAAAAATAGAAGACAGTTGCAAGTATTAAACAACAAGTCACTACCGGGTTTGTTTTGTAAGAGGGCTTCTTTGATTTTTTTCTTATAAATAGATTTGATTTTTTCTTATAAATGGAGAATCACATAACTGCCCAAGGCCTTGCTTCTTGCAGCTAAAACACCTGATGCTGGTTATTGTTAGACATTAGAGAAGACAGAACATTTCAACATACTGAAGGGTTCCAGTGCCTTGACCAGGCCCTGTAAATTGTCAGACAGTAACTCTTGAGCAAGTTATATGTGTCCCTGAACTACAAGCCTGGAGTCAGGTCTGGAGGTTTGGGCATACAGGTTTTTGTTAACTGACTGCCTCTTTCTACTCAAAATAATTTGCATTTTCAATGAACACTTTCCATCTCTGCAAGCTACACTTGAGGCACGGATCAGAAAAGCCCATTTGTTGAGTAAAAGATGGAGCTATACTTAGCAGAGAACTCCCATTTTCAAAATTTCAGATTTTTTTAATTCTTTTTTTTTTTTTTTTTAGGAAATGAGTTAATTTAATTTTTAACCTATGCAGACTATGAAGATCATCTTCTAAATATGACCTGACTATGAACTGAGATAGTACTATACTGGGAGGTTTGCCAGGGGATGGCACCGATACTGCTTTTAGGAAGGAAAGTGGGGTAGGATTTTCCAAAGGCTCTTTGAGTCTTTTACCTGCTGGAAGAGGAGTATCAGTGAGATGACACGTTAGATCATGCATGGCAAGAGGATCTGTATGCAGCAGTGTACTAACACCTATACATGAGTGTTTGTCTTTTGCAGCATGACGATTAAATTCAGTAAGGCAGGCGGATGTCTAGTAAGCACCACTAACCCACCTCCTGCGTGTGTCCCAAACATGCAGCTTTCAGAGCCCAAAATGCAGTTTGTGTCAGGGTGGCTGGAAACCTCTAGTGCCTTTGAGGCAGCCCTAGAGGCACTTTCAAGCAGCACCACCCAAGAGGTCACACAGAGGGTTTGTTGTCCGTTTTCTTCATAACAGCTGTAAGCCATGATCCAGAAACGCTCACGCACTCTATTTCTGTCATCCCAGTAAAAACTTCTGTCCTTCCTGTCATCATTCAAAAGGGATCTTTATATGAGACAAGGCTATCAACTTCTTGCAGCAAGGCTGTTGTACTTCAGAAACAGAGCCAGCACCACCCCATGATTAGCATCATTGAGATTACCCTATACAAACCATTACTCAGGAGTAATATTTGGGTTTAGAGTTCAGCTGCTACCTTCATACCATCAGCAGATACCTAGCCATCAGGACAAAATCACAAACAGCTACCATGCACACACAGTTTTTATTACTGTCATGGTTTAACCCCAGCCAGCAATTAAGCACCACGCAGTCCCTCGCTCACCCCCCCCCACACCCAGTGGGATGGGGGAGAGAATCAGGGAAAAAAAAAGTAAAACTCATGGCCTGAGATAAAGACAGTTTAATAGGACAGAAAAGGAGGCAGCGGGGAGGGAAGGAATAATAATAGAATATACAAAACAAGTGATGCACAATACAATTGCTCACCACTCACTGACCCGACAGCCAATCCCCGAGCCATGGTGCCCCCCGGCCAACTCCCCCCAGCTTATATACTGGGCATGACATCATATGGTATGGAATACCCATTTGGCTCATTCGGGTCAGCTGTCCCGGCTGTGTGCTCTCCCAGTTTCTTGTGCACTCCCAGCCTCTGCTGGCAGGGCAGTATGAAAAGCTGGAAAGTCCCTGACTTAGTACGAACACTGCTTAGCAACAACTAAAACATCAGTGTGTTATCAACATTATTCTCATCCTAAATCCAGAACACAGCACTGTACCAGCTACTAAGAAGAAAATTAACTTTATTCCAGCTGAAAACAGGACAATTCCACAAAATTTTGTTGTCCCGTTACTTTATCTGGAAACCTGGCAAGGCTGCATTGCATTCCTAAGTCCTACAGGGTTAAAAAAAAGGAAAAAAAAAAAACCAAACAAACCCAAAGAGTTGTTGTTGACCACAACCAACAGCTACACACCACATGACTCAGGTTAATAAAAGCACACACCCTACACAATGCATCTAACATCTACCCTGCAGGCAGAAAGTCCCTGTTCTTTCAGTATTGGTTTCCCCGATATTTATTTCCTTAGCAGCCCCAAATTGCTTCGGAACCAGTTTTCACAGCAAAGATGAGAGGTCACCGCCTTTTCAGAACAGCTCTGAACACAAAGATTACAGGATTACATCAGCGTTCATCTTGGCACAGATACTATGTGCATCATTAAATAGGGATTTTCCACTTTGGTAACCCTGTGCCAGCATTTGAGCCCATGCACTCTTAATAATGAGTTTCTCATTACAGTTTTATCCAGTTTTTATCTAACTTATTTTTCTTGTTCCCATCAGAGATTATAAAGAATTTACACTTTACTTGAGATCCCATTATGTGAGAAGAGTATGGTACAAAAACAAAGTGCAAGCAAAAATATTTGGTCCTTGTAGATAGATGTCACAAAAATTATCTCCTTATCAAGAAAATTGTTAGTTTGGTCAATTTTAAAAACTGTTTCCACAAAACAGATCCCACAGAAGAAAAGGAATTAATGTTAATTTTCATTTGTCTTTAAAGTCCTCAATTTAAGGACATAGTTTGACAAAACACATGAAGTACTTCTCCAGGTTTCAACTACATACCGAGTGAGAAAACATATTCTGGATGCAAATCTTGTATACCTGCAAAGCTCAGATTACTAAGCACCCAAAAGCGTTAAATAATTCCTTCACTTAAAGTCTCTTTAGAAAACATGTGTCATTTGTTTTATGTGCATTAATGTAAGAAGGTAGTCTCAAAAGTTATCTCATTATAAAGAAAACGATTTTTACAATCAGCCCTGTAAACTTAAATTCTTGTTATTATCTAGCAATGAAACCTGTCTTTGAAAATGAAGGCTGAAGAAAGTAACCATACTATCATTGTTACATGACTTTTGTTTTCTTAATGGCAAAAGAAAGGCAGCAATTAAAATAAACTATTTGTCAAGGTCTGTGATTTCATTTATGTAAACTAAGCAGTTACATCCTTTCTTTTTATAAGATCCTCATAAAATGGTAAAACCTAGGTTTATCAGAATATAGAGAATTTGGCAGGTTCAAGGAAACCTCTAATTTACTTGGAAAACATAGGAATTCTTTTATCTCTATTCTGATGTTCTACAAAGCACAGCAATATCTCAGGAATTAAACCACTAAGTGTTGTTAAAAGGGCATAAAGAAACAGACAAAAGAAAAGCATCCCTAAAGGTCAACAGAACCAGTAAAGATAGATTACTCCTTTCTTACTCTGTAACACATTAATCACTAGGGGTGGACCAGTCCATATTAGCTGTATCAGCTCTGACCTCCAGCTTCTCATCCAGTTCCCCTCTGCAGGTCACCCACAGCCCCAGAGCAATCTAAAGGCGATAGCACACCTAAAAATCCCACCGCCAATCACGGGGGCAAGAGCAACTGCTGCATCCGCAGATAAAGACAGAGGTATGGCGATCGGTGTGCATCCTTCTTTGTACAGTGCCAGGGGTCATGCTGGGTTAACACACACCAGCCAAAAGAAGTCCCAAAGCATAGGGCAGAAGTAAAGGGCAGACCAGCTAGAGGACCTCAGCCTGGTCTAGCACCAGCTTTTTCTTCAGTGCTTACAAAAGTCACAGAAAGTCTGTTCTCCAGCTGTGTGGCTTGTTGCAGATTTTGACCTGTCCTGAAGGTACAGCCAGAAACTTTCACAGACACTTCATTCCATCATTGTAATTCCTCTTTAACATCAGTTAGCAAGAAATTCCCTATGTTGCCTTCAGGACTCTAGAAGGCAAGAGCAGACTGGCTCATTGTTTCAGCTTTGACTAACACAGTAAAATCTGGTCAATCGATCACCCCAGGGGAACTGATGATAAGAAATAATTATCCATCAGTAATTTACCTGCACCCAGGCATGCAATTTTTACAGATATAATTTCATTCCATATTGAGGCATAATAGAAGTTTATTCTCAGAATTTCTAATAATAGTGTTTCTGTCATTATGAAATCCTGTGTGAAATTTGCACACTATCTGGTTCATGGTATGATTATACAGATTAATGCTTACGGTACACTTTGCTAAAAAATAATTCAGAGCACTCACTATTTAAGAACTACTGTAAATGCTTACAAAGGAGGAGTGCAATTATCAGAGATTTTTCCTTTGTCTTTATAGAGGCAGTCATCACCAAAACAGAAAAAAAAAGTGCAAAGTGGAAGAACTGATTACTTGTACCTTTCAGAACCAAAGAAACCTGAAAACTATCCAAAGATTTGAGACTATCAAGTTACCTCGCAAATGCTATGGAATATAACCAGTTCACTCCACCACAGGCATTACTGTTGTTACTACCATAATTTAAAGTTTTTTGCACTGTTGCAATAGAATAGTTTCATCCGAGTAGATAAGGCACTAAGATTTGATGTTTAAGGACTTGGACTTCAAAGATGAACATGAAGTTCACATGTACTAGGAAACTACAGCAATTTAGTGCTATTACAACATCTTCTTTAATGAAACAATCAGTAATGACTGTAGTTTCAACAAATTATCAGGCAGCCATCAAAATATCTGATTTAAAAACATATCTCAGCTTAAATAGCTTGGAAGTTTTTGGAAAAATAAAATCTTGAATTCCCTTTCATTCTGATCCAGCATTTGGCCTCCTCTTCAGCTTAATCCAGATGCCATTATTTGGACGAAGAATCAGTTCTCCAGTTGTACCAAGCTCTTCTGGCTTTTGACATGAGTCCACCCAAAAGTGCCGCAGGATGAGGGCTAGAAGAGCTTTCTCCTCCATTTGTGCAAAGCGCTGACCTATGAATTACAGGGCAGCAAAAAAAAAGATGTTATTGTCAGGTTGCATCAACAGTTGCTGCATTTGCATGCTCACAGCGATACCCCTAGGAACAGAGGACAGCAAAGACTGTGCATCTGCCCTGAGAACAGAACTGGCTTTAGGCCAAAATTGAGGTCATATGGATACTACTGAAACTAGCACTTTTCTCTGCATCATAACTCTGGCCTTCCTGGCACAATCCACAACATGTCCTCCTTCCCATAGTATGCAGAACTCAAACAGCAAAGAGGAAACACTTCACATGGAACTAATACAAAACACAGCCTTGTCATGTCTCTTGGATGGACTAGGCAGGGAGGAATGGATGACAGACCAGAGCAGCAGAAGATGCAGCACGGGGACTGCAAGGAGAGACAAATCCCACTGTTCCATATAGGCAGAGAGGAGCAAAGGAGATACAACTGCAACAGAATGACAGACAGACTTTCCTTTAAAGAACACTAAGCATCACACACACTGATCATTTGCTATCACAGAGGGCAAAGTTCAATTTACATTTCAGAGAAGGGTGGAGGAGGAAAGGGAAGAACAGAGAAGTATGACTGAAACCAAACCAAGTGTCACAATCCAGGCAGTTCACTCAAACTAAACTGAAAATGGGAACAGGACACAAAACCCAGTGCTCAAAACTTTTTCTGCGCTCCCCTCTGTATAATATGCACAGATGGATGTCTGTACACATGTACACAGTGGTGTATTTCTGCAATAATATTAATGAACCAACTCTCCTGCACTTGTTCCTATACACCGAGGAATTAGCTAGACATGTAATATTAAATTGGATTCCTCTTTGGAACATGGGAAGACATGGTCTGCTGTTTTTATGGGAAGGGCACCTATTCCCAATGAGAGAAATTAAAAACAAACAAACAAAAGAGCCAACCCTGCCCCTCAAAAATAAAACAAACAAAACCAAACACCCAGAAGTTGTAGTATTTCCCATTCTTGTAAATGGCATGAAAATTGCTGAATGTTCCCCATCTGCACTTAAGATCAGTGCAGGGAACAGTCTTCTCCTGTGTTGTAAAATATAAACAATGATGCCTCTACTTTGAGAACTGATAAATTCTAAGTGTCCTGGTGGCACTTGAAGAGCTAACAAGTTCTGGGATGGTAGTAAAAACACCAGAGCAACAACAGTGTCAGAAAGAGGGGAAGGATACATCAGTTGCAGACAGCATGTTTGGGACACCCAGCTGAGATAGATTTTTCCAGAGCAAAGCAAGTGCAGGACATTTGCCTTCTCTCGCTCTGTCTTGCTGACACTGAGGATCAGAAATTTGGAAGCAATCCTGTTCTAACACAGGAGCCCATTAACATGCTGCCAAGCTGCACAGGCAGTGAGAGGGAAGCATGATAGACATTGGCCTCTGGGAAGAAAGGAGCCCTTGGGAAGAAACAAAATATGTCAGCTCAAGCACCAGGCTTGCAGGGGAGACAGTGCCCAGAATTCAGAGGGGATGGAGAGGGGAGACACGACCAGCAGGCACATAAAGACTTAAATTTCTCATACACTCACTGCTGCCACAATTACCACACCAGAAGCAGCACTGTCACATTTCAAGGGCTTACTCTTCAGCTACCTACCAATGCAGTTCCTGGGACCAGCTGAGAAGGGCACGTAAGCATACGGGTGCCTTCCCTTACAATTTTCAGGGAAGAATCGCTCAGGCCTGAACTCCGCTGGGTCAGGGAAGCTCTCGGGGTCTCTATGCAGGGCATAAGTTATGACAAGAACATTTGTGCCTTTTGGTACCTGATATCCTTCTAAAGAGAAAAGGGAAAGGGAGAAGAAGGGTCAAAACAACAGCAAATAAGTGACTTTCTGTACACAACAGCAAAATTAAAAAATAAAACAACGCTGCCCTTTACTTGGGCAACACCTCCACTGAGGAGATGCCAGCAGGATAGGAAGTAGCAAACACAGGACACTACTTACTAATACAGCAATCCTCTCTCAAGGCACGGGCAAACATCGGAACCGAAGGGAAGAGCCGAAGGGCTTCTTTCACAACACACTCAAGGTATCGAAGCTTCTTCAAATCATCTATTGTAACAGGACGCTCAGTGTTGCCTGTTCAAAAGCAAATGGGGATGAGCAAGACCAAAACTCCCCATTTTTGGTGAAAAGCTCATTCCAGCTCCCTCCAGAAATGCTCATCATGCACCAAGACCACATAGAAGGTGCTACACATACATTGAACATGCATGACTTGCCCCAAAGCCGTAAAGTTGGCTGTACTCTCCTACAGGCCTTCCAGCACCCATACCAATCACCTCTAGCTATTGAAAGCTCCAGAAGGGCCACAAGGCATGTTCCTACCTCCCCTTCTACATTTAGGCTTATAATGTATCACATCCCCACTCACAAATGGAAACACCACCACAACCCCAATGCAGTGGGAACGGAAACGTACCAAACACCTCATCCAGCTCTCTGTGAACCTTCTTCTGGGCTTCAGGATTATGTCCAAGTAAGTACAGGGCCCAGTTCATAGCAGCTGCTGTTGTATCATGGCCCTAGAGGTACAGATTTACAAAGACACTCACTTCAACACCATTCCTGTGCACAAGTAGGCTTTGTAAATACTTGGGTGTGCAAGTAGTATGGAAAGTGAGATTTATTAGTCCCATGACCACGAGAAAAAAATCAAGAGTGAAGATATCTATCAAACATGCTGATTATCAGGATGTAAGATGACCCATGATTCTGTCAGGTGCCTGAAAACTGCCCAAAATGGAAAAGTGTTGAAATAACCCAAGCAAACAGCGCTCTCTTCTGCCTCCCAGAAGGTGCATCAACTACCAGTATGTACACAATGAAACAGATGTATATTCATGTTTTCGGTTACTGTCCAGTCAACAATGTAACATCTGGGGAGGCAACGACTACCACGGGAGAAATACAATGGACACAATCTGTAACCTTTACAAAACTATCCAAAAAAAGGTACAAAACTATCCAGAAAAGGGTCTAATGAGACACAGTACAGTGGCCATAGGAGGAAATACTTCTTGGCTTCCTATGAGAAGGGGGATCAGCTACTACAGTTCCGGGCACCACATAACAACTTGGAAAGGAAAGGAAACAAAGAGAAGGGGAACACACAAAAAAAGGGTGGGGTGGGGGCAGGGAACAGAAAAGGGAAAAGTTGACCAACAAAGGATTTTGGTACTAAAAAGGAGCACTTGTGAAGTTCAGGATACTGTACCTCTTCAAAATCCAGCTATGGAGTAGTACAGGAATGGTAAAATGGGAAGAGGGTTTCTTTAGGTTACAACAGCAGTAATATGACTCTGAATTAAGCTCTTCTGAGATAGAATTCAGGTCCACCTAATGGATGTGTGTGGAAAACTTGTGAAAGTCTTGTTGAGATCCTTCATTGGACAGGGCACCAGGCACAAGATGACAGTACCAATGCACAGTTGTTGACAGAACCAGGAGGTTACAGCCAATGTGGCAAGGGACAAAATGTGAGGAGAGCTGACAAAATGCAAAGCAAAACACTGAAACCCTTTAGAGCTCTCTTTAGCAGTAATGAGGTTTGCAACAGGAGCTGAGAGCCCATGGCCCACATCAGCCATTAAGCTCTTATTACGCACCTGCTTTCATGAGTAGAGCCTGCTCACATAGGCAGGGCCTACCACATGTGTATTGCCCAACATTTTGCCAGGGCACACAATTCTGGCTCAAATGTTTCTATCCTTCAGTAGTTTCTATCCTATAGAGATTTCCTTTTGGGCTTCCAGGACTAAAATAACTTCATACTAAAAGCAACCTCCTGAATTAAGAAAAGGAGGAGTCTCCACCTGTAAATGGTGAATCTTGGGTTCTGGGCGAAAAAACAAAATAAAACAAAACAAAAAACAACAAAAACCACAAACCCAAACCCACCAACAACCCAAGGTTCCTTGGGTACCTCAAACATGAAAGTATCCACTTCCTCACGAATGTCCCTGTAGCTCAATTTGTTCCCTTCATCATCTGTTGCACTCAGCAGCATATCCAGGAAAGCTTTTCTCTTTTTGGAGCCACTTTCTTCATAGTTACCATCAGTATCACATTTTGTTTGCTTGGCGTTTTCAAGTTCTGCAGCTTTTTCTGCAATGACCTGAGATTAGAACCATTATATTAGACATGATGCATGCAGCACACACGCACAGTCTACATCACACAGATTTGTCCCAACTAACTAAAACAACAACATACATCTGTAGCAGTCTACATGAGCTAGTTAGCATAGCTCTCAGCATTAGCTTATGAACTTTAACTGACTTTTTTGTGTTAGTAGGTGAAATATGACCAACCCCTCTTGTCCCAAGCAATAGAATGAACCCTGAATAGCCTTTGTGTGATCAAGAAAATAGATAGCCAAACTATGCAAACAACTTGTTGATCCTCAAGTAGTGTAAACACATCCAGAATATCTGGAACAAGCCAATCGTGAATGCCAACAATAGTGATAGCAAATCAAAACCATCACTACAATTTGAACAGACTGATCACCAAGAAGATATTCTCTACCCTATACAATAACTAAGGAAAGGATCATATCTCCAATCTCTGCAGAACCCAGGAGATTAAAGAGAAGCCAGGGCACCCCACACCCTGCATCAGGACTACACAAAGCACAGTTGGAAACACTACACTAAAGCTTCCCAAATTTTCTTCAGTATGAAAGCAATGGTTGAACTTCCCTTTTGTAGGTCAAAGAACAGCTCCAGCAACAGACAGAGATTTCCTGCTGTCACCACCGTTGTCATAACAGCAAAACAGAACCCTTCAATAAACTGGTATTGCTCTCAACAACAAAATAATTAAAATAAAGGGTGTAGAATATGTAATTCTGTTCAGAGGAAGCACTGAATGGGGGAAAAAAAAGTAGTTTTACACACACACACAGTTTCCCTCACTGAACATACACATACAAAAGCAGATATTGAACAACCTTTTGTCTCAGTGCATTCTGTCAGCACCTACACTAGGTGATATTATTATTTACTGTTCCTTTGTCATCTTCTAAGATTTGTCTTCTTATATCCAATGCAGCAGCACAGCATTGGAAGAGAGCAAGTGTTACCGCAGGTCCCTTTAAGAGCCTCTCATGACTCACTGATGCAATTCCCAATAAAAGGAAGCAAAATATGAACTACTTAAAACCAATGCAGAGTCAATGTGGCTCATTATATGTAGTGAAAGTTCAGAGATTATTTCCTTTGTTGTGGCATTGATACAACGACATTGTGGGGCACATACACCTATTTCGGGGAAAGCAGCCTCCCTGGGAACATTCTAACAGTAGACTTGGGAGGGCAACCATTGGCAAGAACAGCATAGAGCCTATTTGGTGAGAGAAAGGGCTGTTACCTGCACAGTCTAACACGGTGAGACAACACTGCGTTTTATGCTCTCAGTGACGTATGCCTAAAGGTTTCTGTGTCAAAGTGTCTTATTGCTGAGGTGGGGACCTGCATGTGTTTGCTCATCTCAGCAGTTCTGCTCCAAATAGGGGAAAATGAATACAGGCTTCCATTTCTGAGGGCTGGACCAAGGGACATTACCAAGCAGAGAGCCCTATGCTTACTGCTACAAACTTGGCAGTGAGCTGTTGCAGGCGATTCAGATGTGGAGCATCTGGGGCAGAGCAGGAGTTCAGTGAACTCTTGTTCATTTCGGTTGTCAAGGACCTGTAAGTCCTGTTACTCCCTTGGAGTAGTATATTTCCTTGCTTAAATATGACAAAGTTCCTGACAGAGAAGTCAGCTGTTGGGATGCCAAGGAGTTCCCTGAAAAGAACACAACAGAGAGAGAGCTCTCCTCTTAATAGATGCATATCAAGGGAGTTGAACCTCACCCCCATTTGGAAGCTCTCTACTGAGTGCAAGACTTTGCTCCAACAACTAGAATGTACTGTTAAAAATAATAATAATAATAATAATAATAATAAAGAATCTATACTGTATCTGTAAAATTGTGAAGGATTTTGAGGTTCCTCTCATGCTCTCTTCCTTCCTTGAACAGCATATATACAAGATCAGGCCAAAGCCAAGGGCTCTTCTGTCTCTGTTGGATTAGATCACTCATCCTAGGGGCACAACAATTACATTATGTAACATTTCCTGACAAAAAATACATTTACAGCAGATTTTCAAGAACCAAAAAAAGTTCTACCTCCACCAGTGAAATGGAGCTTAACATATTGTGTGGGTTTAAACCCATTCATCTGAAAGGGAGGATGTTCATATTTGTTTCCTGATTTTAAACCATCTCAAAATTTCTGTAACTTGTCCCAGCATCCAGCATCACCATGATTTATATCTTTAAGCACTGAACTCTGAGAAGGACAGCATACTCTCATTTAGTGGAAATCCTCTTGAAACAGACATATTAAGTCATCCAGTCCAGTCCCACTCCACATCAGTAAAGCACTGATCATGCTGAAAAGATATGTACAACGTGAAAAGACTACGTGTTGAGGACTCCAAAATATCTGCTCTATGACCTCAAAAAGTCATCTAAAAGCATTACATTACTACTTGACTATCCAGGTACCATATATGCCAGACTGCACATGAAAAGTATTTGAAATAAACATTATGAGACCTCAAGTATGCTCAAACACAACTGGAGTACATCTGGAAGGGCTGATTGTCATTGCTATTCAGCTCTTGCACATGCATTTGGCTGCAGAAAGAGACTTTGAGGAGAAATTATTACATTTAGACTGACCTCAGGCCAGCCCACTTGCAGTACCATTTGGGAAAGGCCAAGGAACCGATGACAATCAAACCCTCTAATTCCACTCCTTTTTTGCAACACATATCTCAACAAGCCCCATTAAGGCTAGGGGTGAGAAGCCACAAACAGCTGACCCACCAGTGTGGCAGGAATATAAACCATGCTTTGCCTAATCCACTGGACAGTCACATAGAGTTTGAATGGTGTAAATACTGCCGTGAACTACAGAGCAGAAGTGCCTCAGCTTTAAAACGCTGTCTAAAACACCACCCTTTCAATTCTGCCAGTCACGCTGACATGAAATGTTGCAGCTCTGTTTTTTTCTAACCTCCTGTACCAATGGATTAACTGTGGCAGCTGACCCCTCTTCAAAGCCTCAGCCTCCCATTGCATATACTCATACCAGAAAAATGCATCAAAAGCTGCAGGTTTTCCTGCCTTCTTGGCTTTCTACCTCCACCTGTGACCCTCTGGCCCTCCCTCCTGGCTCACAGCAGATGAACCCCTGACACCAGCAGCATCAACTCCAGCCCAACTACAAAGTAGCCAAGGAAAATTTCCATATACCTGTAGATAGCACGAACATACTCAGAATCCTTATTCTCTTGAGCACCCACATTCTTGCCCATCGCCGTTTCTAGGAGGAGGAAATCATCAATGGTTCACAAATGCAAAGTAAAATGCAGAGTCCCAGTACACAATAGGTTACTACTGCTCCCAGTCTCTGACTGTCACCACACCATCCTTTCAACAGGTAAATACACACATCCCATTTCAGGTGATGAGCCGACTACATTTTCATGCCCAGGAGCCCTGCCCATCAACACAAGCTCGCTTCAGACTGCTACCTCTGCCCTGCCCATCCCACAAACTCACCTGCTCAGATGGACACAAGACACCCTAGGAGGAAGGATGACCTTGGGAGGATGGAAATGCATTCACGCAATATGCAGGGACATTCCTCTTCAACTGTCTCCTCACACAACATGGCACAGCTGTACTCATGAGCCTCTGCATCATTTGCAGCCACACCACAATAACTGAAGAGGACTTACCACAGATGATATCAAGGGCACACAGAGTGATGTAAAGAAAGACATCAAATGGTTCCTTGTCAACATGCTTCTCAAGTTTCTCCAACAAAATACCTCCTTGTTCATTCATAACCTCTAGAAAGTCAGTTAAGATCGCAAAGTGGAACGTGGGAGTTATCATCTTCCTCCGTGACCGCCACTTGTCCCCAGTGCTGCAAAATTAACAGGGAGAATGAAAGGTTAAAAACTCCAAGTCAAAAATAAAACCCTCAGCATCACAGGAAGCACACAGTAAAAGCTGCAGCCTGGAACACCTGCACAGATGGACACGCTGTAGATGACTCTTCAAGCTGTCCATAGCACTCCCCACCCAGAAGGAGCAAAATGGAAATATTTCTTGCTCCAGCTACCTTCAAAGCACAAGCCACCATTTCTATAGCTGCTCTCAACAAAAGGAGGTGCCAACAAGCCCTCAAGCAATACGGCCTCATGCTTGCTCAGTGCACAGGCTCAGAGGGAAGCCATCTGTAAAACAAACCAGCTATTTAGCACCAAGACCTCAAGTCATCACACTGTCTCTGTGAATCACCACCCATGCTTGCATTCAACCCCTGACTAGGAAATGAGGATTGCAGAGAACTAGGGTCCACAGACATTACGCAATTAGTGCCTCAAGGTCTGGCTGCAAAGTACTTCCTTGGAGAGAGGCAACCACCTCCCACATGTCACTGAAAGAGCATGGAGCCACAGCTGGTGACACCAGCTTCCTGGGAGTTCTTGTTCACTTTTTCTGAATCACATGCCCCACAGGCACACAAATGGAAGCTCTGCTTACAGGGTAAACCATCACACCACTTCTCCTGTTAGCCTGCTATGGACCATGGACCTCAACTCTCTGCACTTTGCTACTGATAACTGCCTTCTTAAGGGCCATGAACAAAACTCAGGATAAAAGGTATTCCTCATCCTCTCCCATAAACTTGCGCCTCCCCACACCACGTGATCACAGCTGGCTTTCACGACACCACAGTCCCATCACAAAGCACGAGGAGTTCACCTCTGAGGGCTCCAAACAGGCAACAAAGCTCCATTGCTAACAGGGGGACCTTGACCTTCTCGCACAAACACAGAAGAGGTACAAAGGCACCAGAGCCACTCTATGTTCACCTTGCTCTGACTCTTGAACATCTGCATCATCCAGACCAAACTTCCCTTGACCCGCCCAAGACCACAGGACACCAAGCCCTTACATCACTGGTCCCCCCTCTCTCCACTCCTGACTTGCGCTTTTACCCAGGCTCACTTCTTCCAAGCCTCCACTTCACGAGGGAAATGAAGGACAGGGTACAGATACTCTCCTATCCCACCCCAAAGCATCACCAACCTCAGACCCATCCTCCTGGTTGCAGCACCACCAGCTGAGATGATAAGCAATGCACACAGTCACAGTTCTGCCACAGTCTGACCACTCGACACATATCACAACATTCAAAATATCCAGTGTATAGCATCGCAGACTGAAAGACACCACTTGCCATAGGATACAACTTCCCAAAACACATTCATTTTAAGCCTCTGGGCAAAAAAGTAACAATGGCCAAATTTGCCAAGAAACAGATAATGCCAAAAGATTTTTATTGGGCATTAGCTGCTAAAGAGCAACAAAGACCATCACAAGCAATAAGACTTCTACAGCTATCACCTACATCTCTGTCCAGAGATATACGCAGCATTCCTGCCCCCAAGCCCCTTCCTATAATATACCCTGCAATTTCAGAAAGACAGCAATGCACCTGCATTTCACTATACCTTGTCAGAAGTCCAGTGCCCAACCACGGCTGCAGGAATTTGTACAGGTACGATTTTTCTATGTGTTTTGAACTGCTCAGAATAACCTGTCAGAAAAATTAAAGCAGAGGAAAAAACATCACTTGTTGGATGGAGAGAGATTTCTTCAGATGAGATTACTTCACACAACCTCAGTTCCTCCACAAAAATGCCCTGAGCCTCAGTAAAATGCACAATATTTCAGTACAAGCTGGTACACAGGGGAAACATTGAGTTCACACCCTCAAGTCTTTCAGTAAATATCCCAATCCTGAGAAACAATGAAATACACAAAACCTACCACCCCCACTCCCCTTATCTTCCTGAAAAAGAAAAATCTGTGTTACAAAGTCACAGGCAGAGCTCAGAGAAAACCCAACGGTTTCCAGCCTTAACCAAACTCACAGGAAGTACCATCTCTTCAATAAACACTCCAACAAAGAAACAACTCTATCTTCCCAGATCAAGGACAATCATTGTCAATAGCAAAACTAATGACTACATTTCATGGCATCAAGACACACCAACCAAGTTCTAACGCAGAAGCCAGTCAAACAGACACAAGCATTGCAACCTGCATTTCACAATGTTCTGTCCCTATTTCAGTGGTCCCATCTTCCCTGCTATCTGCTTGTCCATTCTGATCTTGGGAGAAGGAGCTTTCACACATGTGAAAACAAAGCTAAAGGAGATGCTTCTTTGTATAAAACATACTGAGTTGGTGGTTTCATTTGCTGGCCATCTTATTTATTTTTTTTCCAAGACTAGGCTTTTTATATTCTTCCACTTTCAGCCCTTCTTTAGTACTGGGTCAGAGGACAATCTCAAGTAAAATCAGACCAAGCCCTTTTTTGCAAAAATTACATTGAAAGAATAGAAACTAACAGGTTGGACACTGCTTTGCATGACAGTAGAATAGACAGGAGACAAGAACACTCACCTCCACATTGTCAGGGTGATACAAAATCAGGACAGGTAACGGTCCTATCCAAATTTTGAGCAATGGCCAACTCCTGAACTCTTCAGCGTAAACTTGTAGTTGTTTAAAAAAACCTGGAATGAAAATAGCATATTAGAATTTTTTAAAAAGGGGGTTTTGCTAAAGCAAGACTTCTGTAATGAACTCTTTTTCACCATATGCCCTGTAATTATGTTTTTGTTGTAGTTCTATCTTGCTACTATAACAAAGCAGCATATTTTGCACCTAGCTATTAGCTGTACTGCAAGACCATTTCTTTATGGCTGCACTCTTGAAGGCACTCTATTCTAGAGAACCCCCTCCTAGCTGTAGATAAGGCAGCTTGATTTAAGCAGTCTCAAAGCACTGCAGCATGGGCCTTCTGCATTGCAATGCTCTTTGTAACAATTAGAGCCAAATCAAAATTTATCAAGGCTATGCTTACATTTTGGCTTATCTGACACTAGCCAAAATGCTGTATCAAGATGCCTCTTTACTTTCCCAGTCTCAGCATTTCCTGTCTGAGACCTCATTGACAGGTACTACATTTGTGGTGCATACACAAGTGATGTCATGCGCAGTAATGGCAGAGCACTACACAGGAACCAGTAACACTTGAAATGTCTAGCTTCTGATAGCTGGACTCCTGAAGAAAATCTTTGGAGCCCTTACACTGTCATTGTTTGTCTACAAACAAATTCTTTCTTACTCCAACATGCTTAAATTCTCTAAATTCGCTAACAAAGGAGATTAGAGACTCCATAGAACATAAGAGCCTCCATCAAACTGCTTTCTGGAGAGAGAAGCAATGCTCTTTATTGTTTTGGTTTTTTTAAGAAGATTTAAAAAGAAGAAGAAGAAGAAAAAGAAAAAAAGATTTGTCTTTCAGTCAGGCTCATATACACATCCTGACTATGATCCTGCTACTGCTTCCCCGAAGTCAGCTTCAGGGAAAGCTGCCTGCCCTTGCTTCCACCAAAGAAAGATATCTCATATCTCTGTTTAGATATGGGGTTGGATCCAGAGGAAAGATGCGAGTGTGTACCCTGGCGAACAGAGGGACCATGTCTCAGCATGTGTCAGTACTGGGCACTGTGTGCGCCCATGCTGTACTCGTCCTTGGCTTCACCACACTCCCACAACCCAGTCGCTCTCTCTTCAGGCAGCATACCTGGCAGCATACCTGGCAGCATACCTGGCAGCATACCTGGCAGCACAGCCAGTAACACATGTGCACAGAGCAGACTGGCATACACAGGCATCACAAACACACCCAGAGGAGTCTGCTGGTCCACTGACAGCACAGCCACAGCCACTTTCACACCACTGACTCCTCAAGAAATATGCTCCTGTGCAAAACTGAGTACCAAACAGAAGAGGAACATGTAGCTCATTAGCAGTCTCTCAAGTACCTGGCAAAAAGAAGGTACCATTGATCAATGTGAGAACAGACAGGTTTGCTTTTGAGGGATGTACTGCAAATAGTCTGCAAGTTCTTTTGCATCTAACGCATAAATCTAAGGCACAGTTAATTCTGAAACTGACCCAGCAACTCAGCATGCTGAAGTCCCTTGTACATGCTCACTTGGGGGAAGATAATTGTTTAAAGAAGTATTTTTCCTTTACAAGCTAAAAGCTTTGTTTGGATTGCAGCTAACAGCCATGGGGACACAGTGCTCTGCATTGCGAAACTGCACTTCCTGCAAGAGTATCCACCACGCCTCCCTGTCACAAAAACATATTCCACGGCATTCATGCTCCACCTCACCAACAACTGGAAACATGTCCCAGTCCAGCATCTGGAAGCCACTATCAGATTGAACCTCGAGCTAATCTTTGACCAATAATAACGCCACATTTATGCAGTTCCTCTCCTTTCCCCTCTACTACACACTTCTCACACAGTTCCCCTCTGCAGATCGCCCACAGCCCCAGAGCGACCTAAAGGTGATGGCACACCCTACAACCTGCCCCAGCCAGCCGCAGCTCCATCACCCAAGCACCTCACCAGTGCTGGCTCCTCCAGCAAAGCCCCATACAGTGCAGGGGCCTCATAGCTGGGCTGCGGCGTGAGCTGCCCTTACCTTCTCCCTCCCGCTCCAAGAGTAGAGCATTTCCCAGCAGAGGATAGCAGGGGCTGATACCCGGGATCGGCTTCGTCACCCACCATCGCCTCCAGTAATCCATCAGGGAGGGCAGGCAGCAGACGGCCACAGCCGTCAACAGCAGAGCGATGATCCCAGCCCCCAAATGCAGCACCTGGGGTCCCCCTGCGGCTCCCTGCATGACCTCCATCACCACCTCCCAGCCTCCTGCTCCCAGCCCTGATCCCTATCAGGGAACCGGCACTGCCTGTACCCACAGCGGCCGCACTGCAGCCAGCCGAGTGTGCCGGGACCCAGCCCACGAGAGCGGGAGGTGGAGCTGTCACATGGCCCCGAGGCACAGCTTCCTGCCAAGAAAATAAACAAAGATATTAAAAAAAAAAACACATGTGGAGAGGCTGTCTGCAAGCACTTCCGGACGTCAGAGCAGCCCCGGAGAATCGTGCCATTTCCCTGCCCTCGCTTGGCTCTTCTGACTCGAGTGAAGAGTGAGAAAGTTCTTCGCAGGACCGTGCAACGCCTCAGAAGGAAGACACAAACTGCTGTCAAGAGAAAAAACACCTTTTTGCTGATTTGGGAAGGATGGGTTTTCCCAACATCATCTTTCTCCTGTTTTCAGGTGCTCAGAGAACACCACCATTTTGCCATACAGAACTGCTCCAGTGCTCTCCAACGCGATGCCTGAAGGGTTTCAAGAGCTTCAGATGGGCAGTACCTTTCTTCAGTTGGGTTGATGACTTCGAGGGGTTACACAAACCAGAGCCCATACAGGCCCACAATTCAAGAGCAGCAGTGCAAGGCACACTGATGCTTCTCGGCTCAAATGGCCTTTACTGATCTCACTGTCAAACACTCAGTCACAGGCTAAAGGGTGCCAGTAACACGACTGGCAGCACCAGCACCTGGGTCATAACTTGCAAAGTGCTTGGGTAGAAGTGGTGCCATACCCACCGTATATCCTGCTGCCCTTCCCACCTCAGGAGGATCCAGAGTCCCTTCCTTCTGCTGCAGGGCTGCTGAGCACCTGCTCCTCAAAGCCTCCAATGCTCAGAAACCTTGTGGTCAAACAGAAGTTCGGTGAAAAGACAGCACGGCTCGCACCCAATTTGCAAAACTTCACCCCCTGAATATACCACAAAAGCTTTTTATAGCCATAGCCATGTTTCTCCTGTCTGTTTTGTTCCAAAATTTACTGCACTGACTGCACTGGCATTTTTAGTAAACCAACAAACAGCGTAAACAAAGCAACTAAGATAAGAAACACAAACAGAGAAAGCTCAAAACGTCAGAAGTTCAGAAAGGGCTGATGACCCTTGGCAGCAGAGGGCAGTAAATTTTGGCACTTTGTTCCTGCAATCTGCCAGCAAACACTTTATCATAAATGCTGACTGTTGCATTTTTCTGCACAGTAAACATCTGGAAATGAACTTTGCTGCTCTTGCTGTTATTTGTAATGGTTTGTGACAGAAAATAGCAGATACATATTCTGTCTTGCAAACACACGAGACAAGCTACATGGCCATCAGTGCCCTCTTTTGTTCAGGTGACGCCCCAGGAAGGAAGTAAGCGTGCAGGATTAAGAGGCCCACCTTTTGTCTTTGTAACATGGAGATCAGCTGGGTAATTTTACTCTCTTTATGAAAAACCTTGCAGGTTGTTGCCTTCATGGAGCTGATAACCAGATGCAGTGGTTAATTGTGATTCTGCACTCTGCGTTCCTAACTGCTGATAGCTCCTTCTGCAGGAAAAAACTGAGAAACGGTGAAGCAGCAGGAACGGGGTGAAAAGCCACAGGGAAAGCAGTAGGGAACACAGCAGAACAAACACTGCAAAATCCTGCCAGCAGCTGGCAACAGTGATGCTGCTAAAAAAAGGCAGTGGCTACACTGGAATGAGATGTAAAAGATATACCCAAGAAAGAAGAAATGAGAGGCCTGGCATCTTTGAGGCCTAATTATGTCACTGAGACTTGCACCATTACAAACCCTGGAGGATGTTCTGTAGAAGAGGAGTTTTCTACCAGATTGTGATTAGCATTCCTTTTTTACTTGGAGAGCTATTTGCTCAGTGTTGGATTTCAGCAGGCACTCCACTAGTTAGCGAACCTTTGCTTTTATAAATGCATGAAAATCTGCTTTTACTCAGCCTCTCACCTAAATGGAAGCCTATCTGCCTGTGCTGACAGAAGGCACGCATCCTGTCAGGCAGCTATGTCAGCCCACAGGCACAATGGCAAGGCAGGCTTGTGGTGGTCCTTAGAACCTGGGGGTCCTGGTGGACAACAAGCTCCATATGAGTGAACAGTGTGCTGCTGCGGCCATGAAACCCAGCAGGATGCAGGTTGCATCAACAAGGGCATCACCAGCAGAGATAAAGGAGTCATTAGCCCACTCTACTCAGCGCTGGTCAGGCCACATCTGGAATACTGTGTTCAGTTTTGGTCCCTGCTACACAAGAAAGATGTGGACAGGCCGAAGATGGTCCAGAGAAGGCCACAAAGATGATCAAAGGCCTGGGAAGCCTGCCGTATGAGGAAAGGCTGAGAGAACTGGGCTTGTTCAACCTTGAGAAAAGAAGGCTTAGGGGAGACCTTACCACCATATTCCAGTATTTAAAGGGTGGCTACAAAGAAGATGGAGACTCCCTTTTTACAAGGAGTCACATGGAAAAGACGAGGGGTAATGGGTACAAGTTACTCCTGGGGAGATTCCAATCAGACAGGAGAGGAAAATTTTTCACAATGAGAACAATCAGCCAATGGAATAATCTCCCCAGGGAAGTGGTGGATTCCCCAACATTGGACGCTTCTAAGATGTGGCTGGACAGGGTGCTAGACCATCTTGTCTAGACCATGCTTTTGCCAAGAAAGGTTGGACCAGATGATCCATGAGGTCCCTTCCAGCCTCGTATTCTATGATATGATGATTATCAGGATGTAGGATGACACACGATTCTGTCAGGTGCCCGAAAACTGACCAAAAGGGAAAAGTGTTAAAATACTTCTGGTAGCCAGCAAACATTCGTCTTCCCTCTCTGCCACCTGAGTGTTCCATTGCTGCTCTAGTAATTAGCAGATCTTTCCTTCCCTTTAAACTGCAGAAGCAGATGCTTGTTGCTCTGCATTTCTGTCCATTCATACATCTAGTGACTGAGCTCCATCACTTCACAGAGGTCAGCAATCTTCTCTCTTTCACAAAGTGCCAGATGATGAACACTCTTCACTGTCTGGTTCCCACTTTTGCCATTACAGAACCAAACCAGCGCGTATTCATCTTTTCATTTAGTCCACAATGTTAAGGTCTGAATTGCCATGAAGTGTTGCAAAATGTTAAAAGACACATTGTACCATCATTTCTCTGCATTCTCGTCAATGTCTATATACTACAGGATAGAGCACTCATGAGAGTGAAAGCATATTTTGGATACACCACTGAAAAAGACTTAAATGTGAATTTTGAACATTAGGTCAATTTGACCTGAGATTTCTGAAGAAACTGCATCAAATTGACCCACAACTGTACAAAATCAAACTCCAAAGCAAAAGCATTCTTTCTCAGATACTGTACCATAATATCACCAGTGAGTAAACTTAGTGTAACCAAAGAAGAAATATACTAAGCCAGAAAAGTAACTTAAAAATGCTTTCATTTACTCATAAGAATGCAGTGCTTGATGACCATTTACAAAAACTAGAAATCTGATTAACAGTACAGATGTAAAACATACATTACAAATGCTTTGCCTTGGATTACCAATCCTTGAACATTCACAAAAAGAAGTGAGGAGAACTGGTATTAGTTCCCAAGTAGAAGAAACCAATTCTACTCTTAACTGCACAATTTGGGCAAATAATTTTTCTCCTCATCCCTTTCCCCTTCAACAGCTCTTCAACCACATTTACTTAAACTGCTGGCTTTCTGATAGAAGGACGAATCACTGACTGTGAAGGCACACACTACTAATAGCCAGGGACCTGATCAGGGCTGTAATCTTTGGGCAGAATGCAATCCCAATCTCCAATCTGATCTTCCCATTTGGGTCTACACAAAAGTTTGAAGGCTCAGATATTTCAAAATATGATAAATTTGTACAATAACAATTATTGTTATTATTTTATTGTTATAATTGTTATATTATATTGTTACTATTGTAATATTTTATAAGAAATCTCAAGAAATGGGAACAGCCTTACCGACTTGTCAGCATGCAGGTTCAATTGCTCAGCACCTATAAAAATGTTTGGCCCGGCAAGGAAAACATTACCTCCTGTAAACACAGTTTATCACAGCAGTTCCCATAGCTACTGATGATTAGAACACTGCAAGTAGAAGCAATGAATGAATTCCATCTCAAAAGAATTAAAGGAAGAAGAAAAAGTAACGACAGACAATACTTACCAGAGAACAACTGCAAGAAGCAGACAGACTGAAAAATGGAGGAATGTTAAAACAGCAGTTAAAAGGAGATACCACAAACTCCTGTTTAGAAGTATAAATTTTATATATGACTGAAGTTTGGATAGGCTAGAACATCTTTAACACTGAGGAAATGTCAAAAAGTAGGAACAGGACTTCATGGCCTAAACATAACTTACTTGCTTCTGTAGGTAGAATAACAATTCCCTAAGGAAAGACGGAAAAAGGAGGAATGCCTGAGAAGAAAGTGCAGCAGCAGCATCTTGACACTGCAAACAGAGCAGACACCTCAACCATTTATTTCATTTGCTCTAATTTTCAATCTAACTGCTGGTCAGACAAGTTTAAAAGAAGGCGATGCAGGCATCCTGAGAATTGCAAGGCTCAGGAGAAACCAGCATACTGCACGTTCTTTGTTACACAAGATAGTAGCTGGCAAATTTAGCACTTCAGTCTCCCATTGAGTGCAGGGGGGTTCTGTATCTTCCTAAGCTGGGTTAAGAAGCAATCTGAAATCTCTTCCTTGAGGCTAGAGGATTTCTCTGAAAGGATCTGTAGTAATGCTGTGAGCCTAGAAAGATAAAACATTGTTTGTTAATTGTGGTAAAATCTGAAAGACACACCAAGATTATTTATGAGTTAATTCCATCAGCCTGCTCTGATCCATGTTTGCTAACCTGCCCATACTCTTACATCACATTTTATATAATTATGCCAATCATATAATTATTTAAACTCAAGGAAATTCCAAACAATTAAAGGTTACGTACAAGCACTCAAATACCTCAGGAACTAAGCCATGTAGGGCTGCTGTCTTTTTTGGTGTTATAAATGGAAGACATAGTTGCAAATCAATATTGATTTTTTTTTATTTAATTAAGACAGCTTTATATTTATGTTAAAAATGCACATTTTCACTTTTCTTTTTCCCCACATAAAAAGTTTACTAATTTGGTGAATTTATATCACTCTAAACCAAAATTTTTGTCATGAAACAGTTCACAGACATGTATTTGTGTTGCTACTCTAGCAGCTGCAAAACATCTAGCTTGTACACTAGATATTCTTGCCATAATTGTAAATATGCTGAAATCTTAAACAACAACAAAAAAAAATTAAGATGAGGGGGAATCCTTTTCCTTCCATGTCATAAAAATGACAAGAAGCTTTCCAGGATTCCTATGTCAGAGGGCTATCTCACACCAAGTGAGAAGAAACTTCAAAACCAAACTCAAAAGATCCTGCCAAGCACACCTGTTCTTTTATGCCAAGATGGCTCTCCCGAGCACTTTACCTCTCAACTGTACTGTGGGTTAATAGGTTTTGTTAGCCTTTTGCCTTCCAAGTGATTCTTACTTTGCCTACCTATTAAAAATCCTTGACCTGTCCCTCTGTGGTTAGCAAAATCCATGGGAGTCAGTGATCTCTTCTGAAGTGTGTCTGTCTGTAAAAAGGAGAGACATACTATTAGCCAGTACAGTATGCTTATCTACTGAAATGGTTTGACTACTGTTTTTACAATCTAGTCCAGCAAAGTGAGTCCTACCAAGCCGCAAAGCTCCAAGCAGTATTAAAACTGCACAATTCTAGTACATAGACACCCTCAAAGGAACTGTTTGATGCATTAGACCAGAAAAAAATCTTTTCCTCATACACTAGTCTTGCTTTTCAAGGTCCCACACCTTCCCAAAACCTTTCAACATCCTCCTCTCTACAGGTAGCAGGAATCCCTGTACATCAGAAATCTGGGGAGACACAGTAAATGAGTCCTGCTGTAGACCAACAGTGGGTGTGAATGGAAGCCTCTTCACTTTTCCATGTCTCTACTTACATTGTAACATACCCTGAATGTATGAGTTGTGTTGGGCCTTGAAACTTGATCAATAATAACAGTTCTTTCTCTGAGTGGCTGTTGCTCTGTGCTGCCAGGCACTGCACTTGACACTCTGCTATGAGCATACCGTCCTCGATGCTGAGAGAATTAAAAAGAGGATTGAGAGAATGCAGCAATTTAATCGGTTAAAATAGTAATTTTTCCATTGCCATACAAAAAACCACAAGAGAGAGAGAAAGAAAAATATGTTTTCACTAACCCAAAGCACCAATTTAAGGTAATTCAAGGGTACTCATGTTTTTCAAACAGGTTTGAAACTGTTCCCTAATATTAGTCTATAATCCCCAAAGGCTTATACTAATTGAAATAATAACAACAACAACAATAAAATTAATAATAATAGACTTTACAGGTGTCTCAATTCAAAATATTATTCAGAAGCAAAATAATATCAACATACCAATTTACTTGCATTCTGGTGATTTATTACTTCCCTATCCTTCAAAAATAGGCCAGTATCAATAAGACTTGTCTTTTTTTTCAGTCAGTATCCTTTTCCACTTCAGTCAGCATAATTTACTGCTTCTTATAACCTAACATTAGTGAATAAAACACTGAAAAGAACTACTTAAATCCAGATGCATATAAGTGCAAGGTTATTATCTGGTTGATTGGTTGGTTTCCTCTTTTTTTTTAAAAAAAACAGATTTTTCTGTTGTCAGAGAAAAGTCTTTCCACCATGATCTGTTTGTGACCTAAGGTTTTTAACTGGCTTGTCTTGCATTCTAACGATACCCCAATGTAACACACATTAGCATGTTAAGACCATGTATTAAAAACAAACCAACACAAACTGTAAAATTATTCAACAATTGACACAGAGCAATTTATTTCCAAATAGCTCAAATTGAGTTCTTCACCAGAACAAAAATGAACACAACTTACACAGCTCTGTTGCAATCGAGGTACTGAAAGATACTGTTCAACAGCCTCTGAGTTTATTGGCGGTAACTTGTTCCAGGTTGTAGGTGCACGAGCAGAAGATAAACGATCCAAGCTGGCACCCCTACAGAATTTTAAGGGTTCCTCTTTTAGGAGAATTCATATTAAAGATTTCTTCACTGCAGTAATATGAAATTATTAAGCAGTACATTTCTTTATAGAGCTCAGCTACAGAAAGTAACAGCACCTAATATAGCATCAAAAAAATAAAACAAATGTCTCTCCTCAAAAAACACAGTTCTGCTTGCTTTCTTCTTCTCTCTGAATTCTAGAATCAATAATAAATCTCAGTTGTCAAGTATTTTGCAAAATTCTTCACTGGTGAAATTTCAGTAAAGTTCTGAGGAAAGCAAAGAATAAAATGAAAAAACTCACAATTTAGTCCCCCTAAGGATTTCATCATTGTACACATTAGGAGCTTTTGAGGAGAGTTTGTCAGAAGTGAGAGGAGGTAACCTATGATGGCTTGGTAGCTTCCTAGAAGATGCCAGCAGTACCCGAGATGATGAGAGAATACTGTTATCAGCAATTCTCCCCAACCTGGTATGCACTGAATTTGGAGCACTGGAGCCACTGCTATGCTGTTTATCTTCTTGCTCATTCCTAGGGAAAAAGGAAGGAGAATGACATAAGGAATGAGGATGAAGGGGGAAAAAAAAAAAGAAAAGGATTTCTTAACAGAGCATCACTGCAGCCTCTACAAATCATTATCACATCAGTGATACACACAAAGGAGATGACTGCCTTCTTATTGACTTTTTATAATTGCAAAACATCTTTTACATACTATGAATTATGATGCATTTTGAAAATGTCAATACTAACACCTACGGTATTTTTTCTACTGTGGCAACATGCCTCTGTTGGAGTGGTTTTGCTTGAATTGTCATCACACCATTCAAATTACTACAGAAGTTGCTGGAGAAACGGTGAACCTAGTAAAAGCAAAACATGCATTAACCTTTACTTTTTTGAAGGAAGACCTCAAAAACACGTAGTTAGGAGACATTTTACTTGTTTCTTAGAACAGTTTCTGTTAAGATGGTTCAGTAGAATTCTCAGTAGTAGATGGGGCAAATATGTTGTTTTGCTTATTTTAAACAGATTCTTACAAACAGAACTTGTGTAATTTAGTTACTGAATTGCAACTCAATTTGCAATCTAAGTTTCAGCTGAAGCTGGAGTTCACTTCTCCGAAGTTTCCATTTCCCCTCAGCACAGTCCAGCCCAGGGGCACAGAGCCTGGGCATTACTTATCTAAGCATTTTACTATTTCTGGCTGCTGGGACCACTACAGAACCAAGCGCACCGATGGGGAGCACCGAGACTGCTGTGCTACCTCTTCCATGTTTCTTATCTTGCTACCTAACAAGCATGGAAGAAGAGTAGACAGAAGAGAATGAAGTCACTTAAACTGAAGAGAGACAGGGGAAAAAAAACAAACAGAAGCAGTGGCTGGAAAAGAAAAAAATGTGCTAAACAGGAGCCAGGGAACAGAGGGAGGAAGCAAGCAGGACTAAAAAGGGCATTTTATCAATACAAACATGAACTTCCACAGAGAGAGGTAAAGCCTAGTGCCAGCGCGCTGGTGGATATACTGCAGAGTCCCCTTTTATAAGGGGCAAAGGAAATGAAAAGGAATGAGAAAGTCTGAAACTCACAGGGTTGTGAGTAAAGCACTTCAAGTTGCAGCTTCACATCCCTGCAGTCCAGGGAAAAGCCTGATTTTTCTTCTTAATTCTACCAAGAGGAAATGACTTGACCTATTTTCTAAGGATGAAATACAGTCTAACAAGTGTTTTTTTGTAAACCAACTTCAGCAATATCTTAGTGGTAAACGGCACCTTTAAGAACCACCAAAGAAGAACAAGTGATAGTAAACGAAATGCGCATTTAATGAACCTTCATTTTAAATGAGATAACATTTTCAGTATACCTAATTAGTTTAAAAAAAAAAATTTTAAAAAAGAGCCCTTTCTAGCTTCAGCCAGGACTCTGTCCCAGGTTAGCATAAAAAAGAACACCATTTGACAGAAAGTTATTTTTACCTGCGAGGAAACAAAATGAGACCCAAAAGATACACTTTGTGCTTCAGAGCCTCTGGAAAGAGGAACACTCCCAGCATCTGCTGTAATACGAACGACTGGCAAATGTGGCAGTTTTGCTGTAACAGCTTTCAGTTTTTCCACCTGTTTGTCACACTCTGCACAACAGCAAAAAACATAGAGGGAATATGAGGTATTTCATATGTTTACCAGCCATCACTTGTTCGGATTCAAACAATATTACACTTCACAGTAAATAAAGACTTTCATATAAAGTTTCCATGGTATTTAAAAATCTACCATAAATGATGTTTTTCTGAAAGCATTCCCATTTGTTTATGCTTTCTCTGACACTGACAAACAAGTTGGTCTATACAGGTAGAGCTGGAGGAGGATGTTTGTTTAAGAAAATACTGCTAAGACTCTTGGAATGTTATTTAAAAATTCCCAAAGATTTTTTTTTAAAGCAGAAAAAAAAATATTAAAAAAAAAAAAGTCTATTGATCCTATCCTTGCCTGACAGCAGCTACAGAGAGTTTCATTTTGGGTATATACTGCCATCTTATTTCTATTATAAACCCACATTCTTTTACATTCCTAGTTGAATTCCTTTGGTTAGCTATCTATTTGTCATAAGTTTATGCCCCTCATAAAGATAAAAGAGCACACCTATCATAAAACTGCTAAGCTACCCTCCCTAAACTATAATATTGAGCTAAACAATCCACCTGTGTTGTGGAAAGCCCTGTTATATTTCAGTAACACCTGAAATGCTAAGTTCTGATGCTGCAAGTATTCTAAGAAATTTTGCCATTTCTTACTATGTTGTAGACTTACATTTGAGGTTGAGTGTATGTTACATTTGAGGTAATTTCCAAAACCCACTCCCAAGTATTCTTCTATTACTGTCCTTTTAAAATACATTGAAAGGAGAACTCAAATTTCCCTCAACCTCCAAAGATGACACATGCACACTAAATTGAATTTAACTTCTAGTTAATTTTCCTAGCTTCTGCTTTTCTTCACTACAGTCTGTTAGAATACGAAAACATAAAATAAAATGCATCACCATTTCTTCATCTATATTAAACTCATGAACTCCTGCACTGTCAGCAGGACTCTCTCTCTCTCTCTCTCTCTCTCTCTGACTGCCTAAGGGCTCTTTTTATTAACAAAGCTCAAACAATGAGGACTAGAAGACTTTGATTCCTAGGTTCCAGATTCAGAACACACTGTCAGTGATCCCCTGCTAAGAGCATCAATTTGCATCCTGAGCCAGCAATTAAGATTATTTTTTTTTAAAACAGGCTTTCCTGCAATGAAGCTCTTTCAGTCAGTATTCTTCCTTTTTTTACAGCTCATACAATCCCGCCTGAAAATTAGTAGGAACGTTTTTATTTTAGGTGTTTGCGTATGTGTGCGTGCACGCCCATGGCAAGGCATTACATATCTTACAGTGCTGTACTACCAACATGATTATCTTAAAATAACCAGATTTCCCAAGCTTCATTTAAGGGGGGGAGGGGAGGGGGAGAGAATCACTTTTCTGAGTTTGATTCAATAAATACCATATCTGAAAATACCAAATACCTGTGATACTAGTTTCCCAATTTTTTTTAATCAGTTCATCCAATATTTCAATTACATTGCTCCAGATACAATCAAATACTTCAGAAGCCACGGCATCTTTGATACAGGCATTGGGAGATACCGGGGGAATGCCACGCTTACTCCTCTTCTCAGCAAGATGCATTTTCTTTTGTTCCCAACTCTCATCATCACTAATAAAGGAAGCAAATTCAAATAAAATTCCATGGGGTTTGTATTAGAAGGAGGGGTTTTCCCCTCCTTCTAATATACCAAATGAATAGACACATACATATGGAAGAAAAGCCAGTCAGAAGTAGATCACAAAAAAATTCAAATTCAAACATACAGAGTACCTATGGGAACAGAACCGATTGAATAAATACAATGATTTCTTTTTCTTTTGCTTGCAGGTGAAAAATGAAAAAAATCCAGTCAGGGCATTACAACAGAAAGATCTGCAGCTCTAGAAGGAACAGCTTTATACGTGGCAATTAATCATTTGAGACTAAATCCTATGCTTCTTATCATAAATTTAAGGGAACTATTGTCTGTTGCATTTGGCAGGAGGACTATCACATAGAACATTTCTTTTTTTATCACATCCTGTGTACCTGCACACATCTGCAACACTCCACCGCTGATCAAAGACAAACAACCTCAAAGGATTTCTGCAGCCTGACAAGAATAGCAGAGCCCATAGCCTTACATTCACCTCCTTCCCTTCCACTACTGTGTGGACAGTTACATTTTTTTTTTTATTTTATTTTTTTTCCCTCCCTCCCTACCTAGGGAAGCACAGTGTAGCAACATTTCCTAATTTGGTCTTCTAATACACCTCTCAGGAAGAAAGTTTTAACCTTTCTCTTTTTTTTAATGCTATCATATTTCTTTCTAAGGAAATGCAATTTTTTTTATGATTACATGCATGATCCCAAGTTCATACTGGTTTCTACTATCTCCCTTTCTCTTCTCAGTCACTTCTTCCTCAAACTGGACCGCAAAATTCTTAACTATGAGGCTTGGTTGAATGGTCCAACTCACAAAAGGACCAAGCTATTTTCATATCAGGCTTTGTAACACCTAATGGAGAACAAGGTATTTCAGAATTGAAGGAAACAAGAAACAACATATCAAGGAGGCACAAAGGAGAGAAATGCACCTTCAGTCAAGTCTCTCTCCCAAATTAAGTTTGCTTACTTAGCAAAACGAAGAGAGAACAATCCTAAGAGGATTCTTGAACCCAAACCCTTTCCAACAAGGCAGCCACCCAGGCCCTCTCTTTCAGAAACACGACTGAAAGGGTCTCGGTCTGGTTCCTCAGTTTTTCAGAACCACCATGTCTTTTTCTTGTAAGTGCATCAAGCTTTAGCACAAAAAGCTATGCTTTGTGCCCCACTAGTCCTACCAAAGCTTCCCCCTTGTAGCAGTCTTTTAGAAAACAGCACATTACAGTCTTTCATCCACCCATAGCCTCATTGCTGGAACACTCAACTGGCTCACAGGAAACCTAGGTTGCACTGTCAAGACAACAGTTGCATGACTCCTGTCACTCAACAAGAGTGCTCTAAATACAGGTTGTATCCTGCACCTCTCCTCACAAAGCTGTTACACAGTGCACAGAAAGAATTTAAGATTCATTAGGGCAGACAATGAGCACGTGCAGTGTAATGACCCTAAACAACCTGGTGGTCAAGGCACTCACCTGGGGAGAAGGGATTCCTTCATTCTACTCCATGTCTCAGAATTATTCACTTTATCTCCATGCACAAAACACCTCACAACAACTAGTGGTTAAGACACATTCCTCTGACATGGCAGATGTGAGCTTTGAACCACCAGAAAGACAACATACCTAATCTTCCACATGCCCAGTGAGTGCTCTGACCACTGCGCTACCAAACACAGGGACTGAAGGAACTGTATTTTACAGAAGAGAAACATAGTTTATGAACCCTGACTGGATTCACTGATAATTTTTCATTATATTCCTCAAAAAATACATATATCTGTTATTTACAGCTCCTTGTTGTCAAAGGCAAAATATTCTTCTATTTTTCCATCCACATCATAGATTTCTTCTTCCAGGAATGAATACATGGATGAAGCAGAGGCAAAAATCCTAGTGGAGCTTGAATCTAGTGATTTATGTATTGGAGATGCTGTTGGGATCAGTTTGGAGCCTGAAATACAGAGCCTGAAAAAATATCAACAAATGAGAATTAAATATTCAGAGAAAGAAGAAAGCGTGTATATAATTATACTGAAATGTTTCAGTAATACAAAAGTAATATTTGTACATATTTCTGAAGAGGGAAGGCCAAAAAGAAAACTTTAAAACATTAACATACTCTTTTCTATTACTAGTACATTCATGGAGGCCAGATAAACACTTAGTATCCACAGAGGTATCACTTCTGCTCTGAAAATGCTGAAAGCCTTCGTCCTTTGGCAGTAGGAGCTGCTTTCCTAGAACCCTGAATAAAAAGGAGAGAGCGAGCAATATCTTAGATGAAAATCCACTCCATATGCAAGTTACCAAGAATACAAATACCTGCAAACAGTAGGCAATGTGGAAATACACCTTACATTTTCTTTGAAAAAGTAATTTATGGAGGGGCCAGGTCTTGTGTAATATGTTAACATTGCCTAGTATTTAAGTCATTAAATTTAAGCTGATTTACGCAACATGAGATTCCAGCTTACAACTTTTAAGAGCAAATAGTAAAACTTGTTAGATTGTTCTAAAGGCAGATAAACACACTTCCTTTCTTATCAAAACTCTGTAAGAAATGTTTAAAAATGGATGCAGAAGACAAATAGCATCTGCTATGACTTCACTTATCCAACTCCAGTATCCATCAATGTGAGCAGAAATCCTAATTCAAAACGTTTACATGGATAGTTGAGGCTAGAATTAATGTTCAGAAAATGCACAAATTCCAACATGCGTAACAGAGGCAGAGAGAAAGCAAAAGCAACTCTATTCTATTTAAATGTACATGAAGTTACTCTATAAAATAATGTCTGAACACAGTATTGGTAAATAATAATCACTGCTTACTGTTTTTCACTAGAATTCACCAGGAATCTCGAAAGAATTTACCATTCGCATCAGTAGTGCAAGCAGCAATGTTCAGACTCACCTCAACACATTTTCTTAAGACTACCATTTACAGAACAGCACTTTATGCCACATGAAGCTCTAAGCAATAGCCTTTTTTACTTTTTGTTTTGTAAACCATGAACAAAAATCTTTCTCTTTAAATAGATCTGATCTTTCTCTTATTGATGACAGTTGCCAAGTATATTTATACCCACATGCTGAGCTAAGTATTCATATATCAACATAGCTGGTTTACAAATTGAAGAAAAAAAAAAAAAAAAAGGACAGCCAGCAAGCAATTTGAAGCACAACTCTCAGATATAAATCTGGCATCCCAGAAGCTATTCTTTTGAGTAACTAGTCAACACAAACTGAGTTTTAAGGTTTAAGCTTAATAATGAAAATAACTTTTTTTCTTCCTTTTTAAACCACAGGATGTACCACATCCCTTAGTACCAAATGACACAGAGCTCCCAGATTTCTTCAGTTCACTTTCAACCTCTTGGACTTGGTTGGTATTGCCAGCATTAGATTTGAATTAGAAAATCATAAGTACAGGGAATCACTTACTTAAAAATATAGTGAAATGACTTAATACTTTGAATGAATTACACAGCACAAAAACCTGTCTCTATTTTATGCATGTTCTATTAATTTTTACAGTATCTAAACAAGGCAAAGCATGGCTTAATGCTAGTGAAAATTGCCTCAGGTTTATTTAACAATTCTCTCTTGTTCCCAACAAAGTGTGACACACTTTGTTAGTTGATTTTAGTTTATATTTACTAGTAACAAGCCCCTGCAAATTATCTAAAAGCACCGAAAGTATACCACAGTTATTGACAGGATTCTTTTTAATGGTGTTAAAACTATTGACTAGAAGATAGACACATGCAGGTCTATGTTTAGAATAGCTTAGAGTCACCACATCTCACAAAGAATGACATGCCATCATTTCTGAAGGCAGGACAGTACAACTCAGTACAACACTGACTTCTGTCCCCTGTGTTATAAGAAGTAGTCATCAGGCTGCCTAGACATTTTGCACAACTACGTAAATCAATTCTCATTAATCATGTACGCATTCTCAAATCCGTTCAACTAGTTATTACCAGGTTAATATCACACACTGTTTTACATTGATGTACATAGCTTAGGAGGACATGACAGCTGTGCAGTGTATGTGAAGCATGTGGTTGCCTTGATTTTTCCATTTCTTTTTAGAAGAATCAATAACGGAATCAACGCTAAATTTCTTGGAATTTCACAGTATGTTTTCACTTACAGTAAAAACAAATGTTTCTTTACAAGATGTATTCTTTATTTAGAACAGGTCATTATGAAAATGGTGTATTATTTTCTCATTACATCCTGCTGAAGTATCTTTGCCTGCAATCATCGTATTAAGCAAAATAAAGAGCATTAGCTGCTAGTGCACCACCACCCAGACTTGCTGTGTAACTGTGGCACAGCTCTGTCCCAAAGATTCAGATCTGAACGCAGAAGTGTTACTGATGCCATACAGCAAGAGCAATTCATACGAGGGTACTCCAAAAATTCAAACTAGAGTAATAACTGGTTAAAATTAGTATCAGCAAGAAATTTCCTCACCTTAGATGAGGAAATCGTTCAACCCAGTCTGCACATTCTGCCTGCAGGCTCTGAGTTTGGGAGGTCACTTTTCCTTCAAACAGCAATTCATCAATCTCCCAAAATAACTGATGCACTCTCTGTGTGTTGGCTTTATCAAATTCCTACATATTATAAAATTAACAGTTGTTAGCAAATATGCATATATACTAAAAAACCCACAATATTTAAAGAACAGGACAACTTGGACTGACTTGGCTGAGCATCTCGGAATGGATCTTCGGACTACCTACTTTGGACACACAATTTATATACCACAGTGCAAAAACACAAATCCTACGTAGCTGCCCTGAGCAAGGCAATTTAGCAAAAAGGAACTAGAAGCCTGTATTTCTATGAAGTTAATGGAAAACAGGCAGCTGCCTAGGATTAGCCAACAGAAAACACCAGTTATAGGGTGCCTGGACTCTCAGCTCACTCCCTGCTCCAACGTGAAGTGAAGCATGCACACTGCACCTCTGGGACCCACGGCACCAAAGCTCCCTGCTCTTTCGAGCAGCACTCTTCCTTTCTGAGTAAAACGGCTAAGAGGGCAAAAAGGGCGCACCTTGCTTCTGCATGACATAGTCTGGTGGTTAGGAAACAGCCGCCAGTGTGAGAAATGGCCTTCCACACCTCTCCACTGAAGCTACAACTCAGTGCAACCAGAAACGGGCGAGCACAGGAGCGTATGGAAATAGCAGGGAAGAGCCTGACTTTGTCCAGTAATGTGGGAACGAGCACTTGGCTGACAGTTCCTCAGCTGGGGCACTGTTCATAACGATATTTGGCCACTTATATTAATATGAGACTTTGAAGCATGGAAAAAAGTGATAATGCTCAGGGCTCAAATCATATCTGTTCACTTTCAGCTGAGTGCCCCCACCACTTCAGGCTACAGAAGGGATCACACTTGAAAAGGAATGGGAAAATAACTCTCACCCAGGCTATTGTATGATCCAGGGTCAGGCTTTCTCCTGGAGGGCTGACAGCAACAGATGGGGTCAGTACCCTAACGGTTAGGATATTATGCAAAAGGTATGGCAGAACTACCATGGACGGCTTTTTAAAATTAAAGTGGCAGTGACTGCAATGCTTTTGGATTTATTCAGCCTGCACCAGCCATGCCTCAGAAGTCAGCCTCCCTAACAGACTTAACCTCTCACTGCATCATCTATGAAACAGAACTGACCTTAGGTAAGAGCTAAATATTTTCTCAGACTGGGACATTTACATGCATGCTCATGAATGTACTTTATGACTCAAAACACTGAGAACAGTTCAATTCAGACACTGCCCACATTATGCAGTATTTGAAAACACGTCTTTTATCATTCTCTTGGACTCAGAAACCTAAGCCTACCTTCTTTGGTAAACCAGGTTTGTTTCCCCCAAATTTCATTATTTCTTATTTTTATTCTATTTTTCTTTGTTACACATCAGCTGCACTGATATCAACTTGCAAACAGGAACTATTTTTTAAATATTCAATTAATATACTTACTCATTAGGCTATAATGAATGAAAGTGATTAACTTCTCCTACAGGACATGTGCTGCATGTCCATTTTCTGTAAAAATTAATCTATTCTACAATATTCAGATAAAGTGCACTGTAAAAGTTTCTGTGACATACATCATCCCTCCAGGAGTAAACTGAACTTCTTTCAGTAGACAAACCAGTAGTATAGCTGTTTATTCCAGACCAAGAATTATTCAACTCCGTGGGTGTTGTACAACCACTAGATGGAAGCGATGAAAGCGTTTCACTGTGAAAAGACAACAAATTAAGATGAAGAACACAATGGTTTTCTGTATAAACATTTTTAAAATAACACAACTGATCACATAAACGGACAGTGATACATATTCCTGTTGGATGCAAGATTTTCAGGACATGCTGTTACAGTCAGTGTGAAGAGCTGCAAATGTATGTTTTTCAGTAGAGTGCAATGAGTGCATGCTCCTATTTGAACCATTTACTGCCTTAAAGGCAATTCCTTCTACAGCATTTCGCTTTTATATGTACGTATATCATTGCAACTGTAAGGACACTCTAGAATATATCCACACATACTTAGACACACACACGTACCAAGCATTTCCACCTCTAACAATTATTTTGTTTTCTCCAGTTCAGCTATTTGGCACATCAAAACTATACATTAAAGATAACATGAACCTTCTTTAACTCTATTAGAAGCTATCACAAGAAAATTATGCAAAACTGAGCATAACATCTCTACAAATGTTTCAAATAGCATTGAGTTACATATCTGTACACAATGTCTTTTATGCTGTTAGACCTGGTGCACTTTAAACCTTGAGCTCTGGGATTCCAGCTCTCAGAAAGCTTTAGCTGGTCCCTGCCAGCTACCACCCACCCGGGGATGCAGTGACAGCAACAGCAGTCAGACATACAGGCCAGGCAAATCCTAACCAGTGCCAAATGGAATGAAACTTCTTGAAAGTTAAGTGACCTGCAACACTGGTGAGCGTTATTTGTGTTTAACCGTGAAGTCTGACTTCCCTTCCAGGCTTAATTGGTACCCTTCACTATGTTTTAAAAACACGCAAACCTGTTACACAAAGCAGAAGTAAAGTTCAAACCTTCTCAACAATGGTTTAGATCAATTTATACCCTGCGTTATGTGTAATCTGCACATTTCTATACATAGAGAGGAATTACGCAGCTGGCAGAAGTAGAAAACACAGCAATATATTCTAAGCAACAAATATCATGCAGAAGTAGTACATAAATTACAGAAAGAAAAAGATACGGGACTAATTACTACTTAGTCCCGTAACGCTAAATTAAACTGACATATATAGAAGCCTGAACACAGCCATCTCAGCTGATTAAAGTGCTGGTTTGCCTGCAAATTCAAATAATCTCTAAAGTTAAATTCCTTACTGAATAGTTGTCATCCATGAGAATGACTAGAAGCATGACTAGTTAAAATGAATGCCAATCATTAAATACCTATTTAAGCCAAGAGTTCATTAATGAAGTACTACTTCAGAAGTGAATGCATACCAAGTATAATTGCTGATGGCTTCCTGCACATTTCTCTCAAAAACTGCTGGAAGAGACTCTCCACTTTTCCCAGAAAGACACTGATTTGTGGAACCTCTGGACAGTCCCTTCCTATAAATACGGAAACACACCATTGCATAATATTAAATAAGGTTAACTCACACTTTCACTGGAGAAAAAAGAATAAAGATGACAGCAACTCTTTTGAATTCTTCAATCCTATCTGTCAACACAAACATTTACTTGAAGCAAACTACCTTATTTTAAAATAGGCTTTATTTACCTTATTTACATAAATGTTTTTCAGAAAAATGTACATACAATTTGAGACTTATTTTACTCCACAGACGTTCTCCTTCAGTTTTCCACTTTAAAATTTGCATGAAGTGCACACAAACGCAGCAGCACCTCACTATTGCAGGAACAGAGCAAAGGCACAAACCAGTAATTGTCCACACAGTTATTTAGCTATGTGGTTCTGTTCAATCATTAACATAGAGACCATTTTCTCAGACAACTCTCTGCATAAAAAGAAGTTACACATATGGTGCCAAGCAAATGGGGGCCTTTACTATAACAATGAACTCTCAACTTGGCTGTTTTAAGTGAACAAAAATATTAGTACATCAGGAAACACAGGCATATTCTCAACACATTTACAGGCCACGAAGCAGGAGTTCCTCCAGTACCAAAGACTCCTTAAGACTGCATTAAAAACCAAGCCACAAACTGTCTAATATTATGCCTTTACAGCATAAGAGATGCTAGAACTTGCCTTTTTTGGTTCTCCAAATACCTGAACACATGCTCAAACTTCAGAACCTCTTCAGAATGTATTCAGAGGCGGCAAAGTTTTCCTTAGAAACACTTTTAGAGCAACAGATTACTTCATCTGTGGAAGTTCCTATTTTCATCTCATAAAATCCTCAGGTCATAACCATGAATAGCAACATGATTGCATCAAAGTACATTTGTGAATGAGTAATTGTAAGGAAACAGCTGACAGTTTAAGAGTTCCCTTGATTTCTTTAGCCAAGAACTGTAGATTAGCCCTGCAACAGTTAGGATTGCTCTGCCTTCTTCCTATCCTTTCTTGCCTTTACACAGATTACAAAGATGCATATGTCAATATCTAACTCCCTATTCAAATAGACCACATCACACATGCTACTCCTTGGCTAATAAAGCCACCAAAACCTACCCCAAGTTTAAATTTCTCATCAGGGAAGACCTTGAATGGCAGATTCCTGGAGGCTGAGACAACAGCAGTGGAAAGCACCTCTACGTGCTTGCTCTAAACCTCCTCCTTGTTCCCTAGGCATCTGCTTTTGGCCACTGTCAGCACCAAGGGCCCTATGAAAAGTGGCACAGTCCAGACCAGTGAAAAGTTCATTTTGTCGTAACGCCAAGATAGATCTCCTAAGCACTAATGGTGAGCTCACAGCCCATCTTCTGCATGGAAAGCTGGTTCCCTCTGTTAACATACATCCCTCTCTGCCATTTCATTTCCCATGTTATCACCCAGGCAGTCTTATAAAGCCTTTCTCAATTTTTTTCATGGCTGACCCTTGCCCTTTGTATTTTTCCACAGCTTACTATCACCACCAAGCCTTCTCACTTCACTGCTCACCCCTTTACCCGGTCAACTAGCTTGAACTGTGCGGGACAGATCCCTGTGAAACACCACTGGAGCAGGAAACCATTTACTGCTGCCCTGTTTCCCATTGCAGTGATTTGCCTGTGCAAGAGCCCTTTCCTCTCGTATTACAGCTGCTTCTTTTACTTGACAGACTTCTGGCAACCTGAACAGGCTACACTCATTGGATGTCTTGTATCTATGAGGCTTTCTGACTTTTCAAAGAACCCCAGGTGGGCTTTTTCTGGTGGCTTTGAAGGAAACCTGAACCTACAAACATGAAAAAAACCAGAAATACCACCAATAAAATTTCACGGAGTCACTCTCTGTGAAACAGAGCGCATGCATGACACTTAATGGCACAACACGTGAGGTGGAGCAAGAAAGCGTTCCTGCCACATGGCTCCACCGGGTGCAGTGGTACTGCTCCTCCTGACTCCTTGGACCGCGTGCCCTCAGACGATGAGGCAGGAGACGACTGCAGGAAAAGAAAACGAAGAGGCAAACCCCCTCCCAGCCCATCTGTAGCACACTTCCCCGGCGCTGCCACGCCGACGCCAGGCACTGCAGCAGCCGGCTCCCGCCTGCGCTCCAGCCCTGACCCAACTCCCCGCACCGCAGGCATCGAACGATGACGCTACAAAATCATGACGTCGCCCGCCGACACCCGCGCCAGGGCTTCAGCCGCCCCGGCCACCTCCCCGCGGCAGGCTGCAGCCCCCCGCAACCAGGCAAGAACCGGGGGGCAGCCCCCCCCCCCAACCCCCGGCCCTGCCACTCACCCCACGACGAGGAGCCCCCGGCCCTCGCTGCTGCGGCAGCCGCCCGGCGGACCGGCGCCCCGCGCCCGGCCCATAGAGGGGGACACGGACAGACGGACGGACGCGGGGGGAGCCCCCGGGCGGTGCAGGGCGGCGAGGAGGAGGAGGACGAGGAGGAGGAAGAGAAGGAGGAGGAGGCGGAGGACGAGGAGGAGGAGGCCCGGCAGAGCCCGCCCCGCAGCGCCTCGCCTCCCCCGCCGTGCCCTCGCCCCGCCGGCGCGGCTCAGCGGCGGGTCCCCCCACGGCCCGGGGGTATGGGCTGGGCACACACACCCCCCCCCCCCGGGCTCCCGACCCAAAAGGGTGCCCGCAAAATTAAGCTTCAGCCTGAAGGGGAGGGGTGCACATCTCCCTCACCCTTCGCCTCTGAACACGCAGCCAAAAAAAGGCTCAGTATAGGGTCTTTCTGACCGGAGAGGGTTTCCCCCGCCTTTATAGATGCTAACAAGGTTATGCGGTGCTGGACAACTGAATAAAGAATTTTCCTTGTTAGTTAATTGAGTTCTCCTCCGAACCATCCCTGTGCAAAGCATCTATCTCCCGAGGCACGGGTGACGGGGCAGAGTGTAGGCTGTCTGCTGCAGATTTACACCAGACCATTCGTCTCTAGCTCCGTATATAAATTCTGGCGTCTACGTATTTTGCTGAAAGCCTCTCTCGGAGGAGGAAGTACACCCGCTCATAAGCAAGAAGAAAATAGAAGGATTCTTGCTGGGAAAGAAGAAGAAAGGCAATGTTAAAAATGCTGAAAATTAAGACCGAAAAAGTAGACCTTATGAAACCTCTCATTGTAGGAAAACAAACAGCAGATTTAAAGCTTCATAACCAAAGAAAATACTACTTGCTAAGAAAGGTGTATGGAAAATGACTATGCATTTTTCCCCCAATATTTAAAGAATTCTTGCCAAACGCAGCTTTAACAAAAAGGTTCCGCATTCTTCTGATCCAGTAAAACATTAAGAAAGATTTTACTTTTATGTGTTTTATAACAACTCTCTTTGCCCTTAGCAATCATTCTTCTGTAAGAGCAGGTTTGTCCAAAATCTCAAACAAACACAGCAAAAAGCACAGTTCTTTGTCAAGCCACGCATATCGAACAAGCAGCTGAAGATCTAGAACAGCAAGTTATGTCCAGGTTAAGAAAATGCAATTTTAACTCTGAATCACTGCATATACATACTCGTGGAATGCAACTTTTACAAACAGAGCACTGTAAATCTCCGAGAACTACAGCTGTGCTTCCAAGAACATTTAGAACATGAAGCAAATTATTTCTTTGAAACCTGCTGAAGATTTTCTACATATTTTTTCAAACTACATATCCTGAAACCCTGTTTTGAGCTACAGGAACTGAACGCTGCAGTGTTATGCAGGCTCTAAAGGCATTTTGCTGTCATCTAGCTTTTGGTCATTTCTGTCCTAAAGACCTACCCACACATGTACATAAATACTCTTCAAGAGTATTTAGCTAATTTTTTTTCTATTTTCTAATCTGCTAGAACAAATTAGAAGGAAGGGAGCACACTGCCTAACAAAGGGCCGAAACGATGCACCCCTACATAAAGCCCAAGCAAGCAAGCTTTGCAGCAGAGATTTACACTATCAGTCCAGGGACAATGCATATTTGCAGACTTCTCTTGTTCACATATGCAAGCAGCAGAGGATGGCAAGCAAAAATGCAGATACAAAGTTATCAATCACTTATTTTTTTTAATCCTTGCATTGAGGGTAACAATTATGGACATTATATAACTAATTATCCCACAAAATCACTACCGAGGAAGACTGACATCCACAGTAACTCTTTGTACCCCAGCTGGCTGCTGTGGTCACCTCAGCCTCCTCCCCCTTCAATATGCCTTACAACTTCCAGTTCAAAACATTAAAAAAAACGCATTTCCACACTGGCAGAACTCCAGTTTTGTGCTACCTCCAGAAGCACAAAACGTTGAAGGCAGCACTGGCTGTTAGTTCAGCTCCACAAAACATATCAGAAGGGGAACACATTAGCACAAATATGGCAGTGGGATAGACTTTTCTTGCTGAAAAAGTGGAAAGAAGCACATCCACAGTACAGACAAATGAAAGCAAAAAGAAGAATGAAACCCTGTGATCTTTTTCCCTAAATTCCAAAAGCTTGTGGGACAGCCATTTCCAATAACAGCAAATAGGCACATAACAAAACAACAAATAGTAACAAAATGTGTTTAAACTGGTTCTACTGCATGTAATTTGTTTCCTTTAAAAGCAACGTTCATAGCACAGAGTCAATGCCCCAAAATAATCCTATACTAGGGTGAATTAACCTCAGTCAAACTGTTGTGCATGCTGTTTATTTCAGGCTGCTCCAAGTCATTACATTTCCTTACAGGAGAGAAAATAACAGTCTCAAACAAAACTGTGTCAAAATAAAGGAAAATATAAGGCTGCTCGTGAGTTTGAATGATGTCAAAAAAGGATATTGACTGAAATGGAGCAAAATAAGAACACAAAACAGGAAGAGGGAAGGCCTGAGCAAATGAAGCAGCATGTCTCTTTAGTCAAATTTTAAGGTCTTTGTTTTGTATTTGTTTACTGTAAAGGGGCATGGCGGGGCGGGGTAGAGCCTTGTGGGCAGTAAAACGGTCTTAAATTTGGTCCATCTTACATTTATATATTAATTGCAAGAAGCATTTGATTTTTTCCCTCCCTCTTTCTGGAAGCAACACACAAAATTTGTCTAGTTGCTTAGATCAAAAAGGGATAAATATAATACACCAGCTAAACACAGAAGTTTCACAGTTGTGTTTAAAGGTCAAACTGTGCTACAGAATTGCTTATACCATCAACCTCAGAATGCTGTATAGAGGTAAGACAGCCCTTTAGTCTACATTAAAAAGAAGAAGAGGGCACCGGATACAAGGAAAAGCAGACTAAAGAAGAAGCAGCAAGGTATAACATCCTAATCTCTAATAAATCTGCTGCCTTGTTGTCTAAGAGAATTAATTTTCTCAGATCTCCAATCTTCTTTACTATTTTGGAAGTATGATTTGTAAGAAATGTAAATATACTAAATGCATCATATTCTCATAACATGACATGCTTTATCTTATAACCTGACAGCATTCATTTCATTCATATTCCCACTTTCTGCTAGTTGTTCCATCCCACACTTAGTTTGTAAAACCAAGAGATAACTATTATTTGTATGACAGATTTATAGAAAACTTTTATATGACTGAGACTATTAAAAAAAATCAAAATATAAACTCTCTCTAGCATAAAAGTATACATGTGTGGGAAGAAATTGATTTTGAAATCACACCATCCTTTCCTACACTGCTTTGGGACAATTACCATGGGAGCCTATGTCTTACTCTTCTTTGAAGTAATATAGGGAACAGAAGATGTTATTCCACAAATCCAGCCTGCTTAAATATTCCTCTGTGAAGGGTTACTCCCACCACAGTGCACACCTCTCAGGAACATTTTCATGGAAGTGAATAGACCACTCCTGCTCACTATGTTGTTCACAGAGCAGAATGCACAACTTCATTACAAACGACACTTGAGTTATCATCACTGCACAAAAGGGCGCTTCCACATGTCCCTCAGCTAATGCTGCTCCATCTGTGGAGCAAGGAAGAAACAGACGTGACATGACTACTTTCTGCATCAACGATAAACAATATCCCAGGCATGTGATACAGCACTGTAGTTGAACATTTACACCACAGAAAGTACAAAGTTCATAGGAAATACACACATCCTTTTCCCTCTAGGTCAGGTAGTCATCTGTCCAACTTGGTTGCAGTCAACCATGGTACTCTCTCCCTGTATTGCTTGACAAATCAGATTTTTTTAAACAGACTCAGAGGACCTTTAAGAAGATAAGAGCACTTTTAGCCTCTTGTAATAACTTCAGTAACCACAGACTGTCATGTATGACAGACAGTATTGAACATCATTGGCAGATGCTAGAGGAGGTGTATCTGAAGACTCTGCTGTGACGACAGTGCTCAGGGCTAGGCATACTTACATGTGATTAATATGACAGCACCGAATTCTTCCTTCAGCAGTCTGGACCTTTTATGAGACAGATCCAGTGACTTCTGCAGCTGTTGAAAGCAGTCAGTTTGGCTCAGCCTTTAATTACTTATTGCAGCAATACAAAGGAAATCAAAGTAGGTGACAACAATGCCTGTTCCTGCTTACAATCCCTATTCCTCAGCTTTCTCAAAGTTAAGACAATTGTGGCGTATCTTGAAAAGTCATCCCTGGAATACTTTATCTGAGGTAACCCCAGTAGGTGTACAGTAAATGAAGCAGAATCATGAGAAATTTAACAGATCTTCCATCTAGCTTTCCACAGAAAATTATTTTAAGACAGCTATAATACCTGTTTGGCCTGTTTGCTTAGAAATGACATGGCTCAATGAGGGCAAGAAAAAAAAAATCTGCGTTGGAAGGTGGTATAGCAAACATTTACCTTCTAAGCTTCTAGGAATACAACAACTTTACCATTGTCATTACTGAACATGCCAAAGGCTTGACAGCTATCAAAGATACACCCCCAAAAATGATAGCACTTATCTTTCTTGATAAGTTTCACTCCAGACCCAGAGATGATCTTCATTTTGCTCTCTTATCTATTAATGAGCATTGTCAAAAGCACTTCAGTGCTTTCAGTCATCTTGGTCATTGTTCAACAAAGTATTGACTTTACCTGAAGCTTGAAAATACAAACCTTTATCAGTTTTTCTACTGTTAGCATTTAATCATACCACCTGATTGGGCCCTTCCTTTTTCAGAAATGGCACTTACTATCTTTGAAGCTATATATGGGTTACTGATGCTTTGATGATTAGACTACCCTGGGAGCATTCATACAGTTGAAACGTTAGTGAGTTTTCACGTGACAATCTTTTTGATCTGACCAAATTAGCATAATTTGCCACAACGTAAATTTTCTTCATATGTAGCTAAAAATCTTTTCCTAAATAACTGTAAAAGCCACACTTGGTTCAAAAAGAAGAGAGCTTTGGAACACGCTGCCTTCAGCTCCAGAAAGGAGGTAATCTTGAAAGACTTTGGAATATCATTGCTCATCAGTGCAATGCAGCTGGTCAACATACATCCTCATTATCTCATGATAACACCGCCATGACCATGGTCTAGTGTCGTGGTTTAACCCCAGCCAGCAACTAAGCACCACGCAGCCGCTCACTCACTTCCCCCCTCACCCAGTGGGATGGGGAAGAAAATCGGGAAAAGAAGTAAAACTCGTGGGTTGAGATAAGAATGGTTTAATAGAACAGAAAAGAAGAAACTAATGATGATGATAACACTACTAAAATGACAACAGCAATAACAAAAGGATTGGAATATACAAATGATGCACAGTGCAATTGCTCACCACCTGCAGATTGACACCCAGTTAGTCCCCCAGTGGTGATCCCCTCGCCCCCACTCCCCCCAGTTTATATACTAGACGTGACGTCCCATGGTATGGAATACCCTGTTGGCCGCTTTGGGTCAGCTGCCCTGGCTGTGTCCTGTGCCAACTTCTTGTGCCCCTCCAGCTTTCTCGCTGGCTGGGCATGAGAAGCTGAAAAATCCTTGACTTTTGACTAAACACTACTGAGCAACAACTGAAAACCTCAGTGTTATCAACATTCTTCACATACTGAACTCAAAACATAGCACCGTACCAGCTACTAGGAGGAAAATTAACTCTATCCCAGCTGAAACCAGGACATTTAGGTAGGCAAATGGCCTCCAGGAAGACTGTGATTTGATCTTCTATCTCAGTTTTGGGGAACAATTGCATTAACAGCTAGACAAAAATAAATAAATAAATAAGTCTTGGCCAGCAGTGTAAGAGAAGGGCCCACTGCAGCTCAGAACTACCACTCCTCTTTGCTTCCTCCAGGTAGCAGCATGTTCTCTCAGAACCTGAATCCCAGAGCACAGAGGTTCCTCACTGCTTGCCTGCATCACTATCTGCAGCTTGTTAGTCCTCCGTGGCAGCCTTCTGCGCACAGCATTTGCTAGCTGCACTCAAAATCACCTCTTTACCTAAGACCTGCTTCTCCTTACGGTTAAGGTCTTCACTTGTGTATCGGGTTTGCTTAACAACATTTTGGTAGCAGGGGGACTACAGGGGTGGCTTCTGTGAGAAGCCGCTAGAAGCTTCCCCCACGTCTGACAGAGCCAATGCCAGCTGCCTCCAAGACGGACCCGCTGCTGGCCAAGGCCAAGCACATCAGCAATGGTGGTAGTGCCTCTGGGATAACAGATTTAAGAAAGGAAAAAAAGTTATTGTGGCACAGAAACTGCAGCCAGAGAGAGGAGCGAGAACATGTGAGAGAAACAGCCCTGTGGACACCAAGGTCAGTGAAGGAGGGGGAGGAGATGCTCCAGGCGCCAGAGCAGAGATTCCCCTGCAGCCTGTGGGGAAGACCATGGTGAGGCAGGCTGTCCCCCTGCAGCCCAGGGAGGTCCATGGTGGAGCAGATATCCACCTGCAGCCCATGGAGGACCCCACGCCGGAGCAGATGGGTGCCCGAAGGAGGCTGTGACCCCATGGGAAGCCCGTGCTGGAGCAGGCTCCTGGCAGGACCTGTGGACACGTGGAGAGAGGAGCCCAGGCTGGAGCAGGTTTCCTGGCAGGACTTGTGACCCTGTGGGGGACCCACGCTGGAGCAGTCTGTGCCTGAAGGACTGCAGCCCATGGAAGGAACACATGCTGGAGCAGTTCGTGAAGAACTGCAGCCCGTGGGAAGGACCCACATTGGAGAAGATCGTGGAGGACTGTCTCCTGTGGGAGAGACCCCGTGCAGGGGAAGAGTGATGAGTCCTGCCCCCGAGGAGGAAGGAGTGGCAGAGACAACGTGTGATGAACTGACCGCAACCCCCATTCCCTGTCCTCCTGCACTGCTGTGGGGGGGGTAGGTGGAGAAAACAGGGAGTGAAGCTGTGGCCAGGAAGAAGGGAGGGGTGAGGGGAAGGTGTTTTAAGATTTGGTTTTATTTCTCATTATCCTACTCTGATTTGATTAGTAATAAATGAAATTAATTTCCTGCAAGTGGAGTCTGTTTTGCCCATGATGGTAATTGGTGAGTGACCTCTCCCTGTCCTTATCCCGACCCACGAGCCCTTTGTTATATTTTCTCTCCCCTGTCCAGCTGAGGCAGGGTGTGATAGAGCAGCTTTGGTGGGCACCTGGCGTCCAGCCAGGGTCAGCACACCACAACTTGTTATTGCATCTGGAGTGAAGAAAAATAAGAAATAAGCGGATGTAAATTTCTTTTAAACCCTTGACAACATACAGAGCAGCCGCACACATATAGTATCCTTCTGCATCTTCAGGGCTACTTCTAAAGAGGTGGCATAAGGGAAAAACAGGCCATCATTTTTAATACAATAACAATATATGTACATAGAACACAGCATCTTAGGTGGCTATTTGTACTACATACACTTAAGTGGAATGCCTACTATTAGGCATTTTCATTGAATCCTGAAATAGATTTAAGGCTTTAGCAACCATAATTTGTTTTGAGTTCTGCTCCTATCTTTACAAGATGGAGTAACAATAAACTGTTTTAATTTTAAAGATAGGCTTATTTGCGTATAGTCATTTTATTCTTCTGCAAATTTTGAATGCATTTCAAAATTATAAAGCCTTTTTAAACTTATTTCTAATCTTGGTTCACTGTCAAAATGTAAACACAAGTATAATATTTGGTTCTAGGAAACAAACAATTTCTGAGAGCAAGATATGCATGTTAAGTACCTCTTCTATTTATAGAGGTAAATCTGACTTTTTAATATAAATTATGAATTAACATTAAGGAAAATACTATCACCTTAATTAACTGCAATAATAAAGAATGCTAATTAGTGTCTTAGAGAAGGTGTTTTATTTCTTTGGATCTGATAAGAGGCATTTACTGCTGCAGGATCAAGTGTCTGTGAACAGACAGACAGACAGTAGCACCCTAAAAAAACCACTTGGAAGTAGTCCACAAGACTTTCCCCGTATATTCTTGTAACCGATGTATATTTGGAAATTCAGTTAATATCTTTTTATAACAGAGAGATCAGAACATTTTTTTCCGTTCTATTCATTAATCTCTGAAGAAAACTGGACATATAATAAATCATTCAGAAGAAGTGCAGAACTTCTTCTCTGAACACTGAATTAAAAAAAAAAAAAAAGTCTTTGAAATGTTGTATAGCAACAGCTCTACAGTACAGAGTGCAGCAATGCAAGCGTGAGAAGACCTTAGTCTGTATATGCTCAGGTATACTAAGTACCTTTCTCCTTCCTCTGGGACCACAGACACCCCTGGCTTGAGATGTCAAGATGTCACCTCATGTCTCTAAAAGCTTCTGTAGCCCAACAGACTTGAGGACCTGAAACTTCTCCTCTACCCTTGCTATAGCCTGACTTCCCTGGTGTCTGGAAGAAAGGCACTACTGAAAAAACAAAGAAACAACCCTTCATCTATCCCACAACCTCAACACCTTTCCTCCAAAAAAAAGTGAGATTATAAACTATTTAAGGCTTGCTTTGCCTTTCATTACAAAAATACCTTTTATGTTGAAATTTCCAGATTTCATTAAGTTTAAAGATCACTATACCCACTACATAAAGTAACATGACCTTACATGATCTTATAATATAAACAATTTTCATTTCAAGCAATAAAGTTGTTTAACAGTCTGTTTTAAATATCTTACTGAATTTTGCAGTGAGGTCAAGACATTTAGTTTACAATGTTAAAAAAGATAACCACTGCATCTAGTCTGCTCTTTATATGATCAAAACTGTACTTTCACTTTTGTTCACTTAAACTACCAGATAATGTTCAATACTCTATTTCATCTGCTAGGTTGCCATTAACATTCAGTATCAAACACCAGCAAGTGCTCCAATACTCTGCCAAAATATTACACAGCGGAAGCCTCTCCCTCCAATTCCGTAGCCATGAGCAACAAAAATAAGGATACAACTGAAACGCTACTAGTACTGTGTACACATCTCTTCCAGTGCTTATCTCAAGTACTAATCAATCTTGCAGCAAGTTCCCAGAGCAGCATGTCCTTATTCCAATGTTTTTCTTTCATATCTTTCACATATTTTAAAGCACAAGTGCTCGCTATGTAAACATGCTGAAATAGAGGTGTATCAGCCAGAGCAGAGGGATTACACACTGATGATGGGCAGTGGTCAGTCAGGTAATCTGCTGCACATCATAAGAAATCCCTCAGGTACACTGCCACTTTGGGATTATTAAGAAGAGCCATCGAGTCACTGTGCTAATCCTCTATTCCTTGCTGGCTTCAGCCTGTGGGACATGATGCTACTACATCACCCAGCAGCTAACCAGCTTTCACCTCACGTTAGCACCTATGAACTGAACAAACATGCACAGCAGCTTTCGAGCTGTGTGTCCATACACAGGTCAACAAAGACATTTCTTTTTAACATAGGAAGAAGGAAAAAAAAATTGTGTACATTATGACATATACTTTAATTTCAGGTTATAGAGAGATAATAAAGAAACCAAAATTAAATTAAAGGGTTAAACAATTAATTAAAACCTCTGGTGACTGTTGAGATAAGAAGATGTTTTTTAGACAGTAGATAGAAAGACAATAACCAATCTATCCAGAGGAATCTACATGGCCAAGAGAGGATGTATTTTGAAGACTATTAGTTCAGCACACCTAGTCAGGAGAGACAAGAGTAAGGATGTAAAAACTATCACTCATTCAGAAAGTGTTGTGAAAGGGAATGAGTAGGAGGAAGAGGGGGAATAACATGAAAAGGAGAAGAAAACAATGGAGAGAACATGAAAGCCACTAGAAATATGTTGTAAAATAGAAAGCAAGACAAAAGGTTTGGGTTCTTTGTGTCATGTTTTAATTCTTCTATATTAAGCCAGGTGCATAGTAACCCGTAATAAACATTCCATAGGGATTTACATTTTGGTGTAGAAAAGTTCCCAATATGCTCTTTGTAAAGAGCTGGAACGCAGTCATGTCATTAAAAATATTAAAATAGTCAATCAGTATGACTTTGGGCAATTGGTCACATTAAATATTTTTATTGGAGTGCGTCTTTTTTGGTTACAAACCAGACATGCTTTCTAAATATATGTTGAACTCCAAACACGCATTCTCTAAAACTGAACACAGGGCTTGCTTGTGTTTCTTCTCAGCAGCTATGTGTTATTTAATGTTTTACTTCTGCACTGCTTAGGTAGTTGTGACACATTTTAGCAAGTGACAAGTACAGGTTATTGTAGCTAGGCTGATGATTTGAGACAGAACTTGTTCAACCTTGACATACATAATCCTGTATTTTTAACTGACTAAAACTGTGAAACACTTTTACATGTGTTTCTGTTTTATTTACCAATGGACAGTTATTTGCTGACCATACAGCTGAATGCTGTGTTTCATTTTGCCTCACTATAAAGATTTTTGTCTGGAAGAAAACACTGTAACAATATTCTCAGAGATTGTTAAACTGTTTATTGCAACATAACTCAAGCCTTGTTCAAAGCATGCTATTTAGGATTTATCCCTTACAGTTTACAGAAAAAAAAGAACTTAACTAAAAACATTCCAAACTCTCTGAATGGAGTATAAAGTATGTGTGCATATATATATATTATTATTTTTTTAGCAAAAATGCTGAAAAGCTTTACACATTAATCCTCACATAGTTCCAGAGCTTTTAAGAGCTATTTAGAATGTGTTTTTGTAAAAAATACAGGGGTAAGAGAAGAAGAAGAAGAAGAAGAAGAAGAAGAAGAAAAAATATTTTTAGCAATTGCCTCCTGTACTGGTTACTTAAGAATTCCCCTTCAGAAGAAATTATCTGGTAAAAATAATCTGTGTGCCAATTTGTGTGCATTATGAAGATGTGTTTTCAACTGAAGGAGTCAAAACAGCACAGAAATCCCCACCCTTATTATCCATACGGCGTACATGTACACCCATGCACAAGTACACATTCACATCACTTCAAAAATTTTCCAACAAGATTATGGCAACAGCTAGAAAGGACTGATTCATTTAGTCCCAAATTCAGTATTTTGCAAAAACAAGAAATCTCTAATTCCTTTAGAACTTGATCAAGCTGACAGGAGTGATCTCACCACTGAAAAAAACCATGAACTTCCAACAAAGTACTGCAGGATCCAAGAATCTTCTACCTTATCAGAAATATCAGGAAAAAAAAAATACTGATCTGCTGCCACTACGGGCCAAAGCTAAACTAAAAAGTGTAACTCCACAAACAATTGCACACTGAACTCTACACTGACGAGCAATAAAGAAACATTATAGACACATGATAAAATAGAATTTATTTCTAGCCCACCAACTCACAAGATTTTAGAGCAATTCACAATCAGAGTTAAGAGTACAACACAGGCCCAGGGCCCTTCTTCTCCTTTTCATGGCTAACGCTAGTGATCCCACTCACTGAGCACTGAATCAGAAATAAAATGCCTGGTTGTAAACATATCACTTTAGTTTCCTGTAAACAACACAGACTAATATTAAATGTACACAAGAATAAGTTCTTAGCATCTGAAAGCAACAAAAGCACTTGGAGGAAAATTGGGATTCTTTGGTTTTAGCTGCTTTTTTTTTTTTTTTTTTTTTTGACATTTATTCTCTAGCTGATTAGCTACTTGCTGGAAACTTCATAAGACTTTACCAAAAAACCTAATGTTACATATAATATTATAAAATGTTACGAATTATTTTTAGTTCCATCCATCTAGAGCAATATTCACTTCCATAGTACCATGTAAAATTAAAATTTACCTCTAAGCAATTTTATACTTATTTGCAATGAAAAAAATAGACCACAGCAAACTACCACATTACTACATTTACTCTTTTCGATCACTACAACAATGGAAATAAGCAGCTAATGGAAATAAGCAGCTAAGTAACACTGCAATGCTCTACCTAGGTTAGTATGCATTACAGCATGAAAGAGATCTATTGCTTTTAGTGGTTAAAACAGGAGACAGGGAATCCGAGTTTCCATCCTCTTCTGCAGCTCATCAAGTTACTTATACCCACATTTTCAAAGTTAATCATTTTGAAGGCCAAAGCTTGAGCTACTGAGAAATAAAAGCTAGCAGAAGACAGTGACATTTTTACACCGCAGTTAAAGCTACCTTTCTTATACCAAGTTCACAAACACATTTTTCATGTGTTAGAACTACCCTGAAAAGGGGGAGCAGCGCAATTAATTTCTGCAAAATATTATCCACTCCTAAAGAACATAACTTAAGCCTTGCCCAATTTACCTTTAGATCACCTAAGAGCTATTATCTCCTCTAGTTACTGCAACACGTTAGGATGGCAGTAATAATGTTTCTTAAAAAAAGAAATCTATGTATCTTGGTGCCACCATCATATTGTGGTAGAGTGTAGCACACGGCATCTTATTATACTGCCAAGAAATTTCATGTTCTTACATGGCAGAACATATTTTTTCAAACAGCAGTGATAAGAGGGGATTTTTTTCTCCATTTGAAGAAAAAGAGATTTATTCATTACCACTCCTTCAATTTGATTAGAAGGATATGAAATCACTATGTAAATAAACAGTAAAATCTTACAAAGTACTACTATAGTTTAGCCCTAGACAGTATTAGGACCAGTTGTCGGTAGTTGCGGAGCTCAGAAAATTCAGAGTACCTGGGAAAGAGAGGAAGAAATCAGTGCCAGATTTCCACTATTTTGCGCTTTCAGTGTATTTTGATTGCTATCAACTTCTCAGCACCTAAGAAAAAAATAGTAAGACATAAAATAGATCCTTTCATTTATTGACCAGTTACTCCTAGTGAAATGGCTATTAATGAAAGTACACTGGCCATTGATAATGTCTTCTAAAACATTTTAAACAGCAATACAACTTGTCACAGAGGAACTTTCTTTGGGTAAGCAAAAGCTTCCTATGTGTAACTACCAATAATATAGCATCATATTCTGTAACTCACAAATTCAAATCTGAACTCTAGGCAAGGAATACTGAAGTTTTCAATATTTAATTAAGATGCTTGTTCTAAAAGCTTAAGTGGAACCAACTAATTAAAAAATGCTAATGTGGAGGTATAGACTTTCCTTGTCAAAGTGATGTATCTTATTCCTTCTCCTACATCTTTCTGGTTTGGTTTTGTTTTTTTGAAGACAGACAATGCCTTATCAGAATAAGCTTGACTGCTATGAATAAAATATTTGAAATGCCACCATGCATACAAAAGTATAACAGTTAGGGGATAATTAGGGGATATCAGTTAGAAGTGTTTCAGTAGCAAGCCGAAATAATCATTTTGCTGCATACAACCAGTTTTAATGTCATAGGGTTTATTCTTCATCCCAGTACAACCAATTAGTTTGTCTTCGGAGTGAATTTCATCATTTTATTTTTTGTAATGATTAAAGTCATTGGCACTTCAACAGGAATACTGGCTCACACAGCATTATACTTGGCTTTATTTTTGGTACTGTCTGGGTTTCAGCTGGGACAGAGTTACTTGTCTTCCTAGTAGCTGGTACAGTGCTATGTTTTGGGTTCAGCATGAGAAGAATGTTGACAACAAGCTGATGTTTTCAGTTGTTGCTAAGTAGCGTTCAGTGTAAAGTCAGGGATTTTTCAGCTTCTCATGCCCAGCCAGCAAGAAAGCTGGAGGGGCACAAGAAGTTGGGAGGGGACACAGCCAGGGCAGCTGACCCAAAGTGGCCAAAGGGGTATTCCATACCATGTGACATCATGCCCAGTATATAAACTGGGGGGTCGTTGGCCAGGGGGCAGGGGGCAGATCGCTGCTCGAGAACTAACAGCGCACCGGTCAGCAGGTGGTGAGCAATTGCATTGTGTATCACTTGTTTTGTATATTCCAATCCTTTTATTATTACTATTATAATTTTATTACTATTATCAGTATTATTATTTTCTTCCTTTCTGTCCTATTAAACCGCCTTTATCTCAAACCACGAGTTTTACATTTTTTTCTGATTCCCTTCCCCATCCCACTGGGTGTGGATGAGTGAGCGAGCGGCTGCATGGTACTTAGTTGCTGGCTGGGGTTAAACCACGACAGGTACTAAAAAAAAGAAACAACTAGTGGGAAGTTATAGGCAAACAACCCTGATTTGGTTCTGGCATTACTTATATAAAGCATCAAATACCTTCTAAATAGAGCCCTGTCAATACACTTCAAACCAGATTAACCACCCTGTTCCAGAAAGGCTGCTATTCTACACAAATGCAGAAAAAGTTTAAGCCTGAAAAAGCTTACGATTTATTCCGAAACAAAACCAAATGCATTAGATGGGAGTAGGAGGCAATAAAAGAAGCACATCTGGGAGGGTTTGTGTTCCTACTTGTATTATTTTCACACTGTCACATAGCTTCATTATCTCGCAATTATAATATTTCAATTCATTTACTATTTGCTAAAATAAATTTATAAATATCTAGAGAGAAGTATGTATTTACAAATACATATTGTCAATGGTTATCCAGGAAAAAACAATCTAAAGCACCTTTACATGCTGCTGACACTGGGACTGGCAGTTACAGCTCAGAAAGCAATCCTGGAGTCTTCATGGACTCAATACACAGGGACAACCAAAGCCACCAACAAAACACTGGTCCACATCAGGAAGGATACCGAGACAGAAATGGAAAGCATCACTTAGCTGCTGTGTAAAACCTTATTGTGTCCACAAACAGAATACTGTGTGCAGTTCTCGTCCCAGCATCTCAAGAAAGACATACTGGAGTAAGAGAAGGGCTACAGACGTGATTAAGGGAATAGAGAGCCTTCAGAAGGAAGGCTAGAAAGGCTGGGACTTGGAGAAGGCTAACAGATGATGTGCTCAAGGGTTACAAAATCATAGAAGAGGTAGATAAATTAGAAGATGAATGAATGATTACTATACCTTGCAACAGAAGAACTAGAGACACCCCTAGACATTGGCAGATGGGTTTAAACAGGCGTAAGAGAAAACACCCTTCCCACCCTCTCCCAAAACAGAGCAGGCAGTGACTTTCAAGACATTGTTGCTACTAAAGCTCACAGAAGCAAACACTACTCGCAAGTTCAAAAACAGGTCAGCCACATTCACAGACATCAGGCCCATAAACCGATAGCAAAAGGACTAAATAGGTGCCTACCTTCTAACATACCTACTCTAATGACCACGAACAGTGAGCAATAAGCACAATTTCTCTGCCCAGGGAAGAGCATTTAAATATTTATATTTAGTATCATTTAAATATTATGCTACAAGGAAACCAAACTAAAAGTAGAGGTTCTAAAATCCATCTGAAAGTTTAACAGCCTACTAGAGAGAATTCAGTCCTAAAGAGTTAAAAACTTAACTTTCTGAAATAGGTTCATTCCTCTTGACACCTGACAAAATAGTAACATTTTTCTGACTGTCAGTAACATCAAAGACTAGCATAGTTTAGTACCACAGAGGCAGCAATTATAGACGTTCACGTAATATATCCAGTAGCCCTTTTTTTCGGTAAGAGTACAAACTACTCGACCGATCGAGTAACGCAACTGTTACCCACTTCGGTAAGCTCTTCTGCTTTCCACGTGCTAAGCAACCGCTTTCTGCTCTGCTATACCTTTCCTTTAGCAAAGTACCGCCAACTGAATGCTACAGCACACAAGCTTAACGGGCTTCTTCCACCCTCAGCAAAACCTAAGTATTTTCAAGGCGCAGCTCGACGATTAAAGACCGGAGCATCCCAACCGAGTTTCACACCCGTCACTGACCCGTTCGACTTTTACAAGGCAGTGACCGAAAGCGCCTGCTTCGAGGCACAGCGGCCACCTCGGGGCGGACTCCGATACGGCTCGTACACCCGCGCGCGGCACCGTTACCCCCCCCCCGCCCCCCAACCACACACAAGCCCCCCCCGGTTTTCGGGGGTCGCGCACTCACGCGGGGCGCCGGGGGCCGCAGGCCGTCTCCGCGCCCTCGCTCTCGGCTGCCGCCTCCTCCCCGATGCCGGGCAGGGCGACGAGCTGCGCCTCGGCCCCCGGCCGCCCCCCGGCCGCCGGGCGCGGGGGGCGGCCGCCCGCTCCCCCCGGCGGCACCGCCCTGCCCGGGCCGCAGCCCCCGCCCGACGGCGGGGCGCGGGGGCCGGGGGCGGCGGGGGCGCGGCGCAGCCTGGCGAGGAGGGCGGCGGGGTCCGGCGCCGACGCCCTCATGGCGGCGGGGCGGGGGCCCCTTCCCGCCCCCCGCGAGGCCGGGGCGGGGGGCGCGGCCGGAGGCCCTTCCCGGCGGGCGTTGCTAGGCGAAACAAACCCCGCCGAGGGCGGCGCGGGGTGCCCGGCGCCGGCAGAAAGCCTGCGAGCCGCCCTCCGCCTGCGCAGCCGGCTGTCGTGCGGAGGGAGAGGCACGGGGCGGTGACCGGCCGCGGGCTGCGGGCGAGGGGAAACGCAGCGCGGCGTCGCGCCTTGTAGCCGAAATCCCACCTCACGTCGAGGGGCGGAAGGCGACGCCGCCTGCCGGGGCCGCGGGGCCCCGCCTCGCCCCCCTCCTTTGTGCGCAGAAAGGGTCTTAGGGAACCGGGGAGCGAGACGGGCCCGAGCCAGTACCCCTCTTCACACCAGGTCGGGCAACCGCAGAAGGGAGCCGCCGGCAATCCCAGGCAGCTCGGAGAGCCGCCGAGGGTGTCGGCACCGAAGACCGGGCGCTCTTCCGCTACAAATTGCGGCAGCAGCGGCACAGGCCAGGCAGCTGGAGGCAGATGAGGAGGGGCTGGGGCAGAGACCGCCCTAGCCTTGCAACACGGGGATGGATGGATGGATGGATGGATGGATGATGGATGGAGAGAAGCGAGTTCATGCCAGCAGCAGTTTGGGCACACTGTGACGGCCGGTGTTATAGACGGGACAAACGGTGTGTCAGCTCAGAACACGGCAGGTAGCGTGGGCCTTGGCAGCGTCCAAAAGAACAGCACAGGGTGAAGGGATAGCACAGCGGCTTTATACGTACGAGCCCAGGATCATACATCAAGCAACTAGCTGCACTAGCAACTTACAGCTGGCAGCTGCCGGTAGACTACAGCCAAGCGTACAACGTGGGGGTTGTTATCCCTGCCTGGTCTTCCTAGCACATCAAGGAGGGCAATGAGCTGGCAGAGCAGAGCACGCACGACACCAAGTAGAGGGCTGAGATTTGAAACTGGGATATTCTTGGCCTTTTTTCTTATGAACTGAAATAAGTATGTTCTGACCAACCCTTATGGAATAGGTCCACATAAACCTAACAGCGGCACAGTCTGCATTTATTCCTCACCATGCCAAAAAGCCTTGGCTGAGCCACAGTCAGAGTAGCATAATTGAGCACATTGGTGTGTAGTATATTTATCGCAGCTGCAGCCCCGAAGCAACCCTGCATGAAGACCTGGAATAGAAACTATTATGAACATCACGGCCTGTAACTTGTTCATTACTCCCCGTCATTCAAGAACCACAGAAACAGTCAGGTTCCACCCCAAATCTACAGACTTGAGCATTCTGCCTTGCTCAAGTCCTTTACATACTCTGCTTTCAATACAGATGATTCCTCTTTAATCCTAGGTAGTATCTTTGACGCTACCACTTTGGAACTGTTTTTCATTTATTTGGTATCCACCTCCTCAGTAAATCAGCATAATTTAGTCTGATGCTGCCCCCTGCAAAGAAACTACCCAGCTCAGATACAGACTGTTAATCCCGAAAGCACTTACAACTCTGCACCCCAGTAAACTCATTTACTTACTCTCAGATAATATTGTCAAACAAATGCACAGGAGCAGAGCAGAAGTGGGTAACTTCCAGACAAATAGAAAATTTATATGAAAATTTTATGTCAAGTATAATTAATTGATGATTACCATTGGCCCTGTGCTTATTGCTTTTGTGGGTTTTTTTTTAATAACATTAGTCTAATTCTCATCGTGAGCCTTTATAATGTCTTTTTCTGTTGTAAGTTATTTTAAACTGAATGTAGGTACTAAAATAACTGGTTAGAATGCATCATCATATTTTTTATCATTTAAAATTATTTTCACTCAAGTGCAAGTACTTTTAGTTTGTATTCTTAGCTATATTACAAAACTAAGCATCCATAACGCATTTTTTCACTGTTCTGAGACTGACTTTGGGGGCATTTGTCGTAACAAGAAAAATCTGTATAGAATTTAGACATGCTGTCATTTGCCGGGGTTTAAGGGCCAGAAAAGACCCATTTGATCATTTAGTCTGATCTCTTGTATCACATTTGACCTCAGCATTTCTCCATGCATTCTCTGCACCTCTATGTCCTTTTTAATATCCATGTGAACTGCTAACATTTTCTAAACAATTTATATTGATGTGGAATGAGACATTCTGCTACTCTGTGTCATTACAGATTTAGGAAACATGGGAACCCTTTCACATGTTAGTCTTTAAATAAGAGAAAGAGCAACTGACATGGTGCATACCTGGCACCCCATCCTTACCGACTTGCCTCCTCAACTTTCATGGCCTAAGCATGAAGAAAGAATTTGTCACTTCACCTGAAAAGGTTGGAAAGATGAGATGAAAGCATCACAATGGGGATAATCCTATTACTGTAATTAGGGAATCATCATCTATCCCTTCAACTGTAAACAAAGACTTTTTTGTTTTCATTCAGGACTTCCTGAGCAAGTGAAGACAGTCTACACCCCCCTCACTCTTCCAGTGCACGCAAAATCTATTTCATTAATTATTTTTCTCATTTACATTTGTTATCATCATGGGACATACAAACCTATTAAAAACCAACGTTTTTCATCTATGCATATAACAAATAATGAGAAAAGCTGCTTAAAATGTTAAGCATTGAACTATCTGAAAGCAGTTTTCTAAAGCAGTAAAAACAGCATTCTTGGAGTATTGGTGGTATTGAAATTGATAAAGGAAACACTAGGGGTAAAAAGCAATTTAAAAATACTCCTGAGCTACTGAAGGATCACACACACCTACTAAAAATTGACAAAGTTTTATAAGGTCCTGGAGCAGCAATTAAATATTAACAAAACCACACAAATAACTGTCTAGTGTCTAATTTACAATAAATTGTGCTAAAAAATTCCATAAAATTGCAACCAGTTTCAAACATTATGAACATCCTTTCAGAGCACGCTTTTCTGGTTCTCAGCTCTCTCCAGATCAGGCTACTAGCCCATACGTTTGAACCTCAATGCTCTAGCAATTGTCAACTAGCCCATGTTCCTGTAAAGTATGTTAAGGAAAAAACAAACTAGACTAATATATAAGAAATTAAACTACAGAATTCTATCCGATTTCTTTACAAATTCCTTTTGAGCTATCAAAGGCAAAACTACATACAGTCATAAAGAAAAAGGAAACAAAAGATTTGAAATTAATCTACTTTTGAAGTTTTTCTCCCACTCTACCTGTAACTGTAGTCACAGTAGTATTTCTTATACGGTTTAACACTATTTCTTATGGGGGGGGGGGGTATTTTTTGTTGTCGTTGCACCAATAACAAAGTTTTCAGTAATGAAATTACAGTAGCACCACCTCCCCCACAAAGCTGTCTTCTGGTTATGCTACAGAAATATCTATGCCGTTACTCATTTTATACAGGTGCACCAGCTGTGCCTTGGCCATATTTCACATTAATTTCAAGTTCTATTTAAAGGCCCGCATATAGTTGTATGTGCATTCAAAGAATTAAGGAGATGTCTCTCAGTACAAATGTCCTTCTGTTAGCTCTCTGAATCTGAGGAGGGAAGAGTAAAAATTTTCTTTTTAATTATACCACATGGATTAAATCAGTTGAGTTACAGTCTGAAAATCTGTTTTTGATAGTCACCAGTACTAGCCCCTCCCAGAAGGCATAAGCAATCCTTCACTGAATGTTCTGAACAGGCTGCTCACAGGGTCAAGTTCCTTTCTGTGGCTTTTTCTTAAAAAAAAAAGGTTTTAAAACTTACTTTGAAACTCTGCTGCATTTCCTGGTTTCAACTACAGAAATAATTTTCCATGTTACTTACTGTGCTTCACGTGGTGTCATGGCTTAACCCCAGCCAGAAGCTAAGTAGCATGCAGCCGCTCGCTCACTTCCCCCCCACCCAGTGGGATGGAGGAGGGAATCAGGGGAAAAAAAATAAATAAAAGAAGTCATGGGTTGAGATAAGAACAGTTTAATAGAACAGAAAGGAAGAAAATAATAATGATAATAATAACAAAAGGATTGGAATATACAAAACAAGTGATGCACAATGCAATCGCTCACCACCCGCTGACTGATCCCCAGTTAGTTTCCGAGCAGCAATCTGCCCCCCAGGCCCCCACTCCCCCCAGTTTATATACTACATATGACGTCCCATGGTATGGAATACCCTGTTGGCCAGTTTGGGTCAGCTGTCCTGGCTCTGTCCCCTCCCAACTTCTTGTGTCCCTCCAGCCTTCTCGCTGGCTGGGCATGAGAAGCTGAAAAATCCCTGACTTAGTCGAAACACTGTGTAACAACAACTGAAGGCATCAGTGTGTTATCAACATTCTTCTCATACTGAACCCAAAACATAGCACTGTACCAGCTACTAGAAAGAAAATTAACTCTATCCCAGCCAAAACCAGGACACGTCGAAAGCTTTGCAATTTTAATTTCACTGAATCTCCCCTTGTGTTATGAAAGTAAGCAGTAGTGTCCACTCTATCTTCTACACAGAATTTGCTATTTTATTGTGTTCTCTTTTGCATATCCCTTTAAAGTAGTGAGTCTATGTCTTTTCTGCACTACATCAGATGGACATTTTTCCTAGAACACCAGTCATTCCAGTGCTTTTCAGAATTTCTACCACATTTTTGATACACAGACTGAAATGACTGTCAATCATGACTTTAACATGTCACTTCAGTGCTGGTGAATTAAAATTTCAGCAAAAACATGAATATAGACAAGTAAATTTAAATTATAGTGACTCTTAACAAATCTTTCCAGCATGACACACTTTTTCAGGTCTTCCTGAAGGCTTGTTAGTTTTCCAATGATAGAAAATATGCAATTAAATGACTTCATAATTCAAATCTGTACTTTCAAAATTCAGTTCACTTTACTATTTGATTTAAGTGCCATCACTAATTGCTGATGAAATGCACTGACTCGTTCTTTCTGGGCTGGCCAGTTCAAGATGCAGCAAGATCTGAACATTCCTCTTCTCAGGTGAAGCGCATGATACAACTTGTAATCTTGGATATCCTGAAGAAAGATCAATATGATGGAGTCCCGACTTTGTTCAATAGCTTGCTGAAGAGCATGATACACCTTAAAACTGAAGCAAAAATTAGACAAAAATATGAGTTTTCTTTCATATGGAGGGAAAAAATGACAAACCATTCTTTTAATAGCTCATGTAATAGCACATAGCAAATTCAAGGACTGGACTCAAACAGGGGTCTTAATGTCTATTCTATGATATAAAATTGTCATTACCTATCTTAAATTAGTTACCTTATAACTAATGAAAAAAATCATCCTCTAAAAATATAACCTAAGTCTACTGTCTTGATATAGCCTTGTTTAGCATAGTTCCTTTCTTTTCAAGTTCACTACCTAAGAAAGGTGAAAAGACTCGTTTAAAGGCCAATAAAAATCATCTTTGGATGCTAGTGATCTCACCCATTATTGCTCTTTTTCAAACATGTAATTTTACAGAAAGCAATCTGCACAGGTGACAGCTTGACTTTTTGTAAAAAAAATACTGAGATATTCAAATTTCTAATAGTGTACATGTGGAACAATTAACTTTATTAATTTAGGAATTCTTCTGAAGTTACGATATATTAAGTAAATATACTAAAGTAGAATTGGCGTGGTATTTTTTATTAAATGGTATTTTTTATTAAATTACACAGCAAAAAATATTACCTTGTTAAAAAAGTCTGTTAAGAAATTTTTCCCCTTACATATAAAATTTTATATCCTACTCACTTTTTGCACCAGGGATCCTGTAAGAGGTGTTCAGTCACAACAAAAATAATCTTCCTGCTCGTTTTTATACTGTTAATTGTGGCTTCAAATTCAGATACACCTGCTTCAAAGTCCCGTTCTTCTAAACAAAACCTAATTTGAAAGTGGTTATGTTCTTCCAGAGAGATGAAATTCTTCGATACCCAATTCTTGTCCTGTTTTGCATGAATAACATAGGCATCATAATCAAACTCTTCCTGTTGTCTGTCAAGTTCTTTAAAACCAAGTACTCGATTCACTAAAATATTCCAGTAGAAAGCTATTCTCCACCCTTCAAAATGGATGCTGAGAACAATAAAAATGAGTAGCATCACAATAGAGGTAGTGATCACAAACAGAAGTTTAAATGGAGCACTGTCTTTGCAGGCTGAGCTATCAAAATGCAGCACCAGACTACCATGATATTTAGGTGGGGTGTTGCAAATGTACTGGGACTGCAATCCAGGTATATATGCTTGGGTCACATTAAGCCAATCAGCAAACCAAGCAATGCTTTCACAGGTGCAATCAAATGGATTGGAATCCATCTCTAGTATTCTCAAGCTCTTGAAAGCTGGGCCAAACACTTTTTCTTCAACTGAGGTTATGAGATTTTTCTGAAGGTTCAATGAAATCAGAGAGGTTTGGTCATCAAACAGAGTTGCTGGAAGCATATTCAAATTATTTGATCCTAAATCCAAGTTTTTTAGTTGAAACAGACCCTTGAAAACCTGAACTGGAATCTCATCAAGCCCATTTGATTTTAAATTAAGAATGCGCAAGTTGGGAAGATCTTTTAAAAAAAGAACAGGGCCACCCGGATTTGCATGTTTCCAGAGTCGGGCTAAATTATTGTGCTGCAAATCCAGAATGTCAAGTTTGTGAAGTCCATCAAACAAGTCTTCTCTTATGTTTGCTATGTTGTTATTGCTGATGTCCAGGACAGTCAGATTTTGTAGAGGATGAAAAGGTGAAGGAGAAAGTGCCAGATTACTGCAACCTACCTTCCTCAGCATCAGTTTTCTAAGGCTTGGGACAAAAATGAATGATTCACTTTGCAAAGCCAAGTTTTTGTTATAGGAAAGATAAATATCTTGTATATTATTGAGACCTTTAAACTCATGACCTGTGAGCTCTTGACTAATTTCATTGAGACCAAGATCAAGAATTTTCAGATGTCCCAAAGAGGAGAATGCCCCACTTTCTATTGTAGAGATCCTTGTTTTTGTGAGGTTGAGAACTTGCAAACTGGAATTACCAAGTGATGAAAATGTTTTATTAGTTATTCTTTGTAAGTTTATGTTGCAGTTACAGAGACTCAGGTATTTCAGGTTGTTCAGACCCGTGAACGTATTAGCAGTAATTCCTGGAAAATTGTTATTATCCATTATAAGGTACTCCAGGTGGTATAACCAATGAAAGGAAAAATCTTCAATTTTCCCAGTAAGTGAATTTATCAGATTCAGATGTTTGAGGCTGGATAATCCATAAAATAAACGTGAAGATATATGAAAGTTATTATGCTTCAGGTTTAAGTATTGTAAACTTGAAAGCCACTGAAATGAGTCATCTTCTATCACAGACAGAGAATTTTGGGAAAGGTTTAAAACTGTAAGATTTGTTCCTTGCAGTCCCTGGAAAGTTGACTTGCCAACATACGAAAGCTTCACATGGCTTAGTGAGAGGTTCTGAATCGCCGTGTTTGATAATTCTGTACAAAGTTTCTTTGTGCGATTTTCACCAAGTTCAACATCATTCAGTATGAGGCCAAACAGATTTCCGATTGCATGTAAACATCCTACGTGAAACTGGAAGGAAAAGGAAAAAAAGAGTTTTGACCTAAACAAGGGGATTATGTAAGAAAGTTGACTCATAAAGCCAAAATTTGGAAAGGTTTTCAAACAAGATTTTGAAGCAGAATATGACCTCCTACACAGATTTTTCTACAGCCAAGGTCAGACAAACACTTCTTGGAGTTTATACTGAATGATTCAAGCATAAAGCTACTTTGCAGACAGCAGTACTGTAAAATCAGAGCAGCTTAAACTAGCATAAAGTAGCACTGCCCAAGAAAGGAGCAGTCCCATCTACTTATCCACACACTGTACCCTTGTGCCAATACGGCCATACATGCAGTCACATGATAAATCAAACAGGGAACCAGCCTGACTACAAGCTAACCAAACCAAAAAGTCTGTAGAGTTTCCCCAGTGATCCAGTGCATAGCCTCATTAAAGCTTGTACCAGAAAGAGAGAGGGATGAAGTGGCGAAGGGAAAGAGGATGGTGGGATTGCCTCTCAGCAGTGGTACAAGCTTATGCCACTTTAAAATGTTCTTGTAATTTCCATGTACATGTTCTTTACAAATCAACCAACTGGGAAAAAACCCAAGCAAATTCAATGCAAATTCAGTAGTCATACGCTGAGGGTCAGCCAGTTGAGAACTGCAACACTTACCATCACTCTCCAAAGAATCATACTGCAACACTGAGAAGTGGGTCAGAGAGAAGAGTGCAGTCGGTGTAGGTTGCAGAAAAACCACCCACTTGTTTTTTTTAAAGGAGTAAGTACACTTTTCTGCAATGATGATTTCTCTGGGGTACCCCACAGACACAAATGAACATTCTCTTTGATCAACTACGAAGTGAGACCTAGATGGTATAACTAGCCTTGCATAACATCACACTTTTACCCCACTTAGAAAGTATGTGTCGTGGTTTAACCCCAGCCAGCAACTAAGCACGACGCAGCCGCTCACTCACTTCCCCCCTCATCCAGCGGCATGGGGAAGAAAATTGGGAAAAAAAAGTAAAACTCGTGGGTTGAGATAAGAATGGTTTAATAGAACAGAAAAGAAGAAACTAATAATGATGATGATAACACTAATAAAATGAAAACAGCAATAATAAAAGGATTGGAATGTACAAATGATGCACAGTGCAATTGCTCACCACCCACTGATCAACGCCCAGTTAGTCCCCGAGCGGTGATCCCCCCGCCCCTACTCCTCCCAGTTTATATACTAGATGTGACATCTCATGGTATGGAATACCCCTTTGACCAGTTTGGGTCAGCTGCCCTGGCTGTGTCCCCTCCCAACATCTTGTGCCCCTCCAGCCTTCTTGCTGGCTGGGCATGAGAAGCTGAAAAAACCCTGACTTAGTCTAAACGTGACTTAGCAACAACTGAAAATGTCAGTGTGTTATCAACATTCTTCTGCTACTAAATCCAAAACATAGCACTATACCAGCTACTAGGAAGACAATTAACTCTATCCCAGCTGAAACCAGGACAGTATGTCAGCTCTTCACCTTCAGCACAAACAAAAGAAATCCTGCATAGAAAATACCTGGTAAGGGATGACAGAGCTACTTGATCTAGCTGTTGCTTGAGACCTCTAATCTACATGGAACCAGCTCTTGCTGATTCCAGTGGGAGAAAAATAATTGTGTATCACTACTGGAGATCAGGATTAATGCTGTATACAATCGAATGGTTTTATCTTGGACCTCAGTGGATCAAAAGTGTAATGTAAATGCTATACAATCATAAAGGATAAATCAGGATAGCTCCATTTTATACTTACACCTGCTGAATTTCTGTTTAAATGCTTCCTACCTCTTTCAGTGGGTTTGATGACAAATCAAGACTATTCAATGAGGTGTTGCTAAGAAAACTGAAGTCTTCCTTTTTTAACTCAGTGATTTCATTGCTATCCAAGATGAGCACACGAAGGTTCTTCAACTGTTGCTGCAATCCTAAATTTGCCGACTTCAAAAGATTATGAGATAGGTCCAAAATATTCAAGTTCTGGGGAGAAGATGCAAACAGAAAAGTATACAATTATTTTTATTTTATATAATACAAAATAATTTTGAAATATTGCATTAGAGTCCAATTGATTAGAAAATAGTTGCAATACTACAATTAAAATAAATTTGTAATAGAGAAATGGCAGCTTTCAAGATCCTGCAGAAGAAGCCTTCTGTATCTTCCACCCCTGTAACTTTCATTGTATCCATGGTCTTAACCTGCTAAAATATCTTCCTGCAAACCAAAGATTTACTTTATCTAAAATGCCTTAATTCACTGAAAGCCCTCCTGCTCCAGATAAAGTGATAAAAGCAAAAGCCTACAGTTGGCTGCAGTTACAACTCCTGCAGTATTAAACCTTGCATTCCACCCTCTTCACTGTGGTCCACCCCCAGAAATGGAAGTGAGGAAGGTGAAGAGGAGTGCAGTAGCAGCCTACAAAGATCAGTGCTGTACGCCCTGTAATACTCCAGCTCATGCCCAGGTGCTCAGACTCCTCCTGCACCTGCGGAGAAGGACATGCTACCCTAAAGGTGACTCCACAGAATGTGCCTTGAGGTGCCCCAAGCCTGGCCTCCATCAGTAACAGGTCAGCAGCAAAGCGAGGAAGGCCAGAACTTCAGTTCTGTTCCCAGCACCGAAGCTGGCTGTACTCATTTGTACTTAGTTGAGTCAGCATCCTACAATGCAAGCAAGTGCATCTCATGTAACTGAACTGGAATACTGACTTTAGCAGAAAAGTCCAGACTTGTTCAAAACAACATGCACACTCATTAGAACATTGTACAACAATTAGTACCCATGCGTTGTCTCTATTTATTTTTGTCCTTAGGCCCTTCCTTTTGCATGATTCCCTGCCTGGTGCAAAGACAAGGGCACAGTCTTTTCCTGATTCCTGTGCTCATAGATGCTACAGAGAATAATATTTAACCACAGGGAAACTACCAGGAAAAACAAAGATAGAGTAAAAAGACTTTTACTCTTTCTTAATCCCCAAAGTCCTGAGAGACACTACATTCAGCCTAAGCACTAGCCTTCATGATCAGAGTAACTACACTGTGCCCTTGAGAATTTAGGCTAGCTACCATTTTTATACCCCAGGCAACTCAGATTCCACACCATCCACTTCACCTTATATGTCATCTGCTGCTGCTATTCTCTCAGCACAAATCCTGCATGGCCAGGTGCCTCAATGGGCTGCAATAGGGAAAAGGGGATGGAGAGGATTGACTTAATAAGGATGGCTGAGACTCCAGTGTGCTTCTAACACAAGAAGCTACTAGGACTCTTCTTTAGAAAAAGAATGAAGGAATATTATATGCTGGGTATTTTCAGGTGCAAATAGGCAGCTGTTCTGTACACACAGTGGAAAATACAGTAAATTCCCCATTTATACTTTATTTACATGAAAAGGTGCATTTCTAAAGCTTACCTCCAGAGTTTTGAAAGGATCATTTTTTGTATCTATTCTGTTGTATCCTAGATTGAGCTCAGTCAGGTTGGTGCAGGAAGCAAAGACTCCATCAGGGATCTTATACAATTCGTTATGTTCTAACTTCAGAATCTGCAACAGGGGCACATTTTTGCACAATTCCGGTTGCAGTTTAGAGATGCTGTTGTAGCCTGCGTTCAAGTAAACCAGCTGGCTGTACTTGGTCAGATTTGCAGGACCTAGCTGCCTTAGCTGATTATGAGAAATGTCCAAACCTGTTATATTGTTTGGGAGATCAGAAGGAATTTGAGTCAGCTTTAGGTGACTGCAGTCAGCCATTTCATTTCGGATCTGACATTGCTTTCCAACTGATGCACACAGCAAGCAGACAGACACCAGTTTGACAGATAAGCTGCTCCGCCAAAGAACAGCACTTCCCATTGTTTTATCTGCAAAGGCAAAATGAACACCATACAAATTACAATCATTTTGACATAACTTATATCTTAAACTGAAGGCTAAGCAAGCCAGGCTCAAAAACCATGCAGTTTTATACGAAGCAAACACTCAGTATTTTTCACCCGTAAAGTAGCATTCATTTCTGCAGAAAAGGTATGTCTAATAATCTAAGTTAAGATTTTTCTTTAAAAACAATAGTATTGTCTTATATGCTCAAAAAGCTACCAACACTTTATCTATTATCAATGCAAATTTCCAACATTTTCCCTTTTCTGATTAATTTTTCATTGCTTTAACATGCAAAAAATACAATAAATATGACAAATTACACACAGGCTCCTCAATGTTAATCACACTGATAAATATTTGTACACCGGCCCCTCAATGTTAATCACTATGCTCCGAGCTTAACTGCACTTAAAATATTTATAGTTATATGCAGTAAGAATGCCTAATATGCCACCACTTTATTTTACAGTTGTTGCCAGTTGCTGTTTTACAAGCCAGCCACACAAACTTCTAACTCTCTTTCTACCTCATAGTGAAAGAAGGAATACCAGGCTATAGAAAGGTATATGAGAAGGTAAAAGCAGACAGAATAAATCAGTACCGACCTAATCAGAGAAAGAAATGAAGAGCCAAGGTGTAGAAAAAACACTGTTCATAGATTCAGTACATTTATCCAAATTCTTCCAGGAAAACTTACACATTTAAGAATTTAAACACCCCACCCCATATCTTTTGAGAACTTCCATTAGGATATCAGCCTCTGTCCACTGGTGCTCTAATCTTCAACGGCTCTGCCTGTTTAGGCATGACATTTCTGAAGAATCTCAGAGTTTTTTGTATTTTATTCCATTTCAATTTAGTATCCATAAGATTTAAATTTACCTGGTGATCTTGTAATGCAGCTTTACTGGATAAAGAAGAAAATTAATTCCACAAAAATTCTGACTGGATTAGAGCTGTAAGAGCTCAGAAAGCTTTGACAAGCCTGCTGAGTCATAGAGCTTGTCTAATTAAATAGCATTTCCACTAATCAAGAGAGAAGTCCAGTGTATCTTCCGTATCATTCTCTACAGAATTAATCTTCAGTAGAGGGAGAACAAATAATCAAGAGAAGAGTCCAGTGTATCTTCCATATCATTCTATACAGAATTAAACTTCAGTAGAGGGAAAACAAATACTTTGGGAGTGCTTGCCTGAATATTTTTCCATGCTTTAGCAGAGAACAGTAAGCTTAGGTTCCTCCACTTCAATTTTTTCTTTTTTAAAAAATATAAACCTTATACTTTCACCCCTGAAGCTTTGAGTATCTCCACAATCTCCAAATACACACATCTGTATGGCCTTCTGCCAACAAATTTGGAACGTACCTGCTCAACCTCAATTTACCAATGAGTTAAGTCTCAGCATGATGGGCTCCCAGGTAGAGAAGACTGTCAGTGCCCCACTACAGAACAGGCTATAGACGGGAATTTAACCTTACTAGACTTAACAGGAATCTAGAACAGCTTCTCGAAAGACTAATTCCCAGGAATATGAGCTTCCTTAGTTCTGCAGCTCACATTTTCCTTTGCTTGGAACCTGTGTTTAATCAACATGATCTAGCTTTGAGCACATTACATTATTGCTCAAACAACGAAACAAGAAATGAAACAAGAAATTAAACCTGTACATTGGTATAGAAAAAGAAAAAGCCCTCAGAACTGATGTTTTTTGAAGAGAAGAGTTTTCACTACCGTAACAAAACACTCTTGAGGAACTGACACTGCAACCTGCAGCCAAACAGGAGTTTAGCAGGTCAGACCCCAGCAAAGTTTGGCACCACAGGTAACACGCCTTTTCAGAGAGCATACATTAGGACTCCTCTAGTAACAAAAAGCCACATTGTAGTGGCCAGAGGGGAACCCTGTGAGTGCCTCTGTGGGAGCAACCTGGCCATCTAGGGAGAGACATCAGTAAAATCCAATGGGAGTGGGCGTAAAAGCAAGGGAAAGAGGGACTTAAAGCATTGCAAAGGCATACAGAAAGGACTGCAAAAGACAATTTAAAATAAATCTTAATGAAAAACCAATTCCCTGCTGGGCACTGCATGTGGGCCTGACCCATCTCCTGCAGCTCACACAGTCTGGCTCTCCACTCACCTTGCCGCTGGCAAATGAGGAAGGGGAAGCGATAGCAAATAACTCAACACGATGGTCCTGCAGACAGCCTGACCTGCTACAGCGGCTGCTGAACACCGCACCCGTGTCCCTGTAGCTGAGGAAAATAAAGGACCGCTTGTCCTGCCTCATTCCTCTGTACCCCAGCTGCTGGAAGAGCTAAGGAAAACAAAGTGGGAGCTTGTCTGTAACAAAAGCTTTACCTCTGGCCTGCATCCCTCTGAGGGTTTGTTTTAGGGACATAGCTGCCAGGCTCCTCGGCAGTTGTTGCCAGCTCATCTTTAAGTCTGAAAGGCGCAAGAAATGTACTGCACAAACACAAAATGAGTTCTTTGGCTGACTTCCAGTGAGGCCTGAAGGCCTGCCTTTTCCTGCTTTTTTCATTGCGTGAAGTCTGGAGTCAGCTTTAGGCGTTTTATGCTTTGGTTGGGGATCCAGTGAAAAAAGCATACACCCATCGTCAGACTGAAGGGACAGTGTTACAGAATAGTATTTAACAGACAAAAGAAAGAATGACAGTTTTAATGTTACGAGCAAGAACTTTAAAAAACTGGAGAATTTAGCAGGGGAGCTTCCAGCATCTCCCAGGGAGGGACATTCCCACTTCACCTATGTTGCCTTCTCCTTTTTTTTTTTTAACACCCAGAAATACCTCCTGCCAGCTGGGGACACCACACGCGGGCACAAGCACCAAAGCACACAGCTTTAAGCAAACAGCAGCGGCGCCGACTTTGCTAACTTGCAAGCGAGGAGAAATCCAAGATGACGGAAAATCGCCCGAACTCCTGGGCAGTCCTTCGGGCTTTGTACCTCCGATATTCGCGTTTATTACCAAGAAGCGAAGAACGGCATCCCCTTACCGCTGCGGGCTCTACCTCCTCCGGTCTGGAGACATCCAGGCACCGTACAACTTTCCCAGCGCACGAAAACCACGAGGAAACGCTCCGCCGGGAGCCGGAAGAAGTGAAACCGAAAGCGGGGCAGGAGGCGGCGTGGGAAGCCGAGCCGAGCCGAGCCGGGCCGGGCCGGGCCGGGCGGAGCGTCCGCCGGGTGCCGGGGGCGGAGGGGGCTCCTGAGCTGGGCGGCGGGCTGGCGCTGGGGTTTTCCCCACGGAAACCCGTTGCAGCGCGCAGGTGTGTCGGACGCGAGCAGCGTCCCACAGCGCTGCTTATAACACAGTTACGGTTTATTCCTAGCCAATTCCAGTGTCTCTGAAAATCCCCCAGGACACATCCCAAAGGCGGATAGGCTGACCGCCAGATTACCGACATGGGGAGATTACTCTCTTAACGTAGAAACCTACGGGTGCTTTGTTTCTACAGAGCCACGTAAAGCATCCCTTTTCAAAAGGGAACTTGTTTATGAGAGGGAGCAATATACTACATTTTTAAGAGAGATAATCACATATTTTCTGTTGCATTAGAAAGAAATCGTTTCCAAAGGTCCAAGTAGAAGTTTTAGGTACAGCTTTCAGACGTGTGCCCTTTTCATGCTGCCTGCGAGTTCGCAGGTCCCTGCTGTCCCAGGGCCCTGACCATCAGTTTCCTGGGGAGGACTTCCTCAGCACGAGCTTTCGGACGTGCCAAAAGGCGCCACTGCTTCCACTGCGCTGGCAATGGCGAATCCTCTGCGGGGCTCATCCAGCCATGCTTCGGACACACCAACACCACTGAGTTCACCTTACGTTCTTAGGTAGTGGTGCTGTCCCTCTCGAGTGCAGAGCGGGTAGCTGCAGGCTCACCCAGAAAAAGAGCAAACTCGGCTCTTCGTAAGAAGGACATAAACTCTTCATTCAAAGTGTTTGAAATCACAGCCTGCAGCAATGTGTTAACTGCCTGCCGACCAGGAGCTCTGGGGAAGGAGGGAGACTGTGCTGATTTCTGCCCTATATCCCGTTAAATCCGGGACTACTGGCAGATTTGCAGTGGAGCCCGGGGAGGTAGGCTGGCTACCAAAGAGGTTAGGGCCCTTACTTCCTACTCCTGCTCTCCGAATTCTTTCAACAATTGCCTAATATAAATTAATATTTATTCTTGGAGTTCGGACACTGAAACCGAGACCAGAACCAAGCTCCTTTGGAGCGGAAAGGCTCTAGAGCCTGTTTCATTCCCATTTCACAGTTAAACCTTGATCCTCCCTTTTGTCTTCCTAGGGGAAGAGCAAATTTCTGTTCCATGCCGCCCTGTGTGCTTCTGCACTGGATAAGATCATTTGATCATAAGCACAGCCACTTGAAGTCACATTAAGTTACTCTGAGGAGGATTTTCCCTTTGCATTTCGCAACTCTGCTGCTTTGGAACAGAAGAGATCACACTGATGGTAAAGCAGCATAATAATTAACAACCTTGGCAGATCATTATTCCAGCATAGCAATACTGTCAGGTATTTTGCCTCTTATCTCACCCTCCACCATACTCCTACTACAGATAAAGCATGCTCTTTGGTCTCACCTTACAATTTATCCACCCTCAATCCTCTCTTCCCTATAGACATAGGGGACTACCAGTAAGCTGGAGTTGTATCAGGCATAATGGAAGAAAACCACCCGATGCTGATGAAGCTGCTATTTTATCAGTAATGCCTTTCCAACACTCTAGCCTTAGAATAATGTCAGTGGCTCAGGGAGACAACGGCACAAGGGTACTCAAAAGCTCCACACTCTTGTGGAACACTTGCACTGGGTGTAAGAACATTTATTTTATTACAGAAAATGTCAAAGCAACAAAGCTCTTGTAGACATTTTGCAGCATGATTTACGAGAACCAGCAGGTACTACTGTGCAAGGTAGACTCTAGGGCATACACAACCAGTGCAGGTTCAGCAAGTACAGTATTTCTGAGGCAGAGGACAAAGTGGACACATCTGTGCCTATTTCCGTGGTGTGAAATCACATCAGGCTCTCAAGTTGCCGTAACTCCACTGTAGCTTAGTTTAAACTATACTTATGTTTTCAGATGCTGGAAAGAACATGGCAAACTCATAATGGAGGGGAAAGTCAAGCAATCCACATGTCCAGAGAATAATTTAGGAAAAAAACAGTGTAAAAACTAGGCAATGCTCCCACATTGTGGTCAAGGAAAGCAGCCTGAGTGAGTTGGTTCTGAATAGTGACAAAAGGCAGTCAGACACAATTCTGGAGATGTAGCTATTTCACACATATCTTTAACAGCAGCGTAAACAGTTGCTGCACAGACCTAGTTCAAGCTTATCCAGGCTATAGCCACAGAAGGGTAGGGATGTAGGTGCAGTATCTCACATAACACTCCCAGAGCAAACATGCCACCAAAACTTAGCCTAGAAAAAAGCAAAGAGGAAGTCTACTGATCTTAACCTGATCTTCAGATACAAACAAGTGTATTAACTTCGTACACAGCTAACTGGACCTCAGCATTTTTGTAAACCACAAGTCAGACTGCAAGCATCCGGGGGAAGACCCAGAATGACAGAACACACACAGATGCTTCCCATGACCATAAGCCACTTGAATGGTGAAAGCACCACACGTTGTGGTTGGATTCAGACATCCCATGCTGCAATGAATGGGTTCATGCAAACAGAATTTAAATATGTCTGGAAGCAAGCCTAGCTACCAGGAGAAAGAAAGCAGGAAAGAGCAGAGCTGAACAGTTAAGATCGGAAGCAAGTCTTGACAAGGGACATGCTGCAACATCAAGGCAACTAGAAGGGAAGACAGTGTCGCAGACAGTTAGCTTGTATCTACCTCCTGAGACAGGAGAATAGATGCTTCTTCTATGTTGTCATTACATGAATTCAGCTAAGTTTAACTGTGCTGTTGAATATTCTAACAGGTCAGGTGCCTTCTGGGTGCAACAGTTCCTTTAAGACTGCTCACTCATAACTGCTAATTTACACATTGTAAAAATTGAATTACAACATTAGCTTTTTGTGGACACAGAAGTGGGAAAGGGTATCTGAGGACTGACATGCAGATCAATGGTAAGGCAGACTATGTTCATTAGCATTCTCCCAAACCTCTGGGTGCCCAAAGACAGGAGAATTTGCTTCCATGCATTTCTTCTTTTATTCCTAGCTGAAAACATGACCTGGGCAGGTAGCTGAGAACTCCTGCCATTGTTTGGCATTTAAGCTATCCAGTAGCCAGCCATGAGCAGTGGCTCTGGCTAAACTGTTTTTTACCTGGAAATAACATGAAAAATGCCAGTGGACATGCATAGATAAACTCTAGCATTTGCTCACCAGCTTTGACACTGGTGTACACTTTCCTGATGTGTTGCACTGACTGTAAAGATCAACTGCAGAACAAGTCACATTATCTGAAAAATTCTGGCACAGTAAGAGCATTCACAAAAGCTCATCTCAGTACAATGAGACTGCTTTACATAGCCTAGCCAGGAGACAATTTAGAGAACTAAGAATTCAACTCTAGGGTGGATTCCTGTTCAAAACCACCTCTTCCCTCTATATTGGGACAGTTACAAAGGCAGCCTTTGCAACCCTTTTCTCTGCATCTTCTACTGCTCTAGCAAGAACAAGGATGTGTCGTTACCAGTATGTGTGCTGTGTTAATGCTTTTACCTACCATCCAGGGAATTCTAATCCCAAAGAGAGAACCCTGGAGCTAGAGAAATGAGAGGTCAGTCACTTCTAAGTTAACCTTTTAGTCAGGGTTAGAGACAAAATACTTCATTATTTCAACATTTTTTTAAAGAGGTATCACAATGTTTCATGTTTGCACCACTGGATTTATGTGTGTATATATATTTTGCTATTAAATGTTTTAGCTTTTTACATACTGAAGTAGTAAAAAGGCTGGAATTTAGGACTTGGATATTCTCATGTTATGGAAACTTTTTTTGGCAATTTCTACCTTTAAGAACTCTCCCCAGAAAGAGAAGGTGACAGCCTTCTGAAAATCTTGTTCTTACCTAGCTTTCTCAATTAAGCATGGATATTAAACATTTTTCATTGTGGTAGTTTATTTCCCAGCATCTCCCCACAGTATTTAATTGTCTGGTTTCAGAATCCCTTCCTTTTTTGCTGTTCCCCCTTTTTCTGGCACATTTTCATGTTTGTTTTCACAGTGTATTTCCAACAGAAAAAAAATCTATATCCTAATGCAGATCATATACAATTGCCCCCACACCAAGTGATTTCACCATGAACACAGCAAACTTGAATGATAAACTAGAAAAGCCAGTGTTTGATGTACACTCATGCTTACAACACAGATAGCAAACACTAGTACAAGTCTACCACTCTCCGAAATATTTTCCCTCTAAAGACTATGCCTTTGAAGGCAATGTAATCTCTAGCTTCTAAAGGTAAGCTGTATTTAAAACAATCACAGCTGCATTTGATCTTTCCATGTACTAAAATCCCTATTCAGTTATATCCAGTATCTTTTTGCATTCATTGCATCTTTTCCTCAGTAGTCATTGTAACCTAAAGCCCTAAATGCTCAGATTCACTTTGAACTCACAGAAGGCAAGATGCACAGAAGTGAATAAACATGCAAACACACCCACATAGTCCACCCTTTTTTCTTCCCCGCCCCCAAGAAATATTTGGCTGTGCTGACAACTGACTTCAAATCCAAAATTACTTCTTTACAATAGCCCTTCATACACCTTTTGTCCACACCTATTCTCTATTGTCTCATGAAACTGTGGAAACAGTGGCAATAATTCATTCCTTAGGTTATTTTTTCCCCTCACCAAAAGAAAAAAGTTTTCAACCCTACCAAATTCGAGTGGTATGAAAGGAGAACCCATCAGCTGCCAGGTATTAAAAGTTTCTAAGGTGTATCACAACAGCCATATACACAAGTTGCTGCATCTAACTTTACTTACAAGGTACCAGACAAATCAAAAACATGCTTTTAAATGCAGTGAATATTCATTGTGAGCCTTCCAGAAATATCACTGCTTACGTGGTGCCAGTGGACCTCAGACAAATGATCCTGCTACTGTATATTCTGCATAATCACATGGGATTTTTGGCAATGCTTTGTTTTGTTGTGAAGGATCCAAGGCTAGTTATGCATTGCTCCCAAAAGGATTCTTTTTATTTTGTCTTAGATTAACTAAAATTGTACCATGTTGCTTTCAGCAGCTACCGCTTTCGGTTTGCAGGATAGCCAAAGAAATTTTAACAGTCTTTAGAAAACCAAATGTTTTAGGGGAACAACTACTTGGACAAAGCTTTTGAGGAAGAATGGTAAACATGACCCATATATTTTAAATGTAATAAATATAACACAAAAATGACAAAGCTGAATAAAAGTATATGATGAAGTAACATGATTCAATGCTCCTGAAACAAAACTTCTGTTCTACAGGTGGTTTAAATTTCAATTTTTCATTCTGAATTGGAGTGAACACAACAGCCATTTGAATCCAATCAACAGCTCTTTTAGGCCCATTGTCAATAGTACCATTATGTAGCCCCCACCCGTTACAAGAGGAACAGTGAAAGTTAGGAAAACATTTACAGAGAAGAAAAACAAGAAAGGTCAACCATAACTGCTATCAGGCTTTAACTATAATCTTGTTAGATTAAAATCTGAGGACTGAATCCCAACACCAGTGCATTAGATTGCTACTAAATTCATCTGCAGAGCTTAAACATCTGTTGCTATTCAATGATTAAGATTGTGAAAGCTTTTATCTATAAATAAAGTGTGGAACACTATCTTTCAATTCCTTCTCCTAGCCAGAACAAAGGCACAAAAAATAGAGAAGTATGTCTTATTGTAACTAGCTAAAAAAATACTAGTTGTATTTAACAGTTGATACACATTTCCAATTTCATTTAATTTGTAAAGCAAGTTTTATGTAAGTATTGGAAGTATGACTATTTTAGACATCAATTATGTCTACAAAAATCTGAAATCCAAGAAAACATTTTATAAACAAAATGTAAAGCATTGGGCCTGATTCAATGGCTTGAAATTATAGACTACTACAATTTTTTCTATATTGCACAAAACGCATTCCCTGAGGCCAATTTCTTTTTGCCTACAGCTTAACACTTTGAGCATACAAAATACATTTGGAAACATTTGTTTGCAAATACAAATAGGCATTTGTGCACAAATGATATGATCCCATGCATGGTAATAGCTGTGCTGCTCTTCATTAGCCATACTGATAAGGGGATTTAATTACATTATGCCCCAGTCACTTGGCCATAATTTTGAGCCAGTGAGGAATTTAGCAGAATAATAGTATGACATTCAGACTCATTTGCATAAGGGAAAGTTAAAACTGCAGAAGAATGTTAAGGAAGTATGGGTCACCACTCTGTTCAGCACAACTAAACCAACATGCCTGTAACATTGGAAACTGGTTATCAGTTGGGTTTCTACACTCGCAAGTATCAGGGGGTGCTTGAGGATAATATTAATGGGCGGAGAAGACAAAAAGAAATCTTCCAGTGTGTTATGCATCTATGCAAACAATGGAAAAAGAAACAGAAACTGTACACTTACTATAAGGGTCCTTTCTGCAGTAATAAGACTTTACCCCAGGCAGACAGAAACCTAGGAAGCATAAGGACCAGGGATCAGAATAGAGCATATAGAAAAATCCTATTAAAGACTGTCATCTTTCCCCACAGCAGGTTCCATTGGCTGAATTCTGACCTAATTTACTAGAAGTAAGGATTTATCATTCACTGCTAGTAACACAAGGAAGATGCAAAATGACTTGACAATGAAGGACACCACAGGGACTATTTAAATGTTTCTAACGAGTTCTTAATATCCATTTGAAATTTTGTATTATGCAACCAATTGCTGATTATTGTTAATTTTAAAAGATACTGAGAGCTAGAAAGATTCTGCAAGAGATGAATTTTCATTCTGCAGAGAATCCTGCCAAGCAACACAGCCAAATAAAACTGTAAGTGACAGCCCGTGTCCCTGAGACCTGCTTCCTGCTTTTACAGACACTTCAAAAACAGTCTAGATCAGGAGGATCTGCACAACATCTGCACAGGCCACCGTCACAGACCACTGAACACTACCCACAGTGTAATGAACTTGAAACCTGTAGCACACATTGACAAATGAAATAATATTACACAGGAAAAGTACAGGAGTGAGAACATCAACAGTGGTGGCTTCCTGCAATAGGAAAATTTGTTTTGGGACTGTCTATAACCTGTACAGGGCAAAGAAGGGTAAAAAAGCCAATCATCTTACCACATGGAGCACAGGAATGGTATATACCCCAGCCCGATACCTGAGCACGCTTAACATAATAAAAGCGGTGCATCCTGTCTGAACACCAGGAGTAACAAATCTACAGTGCTTCAAGACAAAGGAAAAAGCCCTAATGTTCAGTTAAAACTAAAACATTCCTCTCCAAAGTGAAACAAGAAGATCCCATAGCCTGAAATCAATTCAGTATACAGATGTTAAGACCCAGAAACTGAAGGAAGGAGGCCTCAGATTCCTTAGCTCTCAGTGACTGCCTTACATGCCTTCCAGTGAATATTAAAGCTCACTGGTAGAAACATTTGTAAGCAGAGAATTAAGTTTGGGGGTTTTGTTTAAAGTTTGAGCTTTAAGTCACCCAATACCCATGTCGGAAACTAGTCGGTATGGCAGTGTGTTGTACGACCTTTACTTAAAGGAGCTTAAGTCTTGCATAATAAATACTTTCAACTGTTCACAAATGTGTGATACAGTAAGAATCCTTAAATCAACCCCTGATTTACTACAAACCCAGGCTGTTTGCAAGTGTTTAAAGATGTGTTTGAAAATCATTCAATTTGTAAAAAGCTTCCACCCAGCTGTAGCACTGATTACACAAGTATATCTTATGTTGAAAGTTATTTCGAACTGTGTGAAAATATATTAGAAAAGTGTCACATGGAACAACATATTGACTCCTGTGTAGGATAGCCTTCTTGTGGCTTACGGATATTATACCACATGCTTATACACATCAGGTCTCGAAACTGGATGAAATCTGAATTGCTGGGTTGCTCAACAGAACAAAGATTAAGGTATTACTTTTAAAAAAATATATAGATTCTGAGCTAAAATGAAAACTATTTTTACAGAAGAATGTCAGATTTTAGAAATATATGTAAATATCTAGCCAAATATGCCTGTGCATGTATTCATAGTTACTAACTTTAAACTCACGGTGTATGTATATAGCAAGGGGGCAATCCAATTTGAAAACTGTTTTGAAAACTGTAAAAGATAAAACCCAAAAAGTAGTTCCGAGTTTGAATAAAAATTCAGTGGGTAAAAATTTGGCCTCCAAGGACATAATTTCCATCAACTCTTTAGGAATTTCATTTTATTACAAGTTACTTCTATTACTGTTTCTTCTTGATATTAAAGACCCCAGGCAGGGCTAAATATGACTGTAGTCTGGAACAGGGGTAACCCATTTTAGACTTAGATTTTTAAGAAACACGTCAGTATCTCTCCAAGTTTATATGAAAAAAATCTCAATATATACAATCAAATCATCTTAGGCCTACACCAGAAACCTCTCTCCAAAACATAAATTCAGGACTAAAAGGTCTGCATACCACAAGACAAAGTAACCATTTCTGTATCAAATCTGTACTAGTAGCTTTAGCTAGTGTCCTGGTTTTGGCTGGGATAGAGTTAATTTTCTTCCTAGTAGCTGGTACAGTGCTATGTTTTGGGTTCAGTATGAGAAGAATGTTGATAACACACTGATGCCTTCAGTTGTTGTTACACAGTGTTTCAACTAAGTCAGGGATTTTTCAGCTTCTCATGCCCAGCCAGCAGGAAGGCTGGAGGGGCAAAAAAAGCTGGGAGGGGACAGAGCCAGGACAGCTGACCCAAACTGGCCAAAGGGGTATTCCATGCCATGTGACATCATGCCCAGTATATAAACTGGGGGGAGTGGGGCTGGGAGGATCACCGCTCAGAAACTAACTGGGGATCAGTCAGCGGGTGGTGAGCAATTGCATTGTGCATCACTCATTTTGTATATTCCAATCCTTTTATTATTGTCATTTTAGTATTATTATTACTATCATTATTATTTTCTTCCTTTCTGTTCTATTAAATTGTTCTTATCTCAACCCACGAGTTTTACGTTTTTTTCCCCAATTCTCTCCCCCATCCCACTGGGTAGGGAGAGTAAATGAGCAGCTGTGTGGTAATTAGTTGCTGGCTGGGGTTAAACCACAACAGTTAGTTTTCCATTCTCTTCAGATGCAGAAATCTTTCTGTGGGTTCTGATTTCCATCTCAACATATTTTAACATGACTGAGAACATAAATGTTAATATTTTTGACATTTGCATAACCATCCCTATACTGCTATTTCTCCATAAAAGAAAATGTAATCATGTTAGCCTATTGGTTGTATTAATTATTCACATTATGGTCAGCCTAAGCTTGTCTTTTACAGACAAGTTTATAGACGACTTGTCATTTGATCAACAAGTGAAAACTAGCACTCTGATATTTTCCTGGATGTGAAGATAGCCCAAAAAAAGTTCTCAATCCACAGATTTAGGTACGGTTTTTTTAGGGTTTCAATTCTGTCTTCTGGCTATTTGGTGATGAAAGCAGGGCCACATTTGGGAGTTGCTTAAGGAGAAAGCAAAGGTAAGGAGCAATAGGAAATTATGAGAAGAGCATTAAAAAGTTCTGGGAAAAATGGTCATATTAGCATTATAGCATCACAGTCCATAGAAGCAATATCACAGTGAAAAAATGGAGGTTCACAAGCAATGTATTCTGGACCGTCTAGAAGCCTCTGAAGTAGCTGGTTCTGCATGTGTCTTCCATACTGAAAGATTTGAGAACATGGTGGGTTTCACCAGCCGGCAGCTCATTGCTCTTACGTAAGACAACGTAAGTCCTGAAGGTAAGGAAAGTAACCCCAGAACAGGTATTTAGCCAAAACACCCGACCTGTGTTCTAGCTTCCTTGGGCCCCCTACCTTTGGAATACTGCCTTTTTCTTTACCTTCACCTCTGTACAATTTCTTTGCAGTGCTGGTGTCCCATGTTTATACTGGTTCTGATCAAGTACATATGTGAAAATGGGATTCTGGGACACTAATTGCATACAAGATTATTGACAATTTAAAATTACAATGTGCTGAGCTTCTAAAGGTTTTATTTTAGGCAGTAGGAGCACTTTAGGTCTTTGCTCTAATAGTGGCCAATCCAGTAAGCAAAACCTGTCAGGAATTTCTTATTAATTGTCCAAGGTTTGAGTCCACAATTATAATTCTACGATTGCATGCATCTGTCTAGCTAATAGCTCCAACTATTTGGACATCCAGAAATTTGGGTGAGAAATAAAGCTTCTGTGTATTTAAGTAACCTACTTCAGTTCAGCATGGATGGCTTATGTCAAGCATAAGGTATAATGCATATTGGGGAAGTAAAGCAGATATGCCAGGTTGCCTAAAAGTGATCTCACATTGACTTTCCCTTTTAATTACACCACACATGTTCAGTGTTGTAAGATGCTCTTTGTGCCAGGCTGCTCCTGACCACACTGGGAAACCCTCTGTAAAAGAGGGGTCATCTATCTACATAAACATGACCATAAGTCAAATTCATTTATCTTCAAGTGAAGTTCAGCACCTTTAATCTATCTGCCTCATATCTGTACCTATAATGAAAACACATGAATGTGTATACAGAATCAGCCAAAGTGTCTCAAAACAGTTATTTGTATCCCCCAAACTAAACAGCTGAAATATCTACTTTGGAAGTGATCTCCCTTACTGTACTTTGTAAACAGACAGTCAATACTATGTATCTCTTCTGATTTGAATTCCTTGGGTTAACAGTATTGAAGAAACCCTTCAATTAAAAGCACTGAAACAGAATAATGAAGTTTTCATTTGGAGAAACCATAGGAGGCAGAAAAGACAGCAGATTTGATCATATATAGTAGTACATGGCCAAATACATAAGTAAATACTGAATAGGTTCATTGAAATTCCTTTAGCTTTCGAGACCTGTGACTATTAGTCACTGCTTTATTACAGCTAACAGTTGAAATAAAAATAGATTGATACAAAAATAATGTATCCAGAATATTTTTAAAATGTTTTTGCACTGCATTATTTAGCAATTGACCTAATAATAATCTTTTCTACATAAGATAGTAAAATAATTTGAAAAGCATAGGATTGATATTGGTGCTATTTTTCCCCCACAATAAAGCTCTTTATAAGAGGAAATGTCACATTATTAGAGTTTGAAAAGGCAGCATCGAAGTATCAGGTTAGTAGTCACACTTACTCATCAAGCGATCAAATTTGTCAGGTTTTTGTACATGCAAAACACCACCACTAGATGTCAGCATTAACTTTCTGCAAAACACAAACGAACCAGCTGGTTTCTAATTAGCAATAGATACAAACCCATAAAGTAGCTCATGAAGTCCGAAGTTCCTTAAAGGAAAGGTTTAACCCTAACGTTTAAAGACTGATCCTGCAACTGGTTCAGGATCAGGGCTACCTAGCAGGCACAGCTCATTTTGTTGAGCTAAATTAGAATTACAAAGAAATTCCAAATTCATATCCTTAATAACTGAACATTTATTACACATAAAATGAATCATTTTTTTCAGCTGCAGTTAAGAAAAAGCCAAGCCCAAAGCCTTATAAAATCTGGTATGTGTACTGCAATCACTACTCATAAGCCTGCTGCTGCTGCTACTGAATTTACCAGAATTTTGACTAAATAACATAAGGAATAACATATGGACCCAACTGCATTTTAACAGCTTTGTAATAGAGCAATTCCTGCACAATTCAGAGCTACATCCTTATGATAGTAGTGAGATACCTGACAAACATGGCTTGTTACTCCTAAGACACAGCCTTAACCTTCCCCAAGACTGCCCACAAACTATTTTATCATATGATTTTCTAGTGGCCAATTCATTAAAATTATGCAAAAAAACCCAGAAAGCTGCAAGCACTTGAGACTTTTTTGGCAACTGACAAAGTATCTGAGAATTTATCTCCTGATTCAGTTAAGTGTCTCTTCTATCTGCTTACTTCACTTACTGCCATGAGGATCTATGCCTTACTAAAATGCCTTTGACCTGTTTTTCCTTTCTGAATTCTTGTGTTTATTTGTAGAAGCAGGCAGGTATGAACATCAAATATGGAAGTCCCCAATGTAGGAACACTGGTATTAGAATCTAGTCTTTACACTGCTCTTCAAAGCAAGTTATGAAATTGATTAACACATGGTAATAATAAGTTGTTTTGAATTTGCAACATAGGTAGTGGAACATTTTTGGACTTAGATTTCAAGACAAATTTCTGTATTTAAGAGGACATGGACTGAAGGGAGCAGTGGTGAATAATTTTGGTTTAATGCTTTTGTCCCAAACAATGTCGGTAGGAGATTCATGCTATTAGTTTGACTGCAGCTGGGAGCAAGAGCAAAGCACATTGCAAATAGTCAGTATGCAAATCAGAAGCAATTCTATCCTTTGATGTTCCCCTACAGTGTAAGCCTGGGCAGGCTATTTTACTACACTTCTATGATTTTTCCCTATCCTATAGGCAGAGGTGAAACTTGTTTTTCATTTGAGAGAAAACTTGGGCATCTGCAGGTAAAATGTACTGCATATTATCAGCTGCATTTGTGCATGCAATCAGGAATCAACAACCTAGAATCTCACTAGTTTTTCAGATCAGTTCTTCTATGAGATTTTTGCCACCTGCATTGAAAATTAACTGACCATGACATCTGTAGCCTTAACAGCTTCCCTAAGCAGATTACTGTATTGCTATTTTCTCCATTCTCTCTTGTTCCATTGAAATGGCTGTTACAGACAATTGGGTATTGTGTTGATTCAGTTTTAAGTCCTTTAGCATAGACAGTATCTGAATTTATATAGCACCTGACAACCTTAAACTCTGGGCATTACCATAGTGTTAGTGCTGGTTGAAGGATTCAAATTTGAAATCTCAAAAAATCTGCAAAAGATCCAGAGGGCAAGTTCGGTAGTCCTTGACTCCAAGAACACTTTAAGGTGTGCAAGAGCAGCATGCTGGTTTACCTAAGTTAGAATTGTTGGACATATATAAGCACATAGCAAAACTGTTTGAAGCAAATGGTGCTTCTTTGAGCTACACTGTTTAACCTCCAAATAATTCCTGTAGATACTCAGGAAACAATAGAGAAGAGACAGCAAATCCTTTAAATTGCAAATAAAATCACTTCTATCAAGAAGCAAGACAATTCACAATACAGTTCTGTAACTTGTCTACCTTGTAGAACAAGTCAGAGATGAATTGCAAAAAATAAAAAATGAGGAAGACAAACTATTTACAAACTTAAAAATAAAGGGGTTCAAATCTTCTTTTAATTGTCTGTTAAGTCACCTGGATGATTTTTGCTACAAATAGTTATCAGGAAAAAAAAAAGATAAATTTCACAGAATCTCGGATTTAAAACTAAAGTGAGTGGTATCCCTTGAAATAGTATCTTTTAAATAGGTAATTTTTACTATAAGTTAAACAAGTACAAAAAAAGAAGCTGCTGCAGAGCAGCACATTTCACCACTGTTGCCGACTGCAACCGTTACACACACATGATTTGGATTCCCAGAAAACCTGAACTTGGCTTTAAATTGACCTTACATCAAGAGTAAAACCTTGGGGTAGGAGTACCTTATTACTTTTGCATGTTAGCCCAATTAAGTTGACAACTGGAAGCTCTTACATAAATATGACAGCTAATAACCTTCCCTCCAAACAAGCTGAGATTGTTTTAAAAATGATTCTTCAAGCTATAGCCTTAAACACAAAACAAGCAAGAAAGCTGTGGATAAGGAACAGCAAATATACAGAGTTTTTTTTAATGTTTTTTTCCTGTGTTTTAAAACTTCTTACATGTTTGTAAATTATCTCATGCCTCCTGTTAGAGATGCCTGTTTGTACATTCTTAGAGCAACTATTCAAAAGCAATTTCTCTCCATCTGACACCATGCTCCTCACAATATTGACAAGGTCAGCGAGGTCCACAGGAAGTCATTTACTAAGTGCTAGTCATGCAATTTACAGCTGCTTGGATGAGCAGGTTTAATTTACAGCACATTTTTTCAAGTTGCCAACCTGTTTTAAGGAAAAACACCTGAATTATTCCCATCAATTTTGTTGCATCCTCTCCGTGAGAATGTTAAGCCAGATTTTTAATGCCAGATATATAAAAACACAACCGTATTTGTATCTCATGAACTAAAATGGGAAGTAGTGCCCACTTTATATAATTACAGCCACTTTTCATTCCTGTCACATGTAATATGAGATGAAGAAATTAGATATCAGAGCTCTGAAAGCAGTTCAGGGACATAATTGAAGGAGTGATTAATGCTGCTGTGCAGAAAGGATCTCCTTAATCATTTGGGTATAGAATAGGTCATGGCTTTTTTTAAAAATACTTATAGTAGACATCAAAACACTGTTCTTTGCCAGTTACCCTGCCCTGTTTCACAAAAGTTTTATATCAACAACTTTAAAAGTTGAAAAGGGGAAAAAAGAAGGTCAAAGGATATCAGAAAAGTGATTTGTTCTCATAAGTAAATAAAACATTGTGTGCACAAATACATTCCTGTACAGTGCCTGGAAACACATCACAGAAGGGTTCTCTAATAAAGTGATCATATTATTCATTAACATTTAAAAACTATTCCAGCATACTGCCCTGTGGTATGTTCTCAGCCTGCTTTGCCGCAGTTAAGAAAAAGGTCCAAGGTTCATAGGGGAGGGCTTGTAAGCAGCTCACAAACAATGTGCTTGAAATTCCTTCCTTTTGTAGCAGGAGTGCAAAACTACAGTTGAATAATTAAGCTATTGAACAAGGATTTATGCCGAAAAGACTAATTTGTAAGCTGTGCTCAAAGTGTCTGGGTTTGAAGTGATTTGCATATTTCTTCCTCTGTTATTCTAGGAATGCTATGGGAAACTTGCTACCCCAGGTCTCAGCAGTAGGTTTCTCATGCATACCTTTCCAAACTTGTCTTTGAAAACATGAAAGCAATGAGTATGACAAGCATCAATGTTATATTCGTGTAGCTTATGAATACAGGTATTCATGAAACAGGAAGTTAACTTGAAATTTCTCACAATGTACAATGAGATTCTGTTTATCTAGGTTACATTAAAAATTAATCTTAATGATTTATGCAAAAGCATAAGGGCTGTGATAAACTTAAGTAATTAAAGCCAGCCAAGTGTTTATTTGCCAAGATAAAAAGCAGACTTTATAGCTGTGAAATAGGAAATAGTGATGACACTGCACAGAATGCAGGGCAGCCCTGGGCATTGCTCTCCACATAATTGTGTACTCTATTACAAAGCCTGCTCTTCAGCAAAAGTAGAATTCGGCTGTGACACTTCAATATTCACATTATATTCCTTATTTCATTGCATAATAAATTCACTAATTTAATCATGAGAAGTCATTAAGCTATCAACTTAAATCACTCATCCATATAAAATTACTTTCAAATGCTAGTTTAAGGAATGCACAAATTATGGCAGAAGTATTCACTTAGATCAAGTCAAATGATATTGAATGGGAAATCTAATGCAATGCAGTGGCTATTCAGGTTCAGTAAGAGAGACAAGCAAACAAGCTAGGCACTAAAGACACTGTTGGATATAACTCTTTTTACTGCAATGTACACATCCAGATGCATCTTCTTCTAGGGTTTGACTTCTTATGGGGATTTGTTTTGCTTTTTACATACTTCCTTATTTCTTGTGTGAGCCGTTATGTTTGTATCCCTTACACAGACCAAAGCAGAATCCTTTGGAAAGAGAGTGGAACATAGGTGCCTTCGCTATGGGGCAACTGAGCATGCCTAATGGAATGAGGGTTCAGGACACTGCAGAGTGTACAACTGTATCGATGAGGCCCTGCAAGCGGTCAGTGCTGCCTCACTGCACTGCCCTGCCAAGCACCAGGAGCAGTGAGCCTTTCTAGTACCCACAAGCATGGTGGGGAATGCATGCAGTCATCTTTGGCAAGTCCCTGAGATATGCTAAAAGAGACCCCTGCCATCACCTCTATTCACTATCAACCTTGTTGCCCTACAACAAACATTTCTGCAACCACAGATCAAGAGGGATGGCACTACATATCCTTAACTTCAAAGTACAGCACCTTTAAGTTAGTCCACTTTAAAAAAAATCATCATAGTAAGCCTTATGCTGTAGATACACTTATAACTAAAGTAAATATAGCCCATTAGCTTGTTAAAAATGTGAAAGCTTCTTCCTCTGCATCTAAACCACTGCTTGAACGTTTCAATATTCTTGGTACCATTGCTATTTTTGACTTCAGAGTGTCTAGAAAAGATGCATTCACAGATGTGTGAGACCATGTTTGCCTGCAGATGACAGAGCCACATAACAATCAAATTATTTGCGGCTTGTTCAGTGTTTTACAGATTTTTGTTGGACTGCAGTAAATGGGGCTGCACTTTTTTACTGATCAGCAAGTTTTTCCACAGGAACAGCTACTTAACCAAACTCTTCACACTTTTGTCAATGTGTAACCCATTGAAAAGAATTTAGGGTCCTAGATAAGAACAGCCATCTCGTTTATTAATAGCAATGCAGCCATAGTAAGTCTTCTCCAACTACTCAATATTGCTGTGCAAATCTGTCATTGCAACAAATACACGTTGTAGCAAATGCTACCTGCTTAACTAGCTGGCTTTTAAACTCTTAACTTCATTTTGATACTATAGATGCTCTTGCAATGACATACGGCAAATACTGTCACTTATGACTATAAAGCAACTTTTTTTTGATACTAGGCAAATGAAACACTACCCTGTACCATTAGTAAAATGGGAAAAAAACTCTATAGATGCATGTACACAAGAACAATTTTCAGCAGGCCTAAGTACAAATATGGCAAATGAAGATAGGAGAACAGTGACATTCCAACTAATAATTCAGACTGGAAGCATAGCCTAACCTCATGACCAACAACTGCATGAAAAAAACAGGCTGTTCCAAAGGAAAAAGTCTAAATACAACATACATCATTCCACTAGCAGCTTGGAAAGAAAACATGATTATACAAAAGTCTGAGGAACTTTTAATAAAGTCACATAATTTCAAATGCTATATAACACAGGAAACTAACCTTTGCAGTCAATCATAACAGGAAAGAGTACTTAGGGCATACCCAATGAGTGTATTTCTAGTTGTTCAAAGCTTTGTCTGAAAGCAGACAACCTACATGAGAAACTGATTTTAGATATCCTAAAGAGGACATTGGGGGTTTTGGGGAAGGAATTTTAAGGGTGGTGTTTGGATAAATACAACCTTTGCAGAAGCCAAAAGCCCACCGTATGGGTTGGAAAGAAGTAGGCAAAGATCATTGCTTGAATGGATTTTGTCAGGGTCAAGGCAAGAATCCAACAATACATACCACCAATGCCACCCACTTACAGCACTGCACAAATGAAGTTTCAGCAAATAACATCTGGAAGAGACACTTAATACAAAACTACCAGCTCTTACATGAAAACTGCATTTTCTAGGAAGTAATAGGCAAATGCGTGGCAAAATTAGGACAAAGTGACTGCTTATAAGTCCACTTACCCACAAGCTTTGATTTAAGGTTGCAGTACAGTTGGCAAGGCCATGATCTATTTTTCTGATTCTCATAGTCTTGCCCAAATCCAAGCCATTTTGCCAATGAAGCCTAATGTAAATTCAAAGAAAAACAGTTTTCAGCAGAAGTACTTTTTAGGGCTAATCCTGACAAACCAACATGTTCCAAGGGAAGTGCAAAAACCCTGCACCTGAGGAATAACAACCCCATGTACCCAAACACACAGGGGTACATTTGGAGAAAGTGGCATGGCAGGGAAGAACATGGAGGTCCTTACAGAAAACAAGTTGAGCAGAAATCAGAAATGCACCTGTGCAGCAAAAAAACCAACATCTTGGGTTGCATTAGCCAGAAGGCTGATGGAGGCAGTTCTTTCCCTACACTCAGCACTGCTGAGACCACATCTGGATCACTGTGTACAATTCTGGCTCCCTGGGTACAAGACAGATATAGACATACCAGAGCAAGACCAATGAAAGCAATTAAGGGATTGGAGTGTTTTCCATACAAGAGGCTGAAAGCACTACAATTGTTTAGCCTGGAGAAGAGAACAATCAGGGAGGATCTCTGTGTGTATAAGTATCTGATGGGAGGGTGTAAAGAGTCTGAGCCAGACTCTTCTCAGTGGCACCCAGTGAAAGAATGAAGCAGTGGATACAAACTGAAATACTAGAAATTGTTTAAACAAAAAAGTTTTTATTCTTAGGGTGATGAAACACTGGAACAGGTTGCTCAGAGATTGTAAAGTTTTCATCCTTGGATGAAGGACCAGACTGGACGTGGCCCATATCAACCTGCTCTAGGTGACCCTCCTTTGTGCAGAGGGTGGACTAAGTCTCCAGAGGTCCCTTCCTCCATCCTCAATTATTTTATGATTTAAAGAATCAATGAGACTTCACATCATCTGTTCAAAGAGCTCAGGCCAACCTACCTTCCTTTTAATGGGTTTTCATTTGGTCACATCTCTGAGCAATTAAAGGAAAGCACAAAATGTACCACTTGCAATGAAAAGCCAATTTCAGGCTTCCCTTTACATCGTATATGAAACTGGAAAACATTCACTGATAATATTACAGATCCATGAGCCTTAACTGCAGATATTTGCACAGTGCTAATAGGAAACTGAAACACCCTATGTCAACAAGCATGCATTTTAAGCAGAGTTAGCGTAGAATATGCAATACTGCAGCAGACTAAAAGGAATTGGTGCAGAGAGGCAGGCTATCTCTGTATATTCAATGTAGACTTCAAATGTAGTTGGCCATATTCCAGCAGGAACAAGGTACAATGGTTCCTTTGAAATCAAGGGTGAACATCTGCTCCAGAGGAGCCTGACATTTTGCTGCAATCCATTTGTTTTGTAGTGTTCTGGTGGCCTAGAGTAGAAAAATAAATACTCCTTTCAGTGCCTGTCAGTAGGAAAGAATTGGAAATGTGACCTAGAGTATGATATCCTCTGCTTCACATTGCTCTATATGGACTAGAAGAGGGAATAAGTTATACAGTGCTGGAGTTTCTTTAGCCAAAGGTGTTAAGAGGTGCTGGAATGAGGGCTTCTGTTGACTACTGTCAGAAGTGCTGGGTCCAAGATTACTTTGCCTAGAACAGCTTCTGATCAGTAGACATTGCTGTGAGTACAAATGCCTGAACTCATTAACATTCTTTGCCTTATAGTGTCCATCACATAGGGGTCCTCAAACTCATCAATAAATTCAATTAATGTTTAAGAAAATACAAGTTAACATTACTAAAAATATAACTACTGCCATTTTCTTGCTTTAAGTGCTTTTGCACTAGAAAAGTGTGAGGGGGCAAGAGGGTTTCCTCCACTGTCATTTTTCCCATCATTTTAGCTTTCAACTAAAATACAGGGAAAATACTATATGTAGTAAAACCATAAAATTAGTATATGTAAAGCAACATTATAGAATTAGAAGACTCTTGGATTTATTACCTTTATGTCGGTGAAAATAAAAAATTTAAAAATTTCTAGGTTGTAAATTTATTCAAGTGAGTTACAAGCAATACCTTTAATTTTCACACGTTTCCTTATATTCATTATATATCCTGAATGATGCACATATGGGAAAAGGAGGATATTATCGTGTGACTGAATAAAATTTTCTGTATTGGCAAAGCAAAAAAAAAAAAAAAGAACTTTAGACACCTGATTTTTCAATAGAAGTAACCACATTTACTATAAGCTTTTCCCTACTTCCAAATGCTTTTATTCCTTCTGAAGGAAGTGATAAAGTAACTCCTTCACAGGCAATCATGACATGGTGCCTCCTTTGTCAACAGCAAATTTTTAGCTTCAACCAGTCTACCACACAGGACTAAGCAGCCAACATGAGCATAAGAAATCTAACATATGTTTTCTCTTCAGACCTAGAGCTGGGACATCTCCTGTTCCATCTTTTCTGAGCTGATATTAGCTACTGACTCTGTATGCTGGACCTGGGAATAAAAATACAGGAAATAGAGCTTTCCTTGGGGCTCTGGTGATCTAGAACTTCATGGATGCTCCAGCAAATGAAGAACCTCATTTCAAATGGCTGGCAGTATTGACCAGGCTGACAATACTAACTGAGCAGAGGAAAATCAAAACAATTTCATTTATTCAGCATCTAAAGCCTGTTGCAAGCAATATGACAGCCACTCAAGAGAAAATATTGCAAGACTTCTTTACAACAAAACCTGAAAATAGGATGGTAACAGCTCCGCCCCCCCTCCCCCCCAATACCTTATTGCATTGTAAAGGCTCAACACAGCCCAACTGGAATCAGTGGAAGTTTTACCTATTTGCATCAGCAAAGAATCTGGCTGCAACTAAATAACTTGTTTGTTTTGCATTCTCCTGACTTTGAAAACTGTTCAGTTCATGTATAAAAACCTGCAGTGTTCTGGAACATGGATCTACTTGCAAGAGATGACTCATTCTTTTGCATTAAAAGTAAAGCAAACTGAACTTAAGTTAGAAAGGAAATAAATACACTGGCAGATAGGACTAAAAGGCTCACTGGTGTCACACCATTAAGTCCTAGAAAAATCACTCTATCATTCTGCTGCCTGAGCCTAAGATTCTTTTGTCTTAATCTCACTTTCTGGACATTATCCAGCTTACTTGATTCACCCCTCAACTTGTAGCCTCTGTCAATCTTCAGAAAAATAAGCCCTTTGGAGTTTTTTCCTTTCTTCTTGTTGCCAAGGATTCTGTTTAAAAAGCATGCTTGCTTGACTTTCAGGAATTTGCACCAATATAGAATAGCGATGAGTTACAGCATGTTCAAGAAATGCACACACTTCCAAGCACAGAGAGAACTGATAACCAACAATGCAGCTATGGTATCACGGTGCACATATTGCACCATTTATTTTACCTGCAAGAAGGCTTATAAATATTTAGTTGTATTGATTTAAACCAAGATTCTAATAAACCTGACAAATGTTTCAGTATGTGTTATCAAGTACAATATTACAAGCCAGGTGGATATGAAAAGTATGTCTGGACAATTAACAAATTTCTGCTTAAAAACAATACTGCAGAGGATTTCAGTAGAAGTAATTTTTCATGCTAATCCTCACAGTAACTGGGGATGCTGTCAAACATTAACTCTCAAGGTCATGTCTATGTATTTCATATTCTAAAACTTCTCATTAAGAACAAGCATAAATCAGACTTTCAGTCTTTTGGGGAAAGGGGGTTTAAACCAGATGAAATGGACAGAGAAACAGCCTTCCTTCAATTTTTGCATCACCTAGGACAGCAGCCTCTGCCCTCCACAAAGGAGGATGATCCTATGCACCACACTCTGCTAGAGTTTCTCCACATGTCTTTTCCTGGAAGTATTCTTCCCTGTACAAATTACAAAGTGTTTCCAGCAGAAATTACTTGACCCTGAATATTCCAGAACCCTGGACACAGCTTGAAATTAGATTAATATCCTCATCAGCCATTACTTTATTTCCAACTGCAGTGCTATCTTGGCTCTGACTGTTGTCTTTGCCACACAAACACTTCCTGAAAAACAAAATTTGCTGAAAAAGCCCTTTAAAAAAATTTAAGTTAGCATTTTCTGCTGAAAATTCCCACAAAACACCCCACTTGCTCCATATTTTAAATACAGGCTTCCATGCCATGAGGAAAAATGCTACTACAAGGTACCAGACAGAAGTTTGTTTTTCAGTGCACTGTTTCTCCAATCACTCCAATATGTGAACAATGTCACCCCCAAGCTAAATTTCACTGCCACCCCTGTGGTTTAGTGCTCCCTGCTGTCTGGCTTTCAGCCTCCAGATATGTCCAACAGAACATGCTAGGCTCATGGATTTAAGTGAAAAGCAGTGGCAGCTTCCTTGGCCTTAAAGCTTCTCACCTTCATTAGCATAACAGTCCTTTCCTTGGCATCTATCTTTTTGCAATCCTGATTAAGAATAATGCTTCTAGTTTATGGTACAATTCAGACACTGATACTCAAATGGATTTCTGTGGGTTAGAAGCAGACCAAAAATCTGGTTCAGCATAACACTCTAGTCTAAACAGGAAATTTTTAATGTTATTTCACTGTCAGATGTGTATAAATTCCCCACCCTCTCCTCACCAAGAGTACTGTGTAGGTACATTCCCTTATTGTGAACAGTTTTAATGTTATAAAAGCATTCTATCAGAGCACCCACCTTCCTGCTAAATTTGCCATTTATGGAGATCAGAGTAATATATGGCAGTTTGTCTCCCATCATGACACAAACTACTGGGTAGGTACATTAGGCATAATACTTTTCAGAAGCAATGCACCTACTGCATAGATCACAAAACTCTTCCCAACTTCCTTTTGGTCTTGGCAGGGAGAGACCAACACTCTCAGAATGGCAGTTGAAAATAAGCAGCTGCCATTAGAATGTTGATTTGGCCTGTGGCTCATTCCTTTGCCAGGCCAAGAAATTCTTGGATGGTCAAAAGCAGGGTGCAGGCCAGGTGAATTGCCTTGGCAGCCTGAGATATGGCCCACAGACTATTACATCACTATATTTATATAAGTGTAATGTTATGCAGGGAGTGCAAGCAAACATCTGTGCATAGATAAAGCCTGGTAAAAGCTAACAAGATCTTTCACTTTTTGCTGTACTCCAAGCTTTTGTATTTTTCCATTACCCAAATTATTTACAGTACTAAAGCTTATGAAAAGCCTTTTGCTTTCCATTATTCTTAAGGCACTTCAATTTCTTCTTCTAAAATAGCATCTACCAAACTAAAAATCTTGTGCAAAAAAATTTAAAAATACTTTCCTATTCAAAACATATGAACATAAATTTACTAAATTGTCATATTTTGCCTGCTACTTCTATCTTTGAAGATGATTACATTTCATTCAGAATTTCATTCAGAGTCCTTGATGTCGGATCAAATCTTGCCCAAGAAGAGTTTCATGGAAATAGATTGCTTGTGCAAAGATATACATTACAGGGTATCTCACCCTACCAGAACTTTACATACTTGCTCTAAGTTTCAGGGTATTCAACTGCATCCAGAAGCAAGTCTTAAGAAATGTTTTATTTAGTGAAATTCACCTCGGTTCTCATTGGGTAGATGACTTTAAAAATAAGACAAAACACTTTGAAAAAGTCAAAACAGCTTTGAAGCAACCCATTGTGAACAACATTTAATCTGGTTTTGTTCTGTGCCAGCAATCATTCTGGAAAATACTTGAGGACAATATGCCCAGCTGTGTATTAGATAATAATTTATTGTTCTCAAATGATATTGAGAGTCATGCCTAAGGGCATGCTTCATAGACTTGAAGGAGTCAAATATGAAAGCCCCACTACATTTTCTAAAGAAAGCAAACGAAGCTGCTAAATTGAGTCAAGATGGACAAGAGGTAAAATTATAATGTAACTCATGACAAAAAAAGCTAAAATTGTCCTATTATTCTTTAGTGGGACATTTGCAAGCCACCACTCAAGATTAATTCAACATCAATAGAAAGGTTTTATTGAGACAAGCACTTAGAGGAAAGTCACCTTTATCTTTCAAAGCAAAAAGGTCAATTGTCTTCAAATACATCACCACCAGTCACTCATGTTATTAGTCTAAAAATCTCTGAACCTTGCTGTTAAGTACCACTTTTTTAGATATACCTCAGCAAAACACAGCTCTCCAACTGTTAAGCAAACATTATGTCTGTTTTAGAGTTTACTCTGTCTTTCAAAGGCAATGTACAACTAAAGGAGTCCTGGTAAAGAAAAGGGACAGCAACTTAAGGGTTAAATCAGCATGTGTTTTACTCACCTTTTCCCCCTTGTGTACTTTTGGTATCTCTCCTATTACTGCTCACACCAGGTGGCAGTTACCAGCAAAGGCAAGGAAATTGGAATTCTAGGCAAACGGTCCATTGCTTCCTAAACATGTAACTAAATACAGTCTACAGATTTTATCTGTAATTATAACACATCACTGCATCCTTCATTTCTGTTATGAAACTTATACAAAAATATTATTTAATTGCAATGTAAAAAATCTTTAATCAAGAACACTTTAACTATGAACACCAAATTTAGTCTCTCACTTGTTGATTCTTTTGGCATCCGAAATTCTGTACCCACTGAAAGGTCAGGCTAGCAAAAACTTCACCACAGTGCAATACAATCAGTCATTGCTCTTCAGGTGAGTCAGTAATTGTGGTACAAAAAGGTCAAGCTGAAAGTAATACATCATACATTTGAGGTCAATCATCCTTTTCATCCAAATGCTGCTAAAAGATTAAGCAGGACAGAAAACAAGAAATTTTTCAGTTAGAAGATGCCCAAATGCAGCTTTCATAGAAAGTTATATTACTGCTTATGTAACGAATCTCAAAGTCTACATCACCTAACTCAGAAAGGATTCTTTTAATTTTATTTGGTATCAACAAAACCAGAACAGCTTCAGAGAAAGACAAAACAGAGTCTACTTTCATACAAAGCAAATGGTAGCACAAGACATAAGAAAATGTGCTGCTTTGAGAAGGGAAGACACCTTTAAAAGATGCCACAGATTTCTAGACTGCCTCAAAGAACTTTAAAAGGTGTCCTGTGCACCTTATGCTTCATCCTAGCCACGGTAAAAGGGTAAAAGCTCCTACATTTTTGTGCTCAGGCAGGGAGAAGGGGTATTTGTTGCAAGTCACCAACTGCTATTTAGGAACAGATTAAGGCAGCATTTGGGCCTCTCCAGCACTACACATTTACCTCAGTTCTGAACTGTTCACCAAGACAGGACTGCTGATGGCAGCAATACCTCCTTTTCATAAGCTTCTCTTTGCTGTGGTTCTAACTGAGTCATTCAGACCGCTGTCTTCCGAACAGGAGAGGGTAGACCCTCAACAGCTGGCTCACAGCTTTCTACCCAACTCAGTGAAACCCTTAGGGGTATAATGAAGGCAACAGCTTGTTCACTCTGCTCCTTTTCAGATATAAAACTCTGGATGAGGAAAGCAATCTATTCCCATAAAAAAATTCCTTAAACAAAACCATTGCATATCTTCCTACCAACTGCTGTATCATAAACTATATCCACAGCCCCTAAAGTTGCCTGAGTAGATGTGAGTGTAGGTGTACTGACAGGCCTATTGTATGAGCAAAATTACCATAGTAATTACAGCTCCCAGAAGTACTACCTTAAGGCATTGCAGATAAGCCTGGTTTTGGTGGAACAGAAATTTAGCAGTGCATGCCAACACCACAGCAGTCCAGAGTACACAACACCAGGCAGAATCAAGCTTAGCACCTTACAGCATAGTTCTCTCCTTCAGTAAACTGGGTCACTATCTACCAATTCAGAATCTATATCTACAAACCCAGCATAGCTGAGTAACAGCATAGCTGAGAGAAGTCTTCAAAATAGTACTGTTAAGACAAGAACACTGAAACTCATTTCTTAAAAAACAGTGATTGTAACAGCAGACAGATCACATCCTTACCCATTGCTGCAGCATACTTTTGTAATTACATCTAAGAGAATTCTAAACAGCCATTAAAATAACTTACTGTAAAACAGTATTATCTTTTAAGGTAACTGGTATAACAGCATACACAGCATCTTTCAAAACCAATAAATCCATACAATTATGAATTGCAGCTTTCAGCATAAATATACTTTGTAACAATTCCTCAAGTGCTGCTATTGTTAGTGGGTTTTCAGAAGGATGAACCTATAACCTACATCTCAAGTAAAGAGGATTTAGGTGTTATGAGTACCACACTTGTCACATTTTTCCCCTTCTCTTCATTTCAACTCTTGCCCACCACCTCCTTCCTCTAGAACAAACAAAAAAATTGGACATTAATCAGTCACCTTTGCCCTGACTGTGAATATCCCAAGTATAACAGTGTGCTTGGCACAGTGGGCAATATTTGGAATGAAAGTAGTTTCCTACCAACCAAGTTAAACTATAACCCTGACTAACCTCAGTCCAAATTCTAGAAAGATCATCAGCATTAGACAGAACATAGTCAGGGATTCCCAAACCGGGAATTACAGCCAGCCATAGTACACCAGTAGAGCCTTCCAGGCACCACAAGGACTTGCAGCTTCAGAGAACCAGCTTGCAAAAGCCTGACTGTTCAAGTTCGTCCTCCTGGTGCCATCTGGATGTGGCATAAAGACAACAGCAAACAGAAATCCCTGCTGAGCTGGAGACTGGAAAGAGGTAGGTGCTGAGAGTGGATGGGAGGTGGCTGGGCAATGTGGAGCTTGTGCCTCTGCTATGCAGTAGAAGGAGAGAAGGATGGGAAAGAAATGACAAATCCAAGTGTAATAGTCCTAAAAACAGGTGTTCTAAAGCAGGGAGTCAAAAGAGAATATCAGAGTAGAAGCTAAAGCCTGAGGTGGGCTACAATAGCTTGCTGTGAACTTGTTCTAAAGAAGGGCTCAAGTGGGTGGAAGACTCCAGAGAAAGCTGCCTCAGTCTAAGAGGCAGCTAAGAAAAGCTGCACTGAAAAAGCCCATAGAGGGTAAGATAACATGGGATGTTAACTGTTGCTAACGTTGTTGCTTACTTTTCCCTGTAAATAAACCTAGAATGTGGGAAAGGCAGATGGGAAGTTAACTACTCCTTAGCAAGAAGGTCAAGCACAGAAGTTCAAGTCATCCCTCCTGCAGCTTATGCCATCATTACAGGCATCTGCCACTGACAGGCAATGGTCCATCCAGCACCCATCCCCACTTGCTGGAATGGCCTTTTTTTGAAGATGACACACCCCCCGCAACCATAAATCACTGCACTCATCACACTCCTGCTGCCTACAAGGCCCACACAGCACATTGAAGTTATCCAAAGGCAGCGGTCACTCCAGGACAAGGCTTTCTTCCTTACCACACAGAACATGCCTTTTTGCATAGCTACAAGCCTGCCCAAACAAGCTTCACTGCTCATGATGCCATCACCACAGCAAGCTCTTGCCTCCCATATCTCACCTCACAATCCCCTGCCACCCCTAGACAAGGCTCCTCCCAAACATTCCCAGCCCTTCCTGGAGGAGACTACCCCAGCCTGAGGGGCCCCTTTTCATAGGGCTACAAACCTGCTCAAACAAAGTATTCAAGCTTATGAACACTGTTGCCACCACACCACAGCAAGTGGAAGCTGTGCACTGGCATTCACACCTGGGCAAGACTCTGCCCCAGAGGTCCCCTTCTCACAAAAAACTTCAAACAATTGGACATGAAGGACTTTGCTTGTGAACACCATTGCCAGTGCATGCTCTGGGTTCCCTCCTCTCCCTCAGAGACCTACTGTTCCTGGGAAAAGATCTGGCCCTTGGCAGAGGGTCCCCTGTTGAGAGTTTGAGCTCCCAGAAACACCACTCCCTTTGCTCCTCAGCACCAGTGCTACCCCACATTCCTGCCACCTATGTCATCTTCACAGAACATGGAAGCTACTTACAAGCTTCTTTTCACAAGATTACAAGCCTGCTTAAACATGAGGTACTTAGCTCATGGGTAAGGACCCCACGTAACAGGTCCTCTCTTGGAAGAGAAGCCCACCCAAACGTGAGGCGCTTAGCTCATGAATATCATCACTGCTCTCTCCTGCCACCCCCACCACCCTCACACCATATGGAAGCTGCACACATGCATGTGCGAGTCTTACAGAAGGCTGCTCTCCCCCCAACAACTCCCTTCTCACAAGACTGCAAGCCTGCCTGAATACCTCAGCCCAAGAACCCATGCTACTGCAGCACACTTCACCTTGCCACCCTCAAAGGCATATGCTCCTTCTGGCTAATCTGCCCCACCCCCAGATCCCTTTTCCAGAGACTGCAAGCCCACCCAAATGCCTTTCATACAAGGCACTTGTAAACACCATTATGACTGCACATTCCTGCTGGCTCTGCTGCCCTCACAGACCACGTAAACCTCACACAGGCATCTGCCCCTCCTTGGGGAGGCAAACGTTTTCTGCAGTGGACACTTCCACAATACAAGCCCATATATACACTATTTAGTTCACAAACATCATTGCAGCCAGACTTCTGCCACTTCCACAAATGGCAGTGGCACACAGGCTTCTGCCCCCCCCCACCCCAGCTAAGACTCCAACCCCTGTAACAGGTCCTTTCTGCTGACATGAGGTCACCCAAACATGAGACATTCAGCCTGCAAATGCAATTGCATGCTCCCACTGACGCCATCACCCTCACAGCACATGGAAGCCACACAGGCATCTGCCATTCCTGGGCAAGGCTTTCCCCATCCCCCAGGCAGTTCCTACCTTGGGAGACTAAGCCCATCCAAATGCTTCTCACACTTGAGGAGCTTCACTTGGAAGCACCATCACACCCTCTGCTCCACCCTCCCCACCCCCAATGGAAGACATATACCAGTACACACCTTTCCTCTGCAAAGCTTTCCCACCATCTTCCAGTAGGTACCTTCTCCACAAATCCACATCTGCTTCAAACAGGAGACATACAGCCTCTGAACACTACTGCAGCTACACTCCTACTGGTCCCACAGCAACTAGAAACTGCTCACAAGCATGTGCCACTCTTGGGCAAGGCTGCACTCCTCACTAGCAGTTCACTTCTCTCAAGAGTGCAAGCCTGCCCAAAAACTAGTCCCTTACCTTATGAATACCACCATACACTCTTTCCACCTGTGACACCCACACAAGCATCTGCAAATCCTTAAGAAGGGTTCTCCCATACCCCCACTGCATATCACTTTTCTGTAGACTAATCTCCCCTCAAAGACAAGGCTTTTAAGCTCATAAGGTCATTGCCACCACACACACCTTTTCATGTCATCTACACAGCATACAAAATCTGCACACAGGCACTGTCCTTCCCTGGGGAGGCCACACTCTACCCAGGAGGGTTCCTTTTAAAAAGGCGGTAAGATCTTTTGGACAAAAGGGATTTAGACACTCCTGCCACCTCCGTGGCAGCAAACAAACTGCATATCAGGCACCTGCTTCTGTCCAGCAAGACACTGTTCCCCCACAAATTCCTTGTCATTACACTATATTTCCCACCAGACTTGAAGCACTTAATTTAGAATAGCATTGCATAACCCTGCACTTTCCACAACACATGGAAGCTGTGCATAGGTGTGCACCACTGCTCACAGATTTTCCTCACCTTCCCTTCTACAATCCCAACACTTTACAAGCTGCTGTCACCACTGCACACTCCTGCCTCTTGTATCACCCTCACACACCCACCACTCCTGGACAAACATCCCCTTTGTCCATTCCCTTTTTTTTTTTTTTATTTCTGTAACTCTGCAGTTTACTTCAATTGTGAACACCATCACACCCTCCTGTCACTCCCACAGCAAATTCAGGCCACATGCAGGTCTCCACCCCAGGTAACACCTTCCATTCTTAGGGTTCCCTTCTCCCTTAACACTTGCCCACACCAATGACTCCCAGCAAGAGGGTCTTAGCTCAAGAACACAGGCCCTGCATCACACTGTTTCTGCCAGCACCACTCTCAAAGTTGATTACCACAGCTGAGAAAGGCTCCCCTACCACAGGGCCCTTTTTGCAAGTATCCTAGCTGCCAAGGCACCTCCTAAACACAAGGCATGTTGTTTGTGAACACCACTCCCACTGCACACTCCCTCTACCCCACCACCTTCACAGCATACAGGACATACCCACATGCATCTGCCCCTTCATAAGGAGACCTCCCTTCATACCACCCCCCACCTGCTCCCTTCTATAAGCCCAACTGTAGGCTTCACAAGCAACCCCACACTCTCCTCTCATGACTATAAGCTCACCCAAATACAACTCTGCCACTTCCCCAGCAAACAGAGGCAGAGCTCCAAGGCACCCACCAAGCCTGGGCATAGCTCCCCTCCACAAGAAGTTGTCCTTTTGCATTATTACAAGACCTTCTGAAGGTACTTCATTTAGCCAGGCAAGACCCTCACACTCTCCCACCACCACCCCCCCCAGCAGGATCAAGCACAGGTGCCCACTCCACCCAGCACTACCAAGGGTAGCTTCTCATAGAGCCACAAGCCCACACCAACAGCCCCCAACACAAGGGCCTTTGCTGATGCACACCACCCCTACTGCACACTCTTTCTGCCAGCACCACTCTTAAAGTCCCCTCATGCCTTAAGGCACTTTCCAGAAGGTCCTGAACCACCCAGACAGTTGCCATACACAGGGCATTCAAGTTACAAACAACATCGCACACCTCCAGCTCCATGTCACACCCCAACTCCCTCCTACAATCACCCACCGGTCACATCCCAATTTCTCAGGACAATGACTCAGGTTTGCTGATTCCCAGGTCAGGGTTAAGGTGAAACAACACCAGGGATCCTTTAACTCACAGAACTCAATTTTTACTTGCTCACAACAAGAATTGGCACGCTCACCATCAAAATTGGCATGAAACTATGTCAGTAAACTGTGTAACACATGCTAACTACACCTCACCAAACATACACTACAGACCTTGCTTATCTGGGAATCAGTTCAGGGAAGACAATAAGGAGAGCTCTCCCATTGAGTCACAAGGTTCAGAGTGGACCCCCTTTGCTTTCTAGACTCCTTCTCAGTGAGAAGCCTAGGGGTGGCTGAATCCACTCCTAGTCCCAGACTTGGTCAACAGTTTATGTCTAAAGGGGTGAAGTGTAGGGATTGCAGAAAAGGAAAAGGGAAATTAAGAGAGAAAAGAAAGATTTCACCAATCCTGGATCCAGCATTGGTCCAGTCAACCAAAGGGTCTGGTTCCGGTGGGCTTGCGCACATGGGGCTTCAGCTTGTGTCCTTTAATCATCCTTGCCTCTCCTTCGGGCAGACACTCAAACTCATTAGGCTAATTAGGTAGCCTTTGGGCCATGGGCTTGGGGGGTCATCTGGGGAGTATCTTCTCCTTCCCTGCAGATATCATCTTTGGCCATACATGGTGAGCTGCCCTGCTCAGCACAGCCTCCCCCAGCTGTTGCTGATGGGTTCCCTTTCACCTGGTGTTCCTTGCTAGGCAGAGTTAGTCATTAAGCAGAACTTGCCCCACCACAATATTTGAGACATTAACTCCTTCAGCCTCTCACACCACCCCAACCCCCCTACAATAAGCTTCCCTCATAACAGACTGCAACCCTTAGCAAAGCCCTTGACAACAGTACTGCACCCAGCCCCAAACAGCAGCCCCACCACCCGCTCCCAGCTCCTTTCCTGTAAGGAGCATCTCTGTGCAGGACTCGATTCCTCCCCATAATTTCTGAGAGGCCCACAGCCCACTACACACAGCCTGACGAACCGCTGCCCGCCCTTTTATAGCCGGCCTGCCGCCCCACACCACCCCCCTCCGCCCCCGCCGCCGCGGCTCTCTTCTCGCGAGATTACGCGCTGCCGTAAACGGCCGTTAGGAGGCGCGTGCTGTCGGTCGCTGTCCCATGCTGTCGGTAACCTCCACTGGAGCCCAGTCCGCCATTATGGCAAAGGGGGCCGGCCGGCCTGCCTACCTACCTACCTACCTACCTACCTGTTTTCTGGTGGGCTTCCCCGTGGCCGCCCGAGCTTCAGGGAGCTTTTGCTGGTACGTGATGTGGTTTTAATTGTGTAGGACGTTTTACGTTTAGTATAGCGCAGCAGTAGAAGGTATGGGAGTCTGTGGTGGTTTTACTTAAAAATAGTTTGGGTTCACTTTTTTTGTTTTCCCCTCCTTTTTTTTTATTTTTTTATTTATCTATTTATTTTTAAATATGAAAGGGTAGGCCCACTATTTCTGGTAAAAAAAAAAAATTATGGTTGTTGGAGAGATGCTTCTTGTACCTACCTTAATCTTACAGCCCTATGACTATGGCTCTGATCTAATTTAAAATCATAATTAAAAACCCAAACTGTTGGCTTAAATGGACAGCTCTTTTTCATGTTGGTTTTTTTTTTCATGTTTATTTCCCCATCTTAATGCCCAAATTGGTGGAGGCATTGAAGAACTGCTGGAATGTAAAATAGTTATATAGAGCTTTTTGTTGTTTCTTTTTACGTGTGCAGTTGCAAAATAATTGTAGCTACAAAACATGCAAGAAGCAATGCAACTGTTTATTCTCAGCTCTTCTTGGGGTGCTAATGATTAATTCTTTATGTTTCATACCTCCCCCTTAAAAACTTTTAATATAAGCCTGAGAACTTCAGAGTGGAATGAGTAGCTCCTTGATGACTGTTATTAAATTGTTGTTTTACTATATGTGATAACAGCCATAAGGAAGCAATTAGGATAGACAGTAAAGGCTTGGTTTGGAGAGTATTTTATCTTACTTCATAGAAAGGTTCCGATGCTGCTTTACTTTATAGATTGTTTCCTCTTGTCAACTTTCTGACTGTTTCTTTAGCAGTCATGTGCCAAGGCTAAAACATTGGCTTCTTTTAGAAAGCATTAATTGTCTAACCTTTTATTCTGTAGTTAAAAGTTTGAATCTAGTAGCAATATGAGGGGCTAAGTTTATGACACACTTAAATATGGAGAAAGATAGTATACAGCTATTTTTTGAGACAAAGAGCCACACCAATTTCTATAATCTAACTGTATCCTTTACTCTCTGCAAAATGAGGGATGTGAGCTTTTGGTATCTTTAAGGAAAGGTCATCTTAACTTGTAGAGAAACTGAATTTCTCAGTGAGAACTTAGTGGGTGTTGCTGCAGTGTTAAAATAGAACACCTGTTCTAGTCTACCATAAAGCAGAGCATTTAACTTGGCTATATTTGTTTCTTGTGGAAATGACTTCAACTGTTCGCTGTAATATCTGCCTAATAATGCACATGTTCCAGAGCACTAATAGCTATAAAAGCTTGTTTTCAAGCCATGAAAACTCTGGACCTCGTGACTGAATGGCAGGTGTGATTAAAAATGTAACTTTTGCCGTTATTAAAAGTGAGTTCTGTGGTGTGAATGAGGCAAGCTTGTTTCTGCCCAGTTTCCTCCTATTTCCTGATTTTTCAAGTTATGCAGCTGTGCGATTTTTACCTTGGTTTTTTATGCTTTCCTAATTATGTTGCTGATGAGCTTGAATAGAGTCTACTTTTCCTTAGAAGGAGAAAAGCCTTATGAATGAAAAGTTAAATGTATACCATATTAAGTTTTTAATTTGCTTGCCCTGGTAATTTGTCACCTACTTAACTTTCAAACACTTTATTGAAATCAATCATTGAGAAATTGTTTCTGTGAGTTTTCATTTCAGTGCTGAATTGAATTAGTGATAGAAGCTTTGAGCTCGGTTTAGAATGTAGTCAAGATGTCTTTTTTTTTTTTTTTTTTTTTTTTTGGAACAAGTGTGACTTTTATGCTTACTACTGAGGACAAGTACTGCTTCAGTATCTCTTCTAAACTTTTTCCAAGCCTTTTATTGCTGTCATAATATTGGATTAAAGACAGCAGAGTCTAATAAAATACCACTAATTGGATGCTTACCAAATACAGTAATCCAAATACTGAAGAAAAAAAGGTTGCACAGAACAAGGCTAGGCTTCACACTAATGAGAACTTGGTACAGATGTAATCACTGTAATGTGTCAATAGTCAAAGCTGTAGTAAGAAATACAGTTGACTTTGACCCTGGATAAAGCATCTGTAGATGTTTAAGTAGAGTTTAAGTTTTGCCACTATGAACTAGCTGTATATTCTGTGGTAAACGTGTTTGAAAAACTAGGTGAGCATTGCTAGTAAAGTGCTTTTAGTGCCTGTGGCTATTGAGTAGTTGAGAGAATGTTTTATGCATTTGTGGTGCTTATGAAAAAGTGAGGGAAAACTACCAGAGCACTAACTCTCTTACTGTGGCAAGTTCGTAAAAATGTGAGCTATGCTTGGCTCATAAATTAAGGTAAAAGTTAGCCATCCAGCTTGATCTCAGCATAACTCCTCTGTCTAGTGCTGCTGGGCAAGGCACAAGAGTTAAGTGTAGTCCATTTATTATGAAGTAGCTAAATCCTAGTGGAGTAGAGAATGAGCTGGAGTTATTTGCACAGCCTTATTGGCACAAGGCTAGAGGAGAGTTTACTTTTCATGCAAACTGTGTCAACTTTGGCAGAGGTACAGAACTTGAATTTCTGGAGAAAGTTTTAAGTCTACTAGCCTCATTTTTGAGGACACAGTGAACTGTTTCAGTGTAGATTTTGAAGAGTAGTGTATGTGTAAAAATATCAAGCCAATCAAATACCAACTAGATGCCAAGCTAAACTATAGTTACAACCACATCTACTGCAAGAAATGTAAAAGTGACCTTTCAAAAAACAACTGATAAGTGAAAAGCCTCTGTAGTAGCACTTGGAGTAGGTATTTTTAGATATTTCTGGGTGCGTGTGGCTTAACTGAAGATTCTCTAACTCTTCACTGGGAATACTGGATTCAGTCACTGCTGTAACAAAATTAGCTGCCTGCTTTGCTCTTTGTGGGTATGTACGGTCTTGGAGTTACAATTGTCCTGGTACAATCCACAGTAAGGACTGGAGACAGTAAGGATTAAAACTGCAATGGTAAAATAATTCCAAATTAGATGTGGTAGGATAAGAAGTTACTGTTAAGTCTTGGAATCTGCCATAGTATCTGCTGACAGATAAAGATGGAGACAAAAGCAGACTTTGCAGTCCTGGTAGTCTCAGGTAATCCACTTCTGTTTAATAATATAACTAAATATTACAAATAATTTTCTAATATACTGCTTTCATTAATCCCTTCTTTTGAACATCACCTGTTTCCTAGGAACTTCATATTTAAGACATTGTTGGGGAGAGAAGAGATGGAACAATGTTCCTGCTCTTAAGTTAGGAAATACGGATCTGGGTGAAAGACATGCCAAGTGTCTTTTATAGCATAAATAGTATTTCAATACAACTGGCCACAAGCCTCAGCTGACTTACTGCCAAGGTGTTCTTAACTGGGACGAAGTGCTGCAAGTAGTCTGTCTGGTGTTCCTGTAGTTACCCACTCTGCAGTTACATTCCTTGTTAACTCTAGGGCATTTATATCTAGAGTGACCCCAAAGCTTTTTAGTGATAAGGGAAAACTGATGTAGCAGAAGAAAAGCTGGGAGGAGAGCAACTGTCAGGTCTGGTGCTTCTGCCATGTGAATTGAGAGGTAAAGGCATCTGAGGCAGGACACAGTCTTACTCTGTGTAACTTTCTGTTCCAGACCTTTTTCTCATTTTCCTCAGAGACAGCAGCTTGCAAGTCTTTCCAAGGCTCTGGCAAATTTGAAATAGGCAGTGAAGATATTGGTGCTTTTTCTGCCCTAGGCAACTGCTTGCCTTATGCCTTATACTATTCAGCTGTGACTAATTGTAAGTGGTGGGATATAATGAACAACTGGAAGCTTGCACAGTAATGTTACTCAAACCAATGTGCTATTGCCAATATAAACTCAAATATATTTAATGTTATCGTAATTCCCTAGCAGCCTTCCAAATTTGCTGGTAGACTCTGAAAGCCCTCTTTATTGTGATTTTGTAAAACCCTGGCACATTAGATTAAATAAACGGATGTTGTGCTCTTAAGCTTTTTTTAATGGAGATTAAAATCTTTGTCAACTTAGCATTCTATAGTGTAACCTTGCATAGGCCCACATGTTGTACTTGAATGTGCTAATGAGGATTGTTCAGATTGGAGAAAATGGCAGTGCCCTGAGGATGTGAGCACCTCTTCATTTTTTTTCTTTAGTCTCAGACTTGTACTTTTTATTTATTCATTGAAGTAGCTGCTGTTTTTTCTGACACTTTTCATTTTGACACATAGGATACTAATACAGACCTCTGCTCAAGGCTTTGCATTCCAGCAGTGTTGAAATCTGGCTGCTATGTATATTGTGTACTTTGAGGCTGAGTCCTATGGATAATGTACAGAAACACTGTATTTAGTAGTATGGTGCTAGTTCCAGTAGCTATTTAATTTTTTGAGTGGTAAGTGCTGTGAAAATAAGTGAGAATTACTTAGAAGAGCTTGCCATTTAAGAACTACACAGCTCAGTATTTAGTAGCCTAAGGGTACGGGAGGACAAACTTGTTTGTGGGACTGAGCTTGGAAGAGAAAGCTACAGCAGAGAAAGAAGGCAACTAATTCTCTGCTACAAATGTGGTGCAGATAAATCTGTCTATGCTTTCTTGAAGCCCAGCTGCCTTTTCCCCTCCTAGCTCTGGTAGTGGTCCAGGTCTGCAAATAGGGTTAGTTCCTATGCAGAATTGACTCTGCAGTAGGACTGATGCTTCAGATAGTGGCACCAGCATGCTGCTGCTAGCTTTTAGCCTGTTAACACACTAGCTGGTATTTTTCAAGTGCCCTTCAAGTAGCATGTAACATTTTTAAAGGAAAAGAGTAGAGCCCACAAAAATAGTGGAATGGGGAAAATTACCTCTTTTGCTCTGTTAAATATGTGTAACATTTACTTGGTCAATGCTTGTTTCAACTCAGCAACCTGCTAACTTATGATAAATCTTGCTTTAACTGGAACCAATTTTTTTTTAACAGCCAAAGCTGCTAGAATCATATGACACATGACACTCTTGGTTTCTATCTTTAAAAGGAGTTTCTAGTTTTATGGCTACACTGAAAACGTGAACCAAAGTGCAATGTAAAGGTGGTCTAAAGACTTTCTGGGTTATTGCACCCCAGTTCTTAACTTGACCTATTTGGCAAAGGGAAATAGCTTATCTTTGCGTTTAATGTTGAGATTTTGATTTAGTAATGCAAGAAAATTTGATTGTGGCACATGGTATTCTGTTTCTGTTTTGCATTTGTTGTGACTCAAGAGATGTTTCCTATGTGCTTCCAGAATCCGTTGTGGTTACAGGCTCCTCTTCACTTCTTCATGCTGTCCTCCAAGCTATTGCTCTAAACAAAAAAAAATAGCCTTCTGTGGAACCTTTTTGATTCTGTTTTTACAAGGCAGGTTTAAGAAAAGATACTATTCTTGGTTAAGGGAACTTCATGATGAAGACTGGCATAGCTTGTCAGAAGTCACTTATCAGTCAGCTTAGGCTATTTGCAAACTGGTATGTATCTGTCATGCCTAGAGAATACCTGTGCCAAAACTTTTAGCATATATGAAACTGCTTGAAAAACATCTTTAACTAGAATAATGGGAAGTAGCAGTGTACTGAGATAAATAAACTAGCTCCTTCTATATTAAAGCTTATGGTAGGGCTTTTATAGGTAAAGGTCGTCTTTTGTCGTGATGTTTGATCTTTAATGAACTTGTGAGTCTTTTTCTTCTGGTTCTGTAGACATTGATGTTATCTGAGCTATGCATTTTAATTTCACTTAATGTACTTGCTTTGGCATTACATGTTTTATCACTGGGGAAGATTCCACTTTATATTCTGCACTGCAGCTTTCTCTACTGCATAGAAAAGAAAGTGTATATGTAATCTACCAAACACAGATTTAGAATGCTAATTCTAATCCTCCTTCCCTCTGAGTGTTGATTGAATTTACTCTTAGTGAATTGTACTGCTGTTAAGTTTCAGTTCAGTTACTTTTAATCCTGCCGGATGGTTTGAATGTGCCCAGCTATTGTCAGTGCCCTGCAGTTGGGCAAATGTAGCCAAAGCTTTAAATAGGTGATGGTTGACCTAACACAGCTTTGTTATACATAAATGCACAAGGAAAACTTCAGTTATGTAGATTTCTTGAAATAGTTGAATGTAACTTGTAGTTGAATAAAATGCTTTGGTAATCTTAAAAGGGCAAGGAAGTAAACAAATTGGTCCCTGGTCACTTTGCATTTCCCCAGTACAGCAAACATGGTAAAGATGTCAAAGTTATTTGTAAATTGTACATTAAAAATAGGTGTTGGGCTATTTACTTTCAAAAATGGAGACGTTGAAGAATTTAAAAAAGCCTCAGTCTCGCTTTCAAAACTAATGTTTAGAAGCACAGAACTTTAGATACTAGGTGCTCCCACTGGGTTAAATTGTCATGTAGCTTTCACCTTGATGTTGGGAATCCTTGAAAGTAATTTCCAAGCTGGTTGCAAACCAGGGTTTATTTGAGTATAGGCATCTAAACTCAGAAAAGTGATTCTGTGAGCCAGAGCTCAGCTGCTACTTGATCTTCAGTTAACCTTGGGAAGTGGGATTTGTTAGTCTGGGGATTATTAAGTGGAGGAGAGAAGGGTTAAAAAAGAATATCATATGGCTTTTATACATACTGAGAAAGAATTGTAGCTTTGGCAAGGCTCAGCATGTTAGCACCAATTAACACCAAAACCCAAGCAGGATTCATAAATTGTTCTTCTGCCTGGAAGCTGGTTCTGGCAACTCTGCTCTGAAAGCATTTTTAACACTACTACGTGATGGAGTCTCTAAACATCCAGTTGTCTTCCATAGGGAAAGGTGCATAAAGATGCCTTTGCAAGATAGACCAGTACTAAGAATTTACCTAATGTGTGTGGGTTGAGGTTTTTCTCCCTCTGATGTGAGGAGGCTTTTAACCATGTTTCCCACTTCATTTGTGATTCCATGCTCTAGCAGGCTATAAGCTGTTGTGGTGCTTGTTGAGAACTCTTTACTGAGCTGAAAAATGTTTCACAGGCAGGAAACAGGGCATCAGTACAGGAGTGGAGGCTTGAGTCCTGGTTCCTACTAGTGTACCTCAAGCAATGGCTATCATAAGTGTTTTTATCATAGCTACTGTGGCAAGAATGAGCCCTTAAAAGGTGTGCTAATAACTGTTGCATGTATGAAGATGAGATTATTAACTTACATTTGCATTACACTTTGCACATGTGCCCAATAGTGATGGGTTGCAAGCTTTGAAGGACTTGGTGGGGGTGGTGTTGGGTTTGATTTAGAGGAACCTCTGAGAATTCTACACCAGAATACTTAAGGTTTTTAGTGTCAGAATTCTCATTCTCTCTGAATAGATATAATATGCTGATATATAGTGCTCATTGGTGAGCATTCACTATGTACTGCAACACAGGAGAATGATCATCTTTATTGTTAAAAGATCTGTATGAATGCCTGTTAACATCAGGAAACACATTCTTGTTTATCTCAAAAACAGATACATGTTATGTGCATGCCATTAGTTACATTGTGTAGGTAATTTTATTTAGTCTTGTAAAATCTAAAATAGATGCAAGAATGCTATTCTTGTTTAAGTAATGCAATTCATAATACCCTTCTAAGATGGATTAGGTAACCTTATTTAACTCTATCCTCTAGAGGTCTTTAATAACCTTAACATATCTGTCATTCCCATCTGTTTTAATTTAAGGCTGATTATGCTACCATGCCTTAAAACTGGAAACCACCTGACCACTCAATATTGTTTTAAGCAGATACAGCTTATAGTATTTTCAGAATATAAACACAAAGCTTGCTATTGTGAAGCAATTAATTTTATTAGGCTTGTCCTTGTTTAGTCTACATGTAAGCTTAGAAAGCTATTAACCTTTTTTGAGAAGCTTTTCTTGGTTTGGAATTTCCCCTCCCCCAAACCAGCTCTTGCTAAAGTGCTACTGTTCTTGTAACTGTCAGTTTTCTGAATGTGTCCCCAGGGAAATAACTGAGCCCAGCTGAAGGGTAAGGTGGGAGATGTTAGCTCAGCAGCTATCCTGTCACACTTGCAAGGAGGTAAAGGTTTGATGCTTCCCTACAAGTCACAGATTTGATGATGCTGCTTTGTTGTGCATGAATGCAACACATGTGTTGTAAATGCCTTATGTGGTAGTAAATGCTACCATGCAGATCAGAGAGGAAAAGGCAGCACTGGAGGGGTACAGGCATGTGCAGTATTATAACTCTATGTAGTATCTGGCAAGCAGACTGCAACATTTCTGTGCTGGAGTGTTCTCACTTCAAGGTATTGATATTTTCATTACTGTTGAATGCTTCATTCAAAACAGAAGAATTACAGGGATTGCCATAGTATTGATGCATTAGGTTAAATGATGTATTTCAAGGAAGCACTTCTGTTATGTAAACTATCAGTTTTATAAATGGCTAAATTACATGTATTGCTAACTGTTCTCCATTGACTATTTTGTCTCTTGAGACTTAAAATAAGGCTGGAAGAGCTGGCTAATTACAGAAGTCTGTTGTTTCTGCTGCTTCTATAACTTGGTTTTGTGTATTGCTGTGAGACAAGTGGCACTTAAATATGTAAGCAGAATGAAAAAGAAACTGCTACGGGTGCAAAAAGGCATATCTTATTGCTGATCTACATGAGTGTATTTAAGGAGTGGCGAAAGGGGATCTGTAAACTGCAGACTAATGGCTGAGTTGAAGCATGATTATGCAGTGGATTACAGTAAAGCAAATGGAAGTTCTGTGGAAGGGGACTGCTTTAAATATGCACAATGGTAACAGCATGAGGACTGTCATAGTATTTGACCATAGTATTGTTGTTAAGAGTTATAATGAGCAAGCAGGTATGAGGACGTTGAATACTTTTGTTTGTTCCAGGACAATTCAATGAGCTGAAGCTAAAGATCCTCAGAAATTTATTTGATCAGGAACTCTACAGGGTGTTTTCTCTCAGTGAATGCCATCTTTTTGTCTTCTGTCTGTAGCATCCATTTATCAGCACAGATAAGTGTCATTAATTTGAATAAATACAGTACTTTTAAACTGAGGCTGACATTTTGTTGTTGCAATATTGGAAAGCAATAACAATTGTATTTAATGTAAGTGTTCATAAATAAAATTTGATATATGATTAACTATGTTGAGTCAGTCCATGTGTGCCACAGCATGGGATTGTGGGTAGTGAACATAGGTATAATACAGAAACCGATGGTATGTTCTGGAATCAGAGTTCTGGCATTTGCTAACATGCTATGATTGCGTCTTCTAAGCTCATCTAAGTTTGTATCCTGATATGATATGCAGGAATAAATTGGTTAACTGCTTGCATCCATAATTCTCTAAACTTTAACTACTCCATATTCTTGCCACAGCGCTGTCATCTCTGAAGTTCAGTGGATGCAGGTTATACCTTATGTTATTGGTCAAAACGCCTTTTATGTCAGAAGCTCACCAATTACTATGATAATTTCCTAGTTCCAGATGTCATACTTTCTTTCAAAGGCTTTCAAGCAAACTAAAGTATTCTCCCTAAAATATAGCTATGCAGTCTACAAATAATGTGTTGTCAGCTGAACTGCTAAACACAGACAATGCCATTTATATCCCCGCCAGTGCTTTGATCACATCTTTTTGTTACCTTGCTTTACTTTTGCTATTTCCTCATGTTCAAATACTTAGTGCTTTGTACATAATTTGATTTGTGGATTCTCTACAGGGTGGAAAAAAGGGAACTTCTCATGGTGACAGTAAAGGTAGGAAGAGTTAGAGATAGATAGGATATCAAATAACTAATCTCTAAGAATTAGGTTATCAAACTGAGTTAGTGAAAACTAAATGTTCAATTCTGTGCCTTCAGACATCTTTTACTGGGGGGGGGGGGGGGGGGGAGTGTCTCAATTGTTTTTCCGGTTGTTTTGTAGCACTTCTGAGTATTTCAGTTTCCCCAGTATATGAAAATTTATATATTGGAGGCATTCAGATAGCAAAAGGACTGGGCAAGTACCTTAGCTTTTCTATTTTTTTTTTGTACCAAATTAAGAAAAGTTATCAATGATTTACAGTTCAGAAAAGCAGTGCTTAGCGGGAATTTCTTGAGGTTAAGTAACTTCAAACTGCATATTTATTTAACAGAAAAGCATTTTCTTTAAATAAATCCCTGACAGTTTTCTTCTTGGAGGAATGTTCTACTTCTTCTAAGGACCAAGTGCTTTTGGCACTGTGCAAAATGGAGAACCTGATCTTAAATAAACGCTAAGCAAAGCTATGCATAAGCCTGAAAACTGATTCCCCAGGGTGGATGTGGTAAGGGAGAAAATAAGATTATTATTATTATTATTATTTATTTATTTTTTTTTTTTAGAACAAAGGGGGAAAAATAAACAAAAGTAGTGATACAATTTTAAAAAGTTAATGTGCTTAATTTTAAAATTGTATTTTTCTTCAAATGTTTTTCTTGGCAAGGGAACAAGGTTCCTGTGAAGTTACTTCTGGAAAGTTCAGAAGACTGATAGATTGTAGGTGAGCTTAGGCAAAGAGCTTGACATACCTCTCTCCTTGTTAACAAAGGACACTCCGTAAAACTAGTAAGTGTTTGTTTCATAGCCCTCTTATGGATGTGTCTTTCTAGATACAGCTTCTTCATTTCATAGGCTGTTCCTGTATGGTTGGCATTCTACAAAGTACTTTCTTGGGTGATTGTCTTCACTAAATTTTTTTGAACCTGCCCCTCAGAGTGAGAATGCAACATCTTTATCATAGTCAGCCATCTTGTTTCATTCTAGTGAGCTTTAAGCTACTTCTCTTGCCTGTACTCCTTCAGGTGCTTGTTTCTGGGCCTGTAAAGAAATAATGGGATGGACTTTTTTATTTTTTACTTTCTTTCCATCTCTGCCAGTTCACAAGGATCACTTCCTTGGAATAGCTTCATGTATTTAGCTTTCATTCGTTTCCTATGGCACATGCTGTAAAATGACTATAGACTTGTAAAATATCTATTTTCTGAAATGACAGTGTCCCATATATGTGCAAGCTGCTGATAGATCTAAATTGTACTACAATGGGTTTTCTTTAGATGTCTGGCATAACAAAGTTTTATCTTTCTCTGGATTTAAAATGCCAGCTTCCCTTTGAATGTAATGCCATGGGCATTCTCGTTATGCTATGTACTTATGCTGACTGTGCATATATATTATAAAAGAATCTGCAGAAATAACTTATACTGAGGCATACCCACTCATTTCAGAGGGGGGAAGTAAATTTCCTAAAATTCTGTTTTTGTTCAAAGCTGGTTAAAATTCATCCTTTTCTGGGCATAAAGTGCAACTCTTCTCACAGTTGCCTGCTTCTGGGCAGCTTTCTTCTCAGCATGCTGGTTGCTTTAGATTGTGGGTTTTTTTGTTGTTTGTTTTTTTGTTTGGTTTTTTTTTAAAATGTTTATGTTCTTTATAGGATTATAAATGCCTTAAAAGGGTTCCCAGGCTTCACTGCTGAAGCCGAGCCCCCAGACATTGTGGACATACAAGCTCTATATTGAGGTGCTACATCCTGTGAGAGAGTTCATCCAAAGCTTCTATCCCAGAAGAAGGAGTAAAGCTACAATGCAGTTCAAATGCTCACTTGCTTGGTATGCCTAAATGTGGATATAGAAGAGGCTATCAGCTTAGAATAGCTCGGTTTCCAGTGAAGATTTTTTTGTCCTTGAGAAATCAGGTGAGATACTTCTGGTGGTCATCCAACTCAGCACCTTGAAAATGAGACTGATGATTCAGGAGCTTAGTTCCATTACCAAGCTTATAAATACAGGTCTTTACCATATGTGCTCAAATTAATGCTTAGGCTTGTATTTTAGACTTGTCTAAAGTCCTGATCTGGGAATTTGCATTACTCTATAAGCTATACTTCAGGCCAGCAACCTTCAGTTTATTCAGGAAACTGGTAGGTGGGCTACCATGGGAGGTAACTCTGAAGCCCAGAGGCATTGGGAAAAGGTGACAAATTAAGGACTGCGTAAGTGCAGGAGCAGGCCATCCTTATGATCAGGAAAAAGGATGTATTAGGAAACTGGTTTCACTAAACAGGAACTTACAACAAATTCCAGTGCAAAAAGTATAATGGAGGAAGTAGGAAGGCCATACTTCAGAGGAGGAATTTGGAAATACTGGCCACGTAAGCATGATGTTAAAAAAGCCATAGCTCAACTGGAATTGAGACTTGAAAGGGACGACAAGGAAGGCTGCTGCTGCATGGGAAATGCAGCTGCTGTAGAGCGGTGTGTATCATTGAGTGACAATGCACATGGATAAGGCTGAAGTACTTGCTGCTTAGGTTTCACCAACAAGGACTCCCGGGCCCCTTTCCTTAGTGAAAGGTTTCAAGGAGAAGAGCTACCAGCAGTAACTGGATGAGAGTTTCGTCGGGTATTTCTTCAGAGAATTCAATACAGACAGAGGTCTTGATGTGCTCTATGTAAGTGTGCTGAGACAACTGTCTGCTGTCCTTTTGAGGCGTCTCTCTTTGGTCTTTGAAAGGTTATGGAGATAAGGAGAAGTTCCTCATAACTAAAGAAGGGCAAATCTTGTACCCCTCTCTAAAAAAGGCATGAAGGTTCAATCCTGTGAAGTACAAACTGGTCAACTTAACTTTGATCCCTGGGAATATCATGGAACAGGTCCTCTTGGAACACACTTCTGAGCACGTGAAGGCAGTGATTGGGAAGAGTCAGCTTGGATTTACCAAGGGCAAGTCTTGCCTGACTAACCTGATTGTCTTCTAGGATGAAGTGACCATATTATGGATGGGGTGGGTGAAGGTAATTTACTTTCACTTTATCAAGGCTTTTTACATTGTCTCACACAGTATGTACACTCATATTCAAGTTAGGATGTTGTGATCTAGGTGGGTGAACAGCTAGAATAGGTTAAAAAAAAAATCAAACCTGCATGACTAGGCTCAGAGGGTAGTGGTTAATGTGTCATATTCTCACTGGAGGCTGGCAACAAGTGGTGTCTTGTTTCTGAAATTTAAAGGTGGAAAAGAATTTGTATTTCAGTTTGTTTGTATTTCAGTGCAAGATAACTGTCTTTTAGGTTTTCACATTAAAATAACCTGAATATTATAGTTAACAAACAAACAAAAAAACCCCAACAAACAGTTGCTGAAGTTCCTGCAAATCAGAATATCTAACTATTTTCTAGTTTTGATTGTCTTAAGCTGAACTTTCTATTTTTAAGGATTCATGTGTAAGCTACTAATTTTCTTGTTAATAACATTTTTCCTTTAATACATCTTTTAAATGAAACTAGGTGAATGTATCTATCCGTTTTTGATCGTGTCAATTTCTCATTTGTCTTGTCCCTGCCTTTGCCCTTTAGTATGATTTTGCCTTTCCATCTTTCATCATGCCCAGCTTTAAGTATTAATTGTATTAGTAGTAGCATATGACTGTATTTCAAAGGCACAAATATTCTGCCATTAACATATATTTAGTTAAAATGAATAACCGAGCACAAAAAGGGCCCACTTTTTCTACATATCTACAAGAAGATAGAGAACCATAATACTCCAGTCATGGAGTGAGAGGCAGGAAATGTGGGAACATCTTTATTAAAACCTTATTAACAGATTTCATTAGAAAAGAAGGTTGAGGCAGCTGTTACTATTTTGTCTGTAAAGTAAATACTAAGACAAGCAATGTTTCTTTATAGCTCTAGTGAATATCAATACAAATGTAAGATCCCTCTATTAATGGTACATAACAAATAATTTATAGAGAGGCTTTGGCTATGTTTTCATTAACAAGTAATGCAGCTAGACAAGGTGGACCTGTTGAAAAAAAAAAAAATACACCATGCCATGGACCTGTCATCCATGCTGCACTTACAGTGGAAATACTTCACAGGATCATGAGAGAACTAGCCTGAACTGAGTGTTGATGAAGGGTGTGCAGTACTTTAGTGACCCTGTGCCTAGTCCAATGTGGTGTGCCATAGGATCAGTGGAATCAATGCCCCATGGTTATGTTTAAAAATCAGTTTCCTTAGCAATTATTACATTCTGTATTTCCCTACTTACAAGTTTATGAAACTTGGATTACACTTAGACCTTGGATTTGCATTCAATAGTACACTTGCATCTTTCTCTCCAAAAATATTCCTTGTATTGTTCTAAGTTAGCAATTTATATCTTTGCATAATAAACCGAAGAAACTGTCGTTTCAGGAAAAAATAAACCGACATGGTATATCTACCCAGCAAACTGTGTAACTTGTGTTCTTTAGAGATACTTATCAATATTAGCTAATAAATAGATAAAATTCAGACTTCAAAGCATATCACACACTAGGTAATCACAGTTCTGTTAAGAAGTTAGACTTTTTAGATTTCCATATGTTTTCTTGCTTGTGGAGACCCTCAAGTTTATTATTACTTGTATCTCTATATTTACATGTATAAGCAGATGTATCAGAGATTAAAGTCAGTTTATAATGTTAGTTACTTAAAAATAATAAAGTAGAATACTAGCTAAAAAGAAATACTGGCAAGTCTTCGTGTAACAAAATCAAAAATAGTTAATTGGTTTAGTTGTGGTAGCTATGTTGTTTGAGAGGAGATACTAATAGATGGTGTATAGAAGTAAGTGAACAAAATAACTACTTTATCTGGTAGTTCTTTATATTTACTGGATTTTAGCTGTTTGAGTAGCCAGCAATCAGATATAGTGTTTCTATTAAATGCCTTGCTTGAAAAATATAGTCTTTAAGTAATTTGTACTGTTACTAGTTAGGAGAAAGGATAATGTCAGGAGGGGAAGATTAATCTTTAGACAGAGCAGTGAGGGATCAATTGACATAACCACAAATGCCTCAAAGCTATCCCATAAATATATTACTTCAGTTAAGATGAAGCCAAATTTTTATAAAATTTTCATTTTAATTTCTTGTGCTTGTTAGACTTAATCAGAAAGTGGTTTTTTTATAGATATATATACATTTTGTGTATGCTTATTTGGATATTGAACACATGTTCTCTTTCTGTAGAAATGTGATTGCTTGCAAGTCTGACTGGTATGGCATACAAAATGTGCCAAGCTGTTTTTGTATGAAGGTAGTGCTTACAACTGTGCTATAGAAGCCTGAAAACCAGGTCCTGTGTTTCATGGCAACAGACATGGGGAAGCAGAGGTTTGTAGCTCTTGCCAGAAAGTCTGTGAAGCACACCAAATACTTCACAGAAGTATGTGAGTAGTATTTATATAGACCTAGAGTTATAGTGCCTCAGGGTGTCCTTTCATAAAATCCTGTCTGCATTTGGCACTAGTGACTCTGTAGTACTGTAGGTGACAAAACAGCATTTAGATATCAAGGAATTAATCCTCAAGATTAGTTTATAGAATAACCATTGGGAATAATGTACAAATATTAATATCACTATCCACTGTACACAGTAAAACTTAGATGCATCATGAAGATGTAGGCGTAATAATCTGGAATCTAGAAGAACAAATCTGCTTTAGTAGTCCATGCAAGTGCTGTGTTGTACTTGAGATAAAACCATGAGGAAGCTTGCCAGTATTGGTCAGAAAATGATCTGTGTCTAGGGATTCTCAAAATATTTCTCAGTTGTTAGATCACTTTCCTCTATTGGAGTGGTTAGGTAAAAGTACATTTGGGAGGAGCAGTGAATGAGTGGTGTTCTGGATGAATGGTGTAGTAGTTTTCCCATGTGAAAGTTGATGGGTTTATCCTGAGCCATAAGTGAAATGGAGAACGATTCAAATGTGACATAAGGTGTTGCCCTAACTTGGTGAAAAAGAAAAGCTGCTGCTTATACTGGATTTCAAGGACTAGGCGGGGAAGGGAAGGTGTATTCCTTCAATATACACCTCAATTCTCTGCAAAAAGAAAATTCTAACAAATCTCCACTAAAGTGAGGAGATATCATTTGGGTTAGCTTACTTTGTTAGCTCAGACTCTTGAAATAACTGAAATGAGTGTTCTACTGAAATAGTTACAATCCTTGCAGTATTGCTGAGAAAAGCTAAAATAGACTGAACCTGTACCATATAATTATAATACATTTTATAATTCATCTGTTGCCCACTAAATATAATCATGTCTTGTCAAATTAATGGTAAATGCTTTTCTGCAGTATCCTAATAATCAGGTTGTTTACTGTTTATTTTGCATTTCCCCAGAAGTTATTTTTTTCCTTATGCTATGTTCAAAAATATACAAATCCTGCTCTGGCAGGAACCTATTACCAGTTGCTGTGAAGTATAGGCAGACAAACTAAGTAGTAATATCTTGTCTTCTCAGACACGTTGTCAGATAGACCAACATCAAAGTGATTCAGTATGGTGTTCATACATATGCTGGCTTCTATTATATATGTACATACACATGGCCATATGCAGGCTGTACACAGGCACTGGAGTTTTAAGTTCTTGCTCTTCCCTAACGTCACCATGCCTTTTAGTATAGGGAGGTTTTGCACTATAGATTGTGTTTTTGCGTATTTCAGGATAATGCTTGTATGTCTTCAGTGAAGAATTTGGCCACGACGCTAAATCAGAATATAAGAGCAATAGAATATGCTATGTACATGTACACTGATTTATCTAGAATTTGGTAGTTTTGTTTATAAAAACTTTATAGATAATTATGAACAAATGCATATGAATGTAACGCTTAGTTTTTCTGAGGGAGTAAGGAATGCATGTTAACCAGCTACCCTAAACTGCTTGTTCAAGGATCCTGTAAGATCAAGTTAGATCGCAGTTTTGATTAGAACAATGCTGTAGAAGAATATAGAGCTCAGTTCCACCTCCATGACAGAATTTTGGACCTAAAGCCATTTAGGATTAAAATCCCACAAAGGACTTTTACTTAAAACTAAACACCCTAGTATTTACTCTAATGCCATTACTTTTAGTGTTTTGTGCTCAGTCTTACTTCACAGTGTATAAGGGCGACCTTGGGGCCTTAGAAGTACATCTAAAATTAGACAATACATTGAGCTGCTGCCTGGAACTATTAGTTAAGCATTTCCTAGGATGATAGGAGGGTATCTTGACCCATGAACTAAGGCGTGCCCCAAAAATGCTGGTTTACAATTGTGAGAACTAAAGGGAGGGAACCTTTTCTGAAGGCCTAATAGAAGTGGTTTTATCTAAAATAAATAATCTTGGCATCCTGCTGATGTGTTAATGTGATGTAAACACATCCTAAATGTCATGTAAAACTGATTAGGATTTTTTGACCAGAAATATACAAATTGCTGAAGCTTAAGGGTATCAATGACTAGGAGCACCAAAAAATGTCCACTAATGTGTACATACTGGATTGTAGTGCTTAGTATTTTAAAGAGTTCTCAGTAGCTCAGTTTTGTTTGTTTGGTTTTTTTTAATATTATTTTTAGAACTTAAGCTTTAACATAGCTGTTGCTCTCAGATTTTTGATCTCCCCTAAAATTTCACACTTGCCATTTTAAATTAGGGTGGTTGTAACTGCTGTAATTTCCTATGGTTATTTTACTTTAAAAGACCAGACAGAAATAGTATTTTGCAGGCTTCTATTAAATGAGAGAGGGCGTATTGGAAAGCTGTGGCTGAAAAGAATTTGCTGCTTTCAATGCATTGTGAATTGTTGGGCTCAGATTACTTTAAGTAGCTATGTAATATGTTGCAAAGGTGGAGTGCTAATGAATACACAGATTCCAGGACAGAAGATACTGTGTGCTGAAGTAAAGTGATATTCTCCAGCTTCTATTGAACTAGTCCCCTGAAAAGACCTGAGCTAACATCAGAAATGGTGGGAACTGGCTTGCATTCAGGGTTTTGTTCTGGTTTATTCATATTTTGTGAAAAGGGATGGATTGAGAGAAGTGCTCTTATGCAGTGTAATGGTTTACCCAGAAGGTATGAAAACATGAATAGACTTATTGAATTGAGGTGATTGAGTGAAAATACACATGCTTTTGAAGCTGATGGTAATAAGCATCTTCTAGCCTTATGCTAGCACTGACCTAGCTTCCTGTAAGCTAACTCAGTACTAGAAACACTTAAACAGAATTTATGCTGCACTTTTTTTATTGACACCATCAGATTGCATTTAGTCCCTGAATGTGTGACCTCTGAGAACCAGTTTATTTTGCTTTGGGTATTTCTAATGATATTTTTGTGCACAGCTCTCTTCAGTGCTGCATTCTTAAGACAAGCCATGAAATTATTTTAATAATAAGAGGAATTCACTTACATTAGTAGAACTATTGTTATGATTCTTTCAAACAGAATTAACAATTGACATTTTATAGTCAAAACCTGGCTGCACAGACAGACATATGAATTTCCATTTGGTGCTGAGACTTTTATGATCAGCTAGTTTGGGTGCTACTGAAACCTGTAGCAAATTAGGCTTCTGTCCCTTAATCATGCTATGTCTCTTAATTCATCTCAAATAAGTGCTTAGCTTTTACCTGAAATACAAGCTAAAACCATTTAAATGCTATTGCACTAGTTGCTTATGATAATTAGCAGTTTTCTTTGATATGTGGACTGTCTATTGACTTGTCAAAGCAAAAACTATTTGTGGGTTGGAATTGTTTCTGAGTTCCCCCAATACTGGGGGTGAAGAAGGAAAAGGAAGTATTAGAAACCTGACAATTTCTAAAGAGAAGAATTGCCTTAAATTGAATACTAAGCTTTTCTGATTTCTAAAACTAACAGTATTAAGTGATCATGTTGGACGTGAAATTAAAAGCTACATGGAACAGTTATATATTGGTTCGCATAAACCAGTTTTTTCCAAGTTATCTTTATAAATGTTGTTTGTCACCCTAAGACATTAAATATGCTTCCAAAGGGGAAGAATGTGTTACCCAACTCAACTGAAATAAGCTTGAAATAAATTTTCTCATTTGGAACAGCTTGCTTTAGTATGAGGCCAAGAGGGCTTCTAGGGTTTGATATGTCTTTGGTAGAACATAGCTGTGACCACATTCAGTGTGCATGCATAATCCAATACTCCTTCTGCAGAGTTGACATCCATGCAGGTATGTATCCCTTTACGATCATACAGACACATTAATGGATGTGTCCCTGATAAAATAGGAGCAGGAAACCCCTAGTTCTATTGTCAGATCTTTCTGAGATTACTTTTTAAAGGACTGACTTTGTGCTTTGCTGTAGTGGGTCAACCTTGTCTGGCTGCCAGATGCCCACCAAGCTGCTCTCTCACTCCTCCTTCTCAGCAAGATGGAGGAGAAAATAAGATGAAAAGCTCATGGGTTGAGATAAGGACAGGGAGATCACTTGCCAATTAGTGTCATGGGCAAACCAGGCCTGACTTGGGGAAAATTAATTTATTGCAAATTAATAACAGAGTAAGATAGTGAGAAATGAATACAAAACTAAAAACATCTCCCCCTGACCCTCCATCTTCCCAGGCTCAACTTCACTTCTGAATCTTTTGCCTCTTGAGGTAGAACATGGCCTCTCCATGGGCTGCTGCTTCTTTCAGGGCATGTCCACCTGCTGTGGTGTGGGGTCCTCCATGGGCTGCAGTGTGGATTTATGTTCTGCCATGGTCCTCCACGGGCTGCAGAGGGACAACCAGCTTCATCATGTTCTTCCAGGAACTGCAGGGGAATCTCTGCTCACAGTGCCTGGAGCATCTCTTCCCCAACCTTGTTCACAGATCTTGGTGTCTGCAGGGCTGTTTCATGCTTTCTCCTTCCTCCCTCACAGCTACTGCACAGCAATTTGTACCTTTTCTTAAATATGTTATCACAGAGGTGCCACCAGTGTTGCTGATGGGCTTCGCTTTGGCCAGTGGTGTGTCATTTTGGAGCTGGCTGGAATTGGCTCTGTCTGACATGGGGGCAGCCTCTTGTGTCTGCTCATAGAAACCATCCCTGCAGCCCCCTGGCTACCAAAACCTTGTTACATGAACCAAATACATTTGCATTTTTACTTTTCTCTCTTATGTAATACATTGTTCCACAAAGAAAATAATTTAAATGTTGGAAAATAGCTTTCTCACAATACATTTTCTGAAAGGGATCTTTAATGATACTGGATTCTGATTGTACTGACTTTTTCACATGTAACTGTAGAAATACAGTTGTTATTGGAGACCACAGAATTTTTCAAAAAGATGTCCCATAGGTGAAAAGTTGTAGTGAAGTAATATCTCTTTAAGCACAGCCTCTGTGGGGAAGGTTTGATAAGAACAGTATATCAGTTAAATGTGTAAGTCTCAGAAGCTAATTCAAACAATTAAATAGCTTGACCTAACTTCTAGGGTATTCATGGAGCCGGCTGAGCAAGATATTTTTAGCCCATAGAAATAACTGTTTTTCAGGCTTCAGATTCTAATGTTAGATGGTATGCAATAGCTCTGTGGTTTGTAGAGATGTATAAATACTTAGTGTCTAATCCGGGCCTGTTTGAAGTTCTACATAATGAAGCTTTCTATGTACAGTAACTTAAGCATTTAGTACAGGCATCCAGACAAGTGAGCCAGGGGTTCTGCATGTCACTCCATGATTAAATTAAGTTAGCAGACTGCAGAAATATTCATGTCAATTTCACTTCAGTTTGAGTATCGTATTCCTAAGATGTAGAACATAGATGTGCGTGCATATTTTTTTAATCAGCCTATTTAATGTGAAATTCACATTATTATTATTCACCCATTCACAAATGAGTGTTGGGAACCCAAATGAGGAGTTGCTTTAGATAGAGGTCTGCCTGAAAAGCAGGAAGGATTTAAAGATTTGGTTCAGACTGAACAGTATGCTGAAATGTAGTTTATGCAGAGCACAGTGTATGTCATCTGAGCAACTAAACCCACTCTGTAATACATGGACTAACAGCAACTGGTGATGCCACCATTACTATGCAAGAGTAGTGTGAATTGGAGTGGATGAGAAGGTACTTCATATGTGACTGAGCTTATGAAGGAGTCTCTGCACCTGCTGCTCTTGCCACTTTTCAAGTCTGCTGGACTTAGCTGCCTTCCTAGAACTTAAAAGTCTACACTTTCTCAAAAGTCCTGTCTGCATGATACATTTCTTAGAAGGTGAGAACTTCCAGGGACCTGTAGATAGCCTGCCCAACTATGGTACTTGTCTTTGCTATTTGACTTTGTTATTGTTTGAAAGAAATTGGTAGTCTTCAAAATGAATCAGTCTGCTTCAGTTTGTGGCATTTATTTCTTCAATAGAATACAGGGGAACTGCAGAAGGTGGTAGATATGCCCAACTGTTCCAGAAGCATGGCAGGCTTCAACACAGTTTTAGCTTAATATGCTGTTTAGGATGTGTGTCAGGGGGTTAAGGATATCAAGTATCCCTTTCTCACATAGGGGTATCTGTTAGGACATAAGTGAGTATTTGAAAGGAGTACCATGGAGATACTAATTTTCAATTATTTGCTGCTTGTCTTTAAGATCCAGCATTAATCGGATCAAACCCAACTATTTTCCCCACTCTAAGTAGCAGAAATAATTTGAGGTTTTACTTGCTGACAGCTACTAAAAAGTAGTCGTTGTAGCTGACTAATAGTCTTTATGTTTGGAGTGTGAACAACTTTCAAACACTTTAGGAAGTGAGCCATTTTGTCATGCAAAGAAATCTATATAAATGATGTTTCACAATTTACTTGTACGAATTCATTAACATTATTTAAACCAACAAGTAACTTTACATGTATGCAAAATCTAAGAGGTAGGTATAATGCTAACCTAAGTCTGCTGTCCTAAGCAGACTTCTGTATTTACATGCTGTGGATTTGTTTTAATGAGTCAGATTCTTCTGCAAGGAAGAAATCTTCAGAATTGTCTTTAGCTAGAGACATTAAGGCATTGCATTTTTCTCTCACTGCATCAACAAGACTATTTAGAAATTTGACTCTAGCAATAATGGTGCTTATGTTAGGAAATTTTTATTAGAATTAGGATATTATTGTAGGAAATCTGAATTTACCATGAGATTTACTGGTGTGAGTCATGTGCTAGGAGTGTTGGTTATTTTGTAATCTGATATGCAGTACACCTGGCATGGCTGTTCTGTAGCTTTTTTCTTAGCTTAATTTCAGCAATATTAATTAGCTGCACATTGTAGCAGCTATGCACTTCCTAGTTTCTGAATAACATCACTGTACTAAGTGCAGTACCACACCTCAGTGTCAAGATACAGTAGACCTCAATTTCTTCTATAATAGTCTTATGTAAGCTTTCATGTTAAAAAAAGGAAGTGGTATCTCTAAAGTTGTTTATCTTCAGAGCACAAAGGAACAGAGAATATGTTCATATAAGTTACAATACTGTAAATCTTTACAGAATTTCAACATCAGGAGTGTGACTAAGAAAGCTGTGATTATAAGTTAGATATGTTTTTCAAAATAGTTTGTGCAGAAATATAATATGACTAAAGTATTTTAAGTATTTCCAGTTCAAAACAAAGGGCTAAATTCATATTGTCCTCAAAAAGGGTATTCTGTTAATACTTTATACAAAGGTGAAGCCAGGAGGGCAAGAGGAACCAAAACTCTTCTTTCATTTTCCCAGGAGGCCCTAAAAAGCCAGCTCCCAGGTTGCCAGGTTCTCAGCTATGTATCGTTAGGAGTCTAAATGTTCATCTGGAGCTTCTTAACCAGCAGATGGGAGGAGTGCAAACTTTCATGCTGGCTGGAGTGGCTGGAAACCTGTGTTCCACAGCTGCTGGCAGAGAACTAGGCAGATTTCTACTGGGATATCTCTCTGATTTCAGGAAGCTCATCAAAATCAAAATATTATTGTCAAATACTGAGGGATCTACTTTTCTGAGTAAGAAGCTAATTATGTTGGAAAGCTGTCAGCCACCCTAGCTTCATACAACCTGTTTATAAACAGGTATTTGAGAAGATTCTTGGGTGCCAGTGTGTTGTATTTACTGACTGATATTTGTATTTCTGTGAGTTTGCCTGTTGCTTTATGTTGTACTTCTCATTCTGAAAAGCTATCCCACTTAATTCTGAGTTGGATGACTGTTGGATAACTGGTAGTTGCTCGCCTTCATTAATTAGTTCATCTCTAGCATCACAGTGCATTTAAAACAAGCATTTTTCTCATGTTCTGTTTATTGTACAGCTCCTGCAATGACTTAACTTGTTAGAAATTGTCCAGAATTTATAGTTTCATGTTGATAATCATGTCAAATTTTTACTGTAACTCAGTTTGCTGCTTTGAAAAAGATCAGATTCTGAACTGCTGCTATAGTTTTGACTACTTATTCCAATGATCTTGATTTCAGCACAGCAGGATGCATCTGAAATTAAAACTTAGTTGCATTTTGACAAAAGCCTTAATATTTTCCCAGTGTTGCTCTAAGAAATGAGGTATGTTGATCATAAGGGCTCGATGGCTTTATATGTGAAATGAAGTCTCACAACAAGAAGGTATTACTGCCTGCATTATCCCATGGGTTCATGTAATAAAATATTATCCATGAATGGAAATGTAATACATGGTTTTCATTCTAAATTATGAAAGCTACCTAACAGTTCAGAGTTCATAGCATGTAAAAGATAGGTTTGGCAATCGAAACAGTCTAAAATGTAGCAATTGCTAGAGCAGATGGTGGTCTTGATTATTTTTTGTTTGATTGTTTTTACTTTTTTTTTTAATCTCCACCCACCCCACAAGTGGTTGTTATATTTATAGGTGTAGGTAAACTTCTGTGACACTTAACTAAAACTCTTGTATTGATAGAAAAGTTGTGGGCTTTTTGTAGAACATTTGAAAATGCTTTTATTAAACCATGGAAATTTTGGGGTTTGCATTATTGAGGACTTAATATTTGCAGTTAGAAAAGTTTTGACACAGGTTTGTAGATCTGTTACTGCGGAATTGTAATCCAGCATAGAAATAGTAGGAGCTTTCAGTAGTTGGGGGTTTAGGGCACAATTACTTTAACCTAAAGCATGAAGCTGAAAGAACAATTTGCCAGCTTCAGTTAAATTGTTTGTTATATACATATGCACTGAACTTGGCAGCTGTTCTTATAATCAGTGGGTCAAAAAATGTTCTTGGCTATGTTGACCCAGCTGTATACTGTTACAGTTTGTGTGCAAATTTGAAGGAAGAAAATAATCCTATTTACACACAGCTTATAGAAACAGTTCACTTCAAGCAAGATGACTAAATTGCCAGTGCATGCTTCCTTACAGGGTAGATCACAGCTTTACAGGGCAGATCACAGCTATCAGTGTGGGTAGAAGGAACAGGCCTTACGAAAGGAAAACTGCTGCTGAGGGGCATAGATGTCCGCTATGACTACCATTGCTAATTGCCTGGATTTTTCTTCTGAGCAGTTAGCTGGTTGTGAAGCATATGGTAAGTGTTTTTATTTTCAGTATGCTTGAGGAATTGTTTTGCTTAATGAATGAAAAAAGCAGTTTTGCTCACTTAAGAGCAGTGATTGGTTAATGAAAGTAACTCCTAAATAAAAACATGCCAAGGAAGTGGTTACACCAGTCTAGGCCTGTTCACCAAGTGTTGCTCCAGGGATTTGGTACAAAGAGCATTTTGGAGTCTGTGAGGAAGAAAGGATCACTAAGGCTAATAAAAAAATTGCAGGGTAGGCAAGGACTTTTATGTGGAAGAGTGGCTGGTTAACCAGATTGACAGTTTGATGCATTTGCCCTTCCTGCATTTGCATACTGAATCAAGGACAGATACATAAAACAGCTCTGTGACATGCTAGTAGGGCTACTTCATAGTCTAGTTCAATAGTGATAAAACCTTTCTCTAGTACTTTTAAGTAACTTCACAGTGTTTTCATGTGTTAATTTTTATTCTCATGAAGTGAAGTCTGAAATTCATAGATCTGAATTACAAACCTGTGAAACTGAGTCCTGAAAAGAATCTAAATCATAATAACTTTGTTGGAAGAGTAGAGCTAATGTATCATGAGTTCACTGGTTTGTATTTTCTACAATTATAAGAATACAATGGATTGCATTAGCAGCTGGTCCCCAAAGATACTTAACAGCAAAACAGAACTACAAAATGTCACATAGTGTTACAGGCAAAATTGTCTCTACCCAGTAACACCACATGAACATGAATACTGCCATTCTTCCTTACCCCTTACTTCTCATTCACCTTATTGGATGCAATAATACCCAAATCACTATTGCATAGGTTTGACTGTTGCAGAATGGGATCCACAATTTTAATAGGAAAAGCATTCTGGAATCTTCAGTGGATGGCATTTTTATTTCCAAAGTCATGGGGGGGGGGGGGGGAGGTGGGTGGTGGTGGTGGTGTTTTTCATTTGTGGTGTGTTTTTTGTTGTTTTTTTTTTTTTTAAGCTGGAAGGTGAACATAGGATAGAATTACAGAATGGCTGACATTAGAAGTATTATCTGGATATCTTCTGGTCCAACTTTCCTTCTCTCAAAGCACATATTAGTGTGAGTTGCCCAGGACTGTCTTCAGATGGGTTTCAAATATCTCTAAGACTAGAGACTCCGTGATCTTTCTGGGCAGCCTGTGCCAGTTTCTGATTATTCCTAGAATAAAGTGTGGAGGGGGTTCTTCTTATTTAATTTCCTGTGTTTCACTTTGTGCCCTTTGCCTCTTGCCCTGTCACTGGATACCGCTGAGAAAAGTCTGGCTTGGTCTTTACTTACCCCATTAGGTATTTATAAACATAAGATCTGCCAACATGAACCTTGTCTCCAGGCTGAGCAGTCCCAGTTCACTCTCATATGAAAGATGCTTCAGTTCCTTAATCATTTTCATGGTCCTTTGCTGGACTTGCTCTAGTAAGTCCCTAACTTTTATGTAACTGGGGATCCCAGAACTTGACCCAGTACTCCAGATATGGCCTGACTGGTCTGGCAGGGAAGGATCATTTACCTTAGCCTATTGACAGTGCTCTTCCTAATGCAGTCAAGGGTGCTGTTGGCCTTATTTGCAAGGATGACTTGCTGGTTTGTGTTCAGCATGTTTTCCACTAGGATCCTAAGGTGGTTCTCTGCAGAGCTGCTTTCCAGCTGGTTGGTCTCCAGTGTGTACTAGTACAAGAAGCTAGTCCTCCCCAGGTGCAGGACCCTACACTTCCCTTTAACTCCATTAGCTGCTTCTTGGCCCATTTCTCTAGCCTGTTGAGGTCCCTCAGAATGGCAGCACAACCAAGTAGTAACATCAACCACTTTCCCAGATATGTATTGCCTGCAAAGTAGCTGAAGGTGCACTCTTGCATTGTCCAGACTGTTAGTGACTGTTAGGTGACCATAGGGTACACCACCAGCGACCTGCTGTGATCATGCTGCTGATCCCTTTGAGCCTGGCAGTTCAGCCAGTTTTTTCAGTCCATCTCACTGACCGCTTACCTAGTCTGCATTTCATCAGTGTGAGGGTTTTGTAGGCAACTGGAAGACTTGATAAAGTCAAGAGACCAACAACTGTTCTCCCCTCATCCACTGAGCCAGTCCTATCAATGTAGATGGCTTCGTTTAAGCACGATTTCCCCTTCATAAATCTATGCTGACTATTCCCAATCACATTATCTTTAATATGTTTGGAAAGTGAGGAAGCTAAGATACTTTGAATAAAGTTTGAAGGTAGGAACCCTTCAAGGAATCTGATCCCTGTGATTTTTAAAAAGATACTGTCAACCTTATTGGTGTCTGAACTGTACTTGTCTGGGTTGTGTACATAGTATGAAGTGATCCTGTGTGAATATATTTGGGCTGCAGAAAATCCAGGAAGAAAAAAATATTGATGCTTTTCATATTGGATTGATGTTTGCTGGATTTTACAGGTATATGGGGAGGAATCTACCTTTTCTGTGGAATGATGAGCAAAATTTGAATTCCTGTCAAGAGTAGCTGGAGTTCTGTTTCTGGTGCGCACATTTGTAATTTCAGTAACATTAGTCTCATGAAGCAACTGTGTGTTGGTGTCTAGAAGTCAAAATCCAAGCCTCCTATGTTTTCCCTTTCTGTAAACTGGAGATTTTTTTAGGTTGGCTTTAATCCAGTAATGAAACCAGCCAGTTACTTTCACTACATAATTTGAAATACAATTTCCCTCTAACTGACTCAGGTTTGTCACAGACATACTAATCCTGTGAAGGGATTATTTGCTATAGAGGCTTTTCACTTTTGCTGAAGAAAATAAAGGAAGGCAGAAACTACTTACCTTTCTCCTTTCAGTGTGATATCTTATCTTTCAGTGGGATTTGTAATGACATAGGTGGTTTCATTATGACATACATTGTACTGTGTTATTCTTCAAGAGAAGGTAGGAAGCAATGTTAAGTAAGCCTTTGTTTAAACAGATATATGGTTACGAGTATGGGTAGGAGAGAACATGAGAAATGGCTGGCAAATGACATGGGAGATAAAAAGCAAAACAACTAAGCCAGGAATTTGCAAAATATGGTTACCTCAAAATGTTTTAAAATCAGTGGCATTGGGGTATCAGCAAAGAGACATTCACTGTGTAAACACTTTGCTTTTGTTCCACAGACTTCTGATTTTTTTATATATTGTATATGAAGTTATACTTGGTGAAAAATCTGAGCCCCTTTCATGAACACACATTTCAGTGATCTCTTGCTTCCTTCTCCTGCTTTTCCACTTTTCATTATGGTTCAGCTGTTTTATTCTGTAGGGCTCTTAAATTTGCATGTCGCTTGACTGTCCTGGATTATCAGAGCTTTTGCTAATGTCTGTCTAAAGTATCAAGAAACCTCAGTGTTTACATGTGTTTTATAGGTGTGTATTCCTCCTTGAGAAAGCTTAAATATAATATTGCCCACAATTAGGCTTCACACAAGTGAAACTAATACGGGTACAGTGCTCCACAAACAGTGGGAATTTCTTTATATAATCTATACAACCGCTAGTGTACTGTGAGACTCTTCGAAGAGCCAGTTGAAGTTGTGTTGTGAAGCTCATCAAATATTCTTACTACTGGTATTTTACAGCCCTTTGATCATACATATATATCTTCCCTTTCCAGAACTTGAAAATCCCCCTACCCTTATCTGTGGGTGTGACCAGATAACCTCCAGACGTACCTCCCAATTAGAATTTTACTGATTTTTCTTGTAGTTCTTTCATTGCTGCGTTGAGGGATGTAAAAAAATGCTGGTGAAAAAGTCCACTAATACTTCTGCTGCACGGAAAACTTAGCATGGTATGCAAATAACCAGACAGCCTGAACAGTCCTTTCAGTTGGTTGTTGTTAAGTGAGTAATTTGGGAATGCTGCAAGAGCCACCAGGGGTTGAAATAGATAATGAAGTAAATGTTGAATTAAACCGGCAGATAAGGACCTATGTCCAGTGTGCAAAATCTTCAGGAATGTATCCTGTGGCATAGTTCCATGGGGTTTTATATAAGATTCTCTTAGAGTACCTAGCTTAAATGCTGTAACGCTTCAAGCAAAACCTATATGCTGAGCTTGTAGTGCTCCTGCAGATAAAAATTCATAATATTTGAGCCTTGTTTTTTGGATACTAAAGACCTCTGCTGTGCTTCAGTTAGTTGATCATCCTGAAGCTTTTATGCATGAGATGGAAAGCTGTGCAATACTTCGGACACAAAAAACCCAGCCTTTTCTAAAGACTTGATTTCTGCTCTCTGTCCGTGTTGAGTTTTGTTTAGTTGTATGTATGTTGGAGCCTGATACTTGAAAGCTGGAAGGCATATAGCATTTGTATCAAAGACATGCCTTTTGCAGACTGGGAATTCTACCTATGCTTAATCAAGTTAGAAAACTTTGGGAAAACTCCCAGCAGTAATTTCATTTAAATTTTTAAATTTTAAGTGCTATTAATTTTAGTCCTTTCCACTTTTGCCTGTTGAGCATTGACTTTTTCAATGCTAATAAATGAATTTTTCAACTGTTACATATAAGGAAAAGTCTAATGGTATATATCTAGGCACCACTCGTATTTGTCCGTCAGCCTTTTTTTTTTTTTTAACAAGAAAATACAGCAAACTACTGAGCATCTACATACAGGACATTATTAAAGGGAAGCGACTATTCATGCAAATGAAACAATTGAGGAAATACCGATTGTTCTTGTCTCAAAGCGCTCATGGAGATTTTATTCAAGCAGGTACTCAGATTTTTTTTTTTTTTTTTTTTTTTAGATTATACAGATGTGGGCTGAACAGTTTTATGCAGTTAGTATTGCACTGCATGCCTACCATGTGGTTCTAGTTTTCTTTAAGGTTGCTGATTTTTTTTTTTTTTTTTTTAATTGGAAAAGAAAGTTTTACCAAGCCCAAGTACTTGTGAGAGAGATGTAAGCTTGAGCAGAGGGCTTGCTTATTACAGAAATCAGACTTGGTGTGCAGTTGTAAATGCTTAAAAAAAAAAAAAAAAATAGATGGAGCAAATACAAGTGCTCTTTCCTCTGTGCACTCAGACTCTACTGTATTGCAGTATTGCACCATTTGCTTAATCATTAACTATTTCAATTTTGTACCTGGTTTATTGACTATATATAGGAGGGTTTACTGGCTGAAGATTTAATGAAAACTGAAGTGGATTGAGGAAGGTGGCGGGAAGATGAAATAGTGAAATGCTTTTGTATTTTATTTCATTCTTCAAGCTGTGGATCTCTGGCTGATTAATAAACACTGAGCTGATTCTAACCTGGTAAAAATTCTTTTAAAAACATATTTCACAAAGAGTAATTTTGGATATTGTTGCTATCTTGATCCAAAATAGCTCGCTCATCTTGACATTCAGAGCGCACTAAGAAATACCTTCACTGAGTGTTGTGATTAATGGGTAATGATGCTTTGAGGGATGGGACGGTACTGGTCAGGTTAATATTTATCATGAAGTATAATTGGTTAATAAAACAAAGACAGGAGAAGAATGTCAGGTGCATCACTAACTGGAAAGTGTACTGGAATACAGAAAAATTGATTAAAGTAGTAATATATGAATTCTTCAGAAATTATTACATTAAGCATGACTCTTGTTCTTTTTATCATGCCTTATGCTTGACTACCCTGAATTTCAATTAATTGCTTTCAAGCTAGTTGCATTAAATCTTTGACTTCAGAGTTTGTCCCAATTTTCTAAAGAACTAATTCTTTGTATTTACTAAACTTTGCAAAGTTACACTTTGTTCTTTATAAGTCAAACATTTCTGCTTCTGGCACTGTGTAGCTCTCTCATTCCAGCCTGAACAGTCTGTGTATTACTCTCTATGCCTCTCTCCTCCTATTTATTTAAATAAATGGGAGCACTTTCTTTTCATCTTTTTTCTACAGTACTATAATATTCCCTTTGGCTTTTTTAATTAACTTTAGAAGGCTAGATTTTTACCCACCAGTTCTTCGGCTATCACTTTAATTTGTTCTTATTTGTCCTAAAGTCTCGGGGAAAGCAATATGAAAGGTGTACTATTGGTATTTGAGTAAAACATTTGCTCACTGTTCTCTTTCCTGGTGCTGATTTGATAACTGTACATAAAGTGTACAGTTCATGTCAATAGTTTTTTAAAGATGGTATCAGTGATCAGTATGGAAACTTGAGTTGCTGATGACTTCTGTGGTGGTGAAGGCTTTCTAAACTTTACTTCATGTAAAATTTTGTCTGTAGCTTCTGAAAAACATGTTTTAAAAATCTGAGTTACTATCCAAGAAAAGCCAGTAACACTTCTGGTTGTGTATACAGTTGGAATAGTCTCTAACTATAGCATGACTATGCCTTGCATCATATGTGGGCCTATAGTTGAACAGAATGATGAGAGTTCACATAACAGAATAGTAGAATGATTCGTAACATCAAAAATACAGACTAGTTTCTGAAAAACTAAGGAGGTGAACTTTGATCTGTAATTATTTTAAGTGTGTGAATGCATGGGCTGAGATATTCTTATCTAATCATGCTTCAGATGATTTTCCAAGGGCAGTCACAAACTATTTCATATAGCTTTTAAACTAGAATGGACAGATTCTAGAAAAGATACAGGGTAAAATGTAGTGGAAAAAGTCTTTTGCCTCAGATGTGTGGCACAGCCTTCCTTATGTGTGGCTGTTAGTACCCAAGACTGGACATGCTGAACTAAGATTTACTGTTTCTTGATGAGGGCTGATATTTGTTAGTGGGTCAGCTTTTAAAGAATCTTGGAAAACAATGGGGACCAGAGCACTGCTGCAAAATTATTTGGATGCACTGTGCAAAGTATAGCAAATGTTGTACTAGCAGAGGTAACCAAAAATCACAGCAGAAGACTCATAAATCCAGTTCTCACTTTTAAAAAGACCTTTAAAAAAAAAAGCTAAAAATAAAAAAGACAAAGGTAAAAATATGGGAAAAGCTGATCACTTTATCCCACTTAAAATTATAAAATAGTAGTTTTTGTAGTTTCTCCATGAGCACCAAGAATGACATGGGTTTTGTAACATAGCATCGAACTTCCTCCTTTTGGCAGAAACTTAATTAAGCTAATATGGTGCATTATACTAATTCTCAGTAGTCTTGTCCTCTACTTTAAAGTAGACTGAAGTTTTGTGATGGAAAGACAAGCAACGACCCTGGCCTTGAGAGGAGTCTGCATATATGCAGTATTTGACCAGTTCAGATTCCTGTACTACTGATACTGACATGAAAGGACCAAGTAGTGAGGAGAAATCAAGAGGATCTCTGGATGAGGTGTAGTTCAGGTTCTCTAGAATAAACTAACATCCCTCTTTCAGACTATCCTTTTTACGGATACGGTTGGACACTGGGAAGAGCCTGTTTTTATTTAGGAAAGTGTGAAATCTAGAGTTAGAATTGAAATGTGTATATAGTTGTATGAACTGGAGAGTGCTGTTGGTAGGAGAGTTAAGAAACTGTTTAGTGAGACCAGCTTCAAACTTAAGAACAAAACTTTACTAAACTCAAGTGTTAACAAAATGGCATAGGGTTAGTTCTTGCCTGTAGTCATAATGTAATCACTACATGCACCAAACTGGTCTTTAATCATATCTTATGCTAGCTGTGAGTGTACAATATCTGAGAATTGATGAGCTATGTAGTTAAAACTGGTGCCTGTGGCCCTTGATGCTCTTAATCACAGAGGTTTTGATGATCAGGCTTTAACTCTGAGAAAATTCAGAACTAAAATTAATTTCTTTTTTTCCTCTTTGTTTTTAGTTTTATACTTCTTGCCACCCTTCCAAAAAGGAGGATCTCACCTACTTCAATGCTGTTTGTCTTGTTTATGATTTTGCTAGTCATCTTTCTTAGATATTTGGCAGGATGTCCTGCTTCTCAATAGTCCTTTGTGCTTATCTTGTTCTCTAGCTTGCAGTTTTCACTCTAATGCTTCCAAAATGCAACTATGTAATTTTCTTTTCCCTTTTGATGGTTGTGTTGCCCACAATTACATAAAATGTTTTTGTTTTGGCTACATCCTCAGTTACAAGATACTTGTATGCTGTTTGCTATACTTTCTGTACACTTAACACTAACTTGCTGGAAGCCCACATATTAAATACATCCCAATTACTGCACATGTATTTTACAGACATCACAGCCCTCTGCTTTTAGCTATACAGGGAAGAACAGAAAACCTTCTGTATATCAAATCTAAAAATTCAGTTAATTTGAATCTCATCTTGATAGTACTAAAGGTGAGATCACTTCTATAAGATAATCCACAGCCCTTCATAAAATGAAGGTGACTTCAATGATGTTTTAATGTAGTCAAGTCACAAGCTCAGATGAAGAGGAAAAATATTCACTTGGCAGATTGACTAGAAAGTGGACCTGGGCTTTTGATGAATAATGACCTGAACTTGAACTCCCTGGGTAATGTTGTGGTTAAAAGCTTCATCTCCTTTTAGGTTCTGATAACAGTAGATGGGATTACTTCTGTATATTGCAAAGACTATGGAATGCTGTGCCCAGTTGTGCCTACATTTTCCAAAGGAATTGAAATGTGAAGATGAAACTAATATGGTTTAAAAACAAAGTTTTCCCTCCAAGAGGATTTTTAAGTATACTGCAATACTGGGAAGTAAGATGAAGCTGTATCTTGTTCAGAGCCTGTATGTATAGGTTCAGAGTGTATGTATATACATATGGGCTCTGAACCTATATACGTACCAAAATAATAAGAAAATAGCTGATAGTGGTCTCCTCAAATTGCAAATAGAAAATTCTCTATTATGAGGAAAATGCTAAGTCATGTGTAAATGTCTTCATTGGCAGTTGTGGACCAGTTGCTTATGCAGAAGCTGCTGGTATGTGAAAACTTACAGTAAACTAAAGAATAGACTAAGTGATGATGGTTTGATTTAAATATACACATTCTTTTCATAGCAACAATTTTTGGTTTATATCACATGTATAATGGGATAATGCAAAAATTCAGTGAATTGAAGGTTAAATTTGCCTTTTTAAATATTTCAGCAGCAAGCATCTCTGCTTCCTTTCTTCTGACATAGAATTGTAAGTGAAACAGTCGGCAAAGCTGTGGGGTGTCTTAATCTTAATCCTTCCTTTGCAGTTACTAGAAATGTAACTTTGTGTCAAACATAATGAAGCATGAAGGCTATAATTTGCAAAAGTATGCTTCCACTTGCTTTTGTGTAAAATCCATAACTGGAGGAAACACTACTTGTATAAGCAGCTGTGTGTTTAGTTAGCTAATGAATTTTATCAGATAAATACTTAACAGGCACAAACATGTATATATTTAACTGATTTTTCTGTCCTCCTCTACATGTACAATCTGTTGGATATAATGTGTTGTATAATTGGGAGAGTTTATATAAAGGTACAACAATCCTTAAGGTATCTTCAGTGTGGGCAGATCAGAAGAGAAAATTATTTTATTATTGTGCTTTAGATTTTAAATGTTAAATTAAAAAGTGTGTGTAGTGCTAATTATTTAATGACACTTTCATAAATACCTTGATATCCTCATGCTGATTCTCCTAGCATGTAGCCGTTCAGAATTGTGGTTCTGTGATATTAAAATCCATGACCTTAGAACTCTCTTGACTGCTTGTAATTGACAAGGTCAGCTAAATTTCATCTACTGTAATTTTTTAGGGTATTGAGGAAGGAGCCCTTGATTTTTTTTATTTTTTTTTTTAACTGACATTTTCTGCTAGGTGTTTTTACATCAAACTTGATCTTGAGGGTTTTCTGTTCTTCACACTATTTTGGAATGCACTAATTGATGTGCACTCTAAGATTTCTTTGACTTTTCAATACTGTCACTTCAGAAGTGCCACCACTGTTACAGCCATTTTTGAAATTTTATTACTTTTCTAGTTTAGTGTTAGTCCAAGAATACTGAATACATAAGACTACATCCTGAAGAAGGATGTAAATCAGGCATTTTGTTGAAGCCATGATTTGCCTAATCAATCACTGCTTCTTCTACACTGCTACAAAGAATCACTTGCCAAACCTCTTGGTCATAGACTTTTTCCATCATTTAAACACAGCAATTCTTAATCTCTGGGATAAACTGGATTTTTACTAATGTAAGTTCTGTCTGCTTTATACAGACCAATCTGATTATCTACACAAGGAGAAATAGCCTTTCTAGTTCAGCTGTTTACTTAACAGAGCCAATAATAGAAGCATTTGCTGTGTCCTTGTTCTATCTAGGCCTTTGGAAAGGCTGCCTTTTCTTAGCTTGTAAAGTGAATGAGAGGAATCAGCAGGGTGAGTAAAACAAGACAGATCTTTAAGGCCAAACAAACAGTAAGACTTGAAACAATTCAATTTCTAAACATGTGCAGAAGTCAATTCTACAGTATGAGCTAGAACAGATACTTCTCAGCCAAAGAACTGGGTATAGTTTTCCTCAATGAGAGAGAGACACCCAATGGAGAATGCAGAGGGCAGGACCATGCTTGTGTCCTTCTGAGCAGGGACATATTCAAGGCTTGTTACTCTGAGATTTTTCTGGTAGTGGACACTTAACTAAATGTAGTTAAATAATAGAACTTTTCCTTCTTGTATAGCAGCATGATAAAATACCAGGAAATGGGAGAACTGGGTTGAATCTCCCCTTGCCATGGGTTTTAGTCCAGTGTTTTGTCTTACAGAATACCCTGACTGAGGTTTGACTGCTGCAAGATAAGTGCGCCTCTCTGTGTTCCTTAAAATGGCCTTTCATGTTTCCACGGGCCAATGAAGGAACAAGAGCAAGGGCACTTATCTGGGAGGGCCAGTCCGAGGTTTCAGTCTGCTTGAAGGGCTATGTAAATATTGTAGCCTTTAATACTTCAGTAAATGAACATGCTAAGCAGGAGTCTCCCATAGCCTGTGTTTAACCATTGAGCTGTTCTATAAAAGGCTGACACCTCAGAACATAGTGTTATTGTGCTGCACGTTGGGCCTCAGCTAGCTGTGTTAGGAATGTTTCAGAGTATGCTGACTGTGTCTGGCCCCATAGGAAATAAACAGAAATACTTAGTTACTGAATCCTGACGGAACTCTATCGTGAAATAAATGTTGTGGTGTTTGGCTGCCAAGATTTCTGATCAGTTCGAGGTATATTAGGTGCCTGTGAGTTTTTCATTGGCAAAACCTAATATTATTAGATAATTTAGATTTCTTTAGGCTTAGATGACAGGTAAGGATGACAATTTTGGTCACAATTAAATTTTGCCCACACTTCATTTTTAGTTAAGTCATTTAATTTGTCATATGCATACTGTACCCGCAGCACTGGTATAGCTAACAACAAGAAAGTTTACTTCAGTATTACATGTCATGTCAGACCTACACTAACTATTACCACAGTTTAAAAAAACTCAGTCTAGAGCAAGAGCTGGCCATAGGAAGAGCTGTAAGAGGCCTGGACAGCCTGGAGAATTGGGCAGAGGAGGAACCTTATGAAGTTCAACAAAGGGAAATGGAAAGTCCTGCACCTGTGGAGGAATAATCTCATGCACCAGTACACACTGGGGGGCCAAACATTTGGGGAGCAGCTCTGCAGAGAAGGACCTTGGGATCCTAGTGGTCAGCAAGCTGACCATGAGCCAGGAAGTGTGCACTCACAGCAAAGAAAGCCACCACCATCCTTGGCTGCATTAGGAGGAGTTTTGTCAGCAGATTAAAGGAGGTGATCCTTCCCTCTTAACACTGGTGAGGCTACACCTGGAGTATTGGGTCCAGTTCTGGGCTTCTCAGTTACATGAGAGGTATAGACTTGCTAGAGCTAGTCCATGAAGATTAAGAGCTGGAGCATTTTTCATTTAAGGAGATGCTGAGAGAGCTGGGAGTGTTTAGCCAGGAGAAGATAATGCTCATGTTGGGGGATCTTGCCAATGTGTGTAAATAACTAATGGAATAAGTAGAGAGTCTTCCTGATAATGCTCACTGACAGGACAAGAGGCAGTGGGCACAAGCTGATACAAGTGAAATTCTGTTTGAACACAAGAAAACTTACTTTTTAAACACTGGAACAGGCTGCCCAGAGAGGCTGTAAAATCTCCATCCTTGTAGCTCTTAGACCCAACTGGACATAGTCTTGGGCAACCTGTTCTAGCTGACCCTCTTGTGCAGGGTGTTGCTGTACATGAACTCCAGAAGTCCCCTCCAACCTCACTGCTGTGATTTCAGGAATACATTATAGGGATCTTTAAGGTTGAAGAAAGAGCAGAAGAGAACTTTTGCTCAAAACATGAGTAGTGCTAGAAACAAAATGAGTACAGCTGATGTGGGAATAAAGCAAATACTGCAGTATCTTCATCTGGGGAGGAATTACGTGGTAATGTTTTGCACAAAAATACAGCCTATGATCTTCCAAATACTGATGTATTTTTTTTATTTATTTTTTTTTTCTGAGCAGACAACATAATTAAACATTAGGAATAACAGCTTTAAAACTTGTAACCATAAAACATCACTGTACCTACAGTGCTCTTAGGCATTGCAGGAAAATTTCTACACAAACTTTGCCTATTATGTTAGAATTTTACAACTCAAAGATAATCCTTAAAACCTTAGGGGATGCAATGTACTTTTTGAGATGTAATAGGAAAGTATGCTCCAGGATAATTTTTTCCAGCCCAAACAAGCTGTGGCCTTACTGGGGCAATATGCAATAGTAAAACTGTTGCACAGGAAATTAAATTAATTAAACCATTCTTTAGTTTTCTGCTCCTTTGAGCTCTTATTTTCAAATCATGTCATCTTGCTTTTTCTAGCTATTTTGTTGCATATGAATTTCAAGCAGTTACTGTCTGTGTTGCCTCCAGTTTCTAAAGGCAATTATGGAATTTATGTCTTTATGTACCAAGCTTTAAAATGTGATACGTTGTCAAAAATACATAGTAGTATTTGATGTATTATGTTAGTATGTCATCTAAATTACATTACATGCCTCTTGGGGAGGGCATGGATCATTTGTTTTGTGCAATAGCAAGCATGTTCTTAGTACTTGGTAATCTGAATGAACTCTAAGTTCAATAATCTTTAAGGACTTGTAGTATAGACAAGCTGGTAAGAGTATGTTCAAGCTTAAATTTTTTTAGAGCACTTCTGAGGAAGACACTAAGTTGAAGCATTTCTATGCAGTGATGGTCAGCCATTTTTAAACTATTCATTTTAATGTCTCTTGAGACAAATATCAGATCCAGTTATGTTGGTTCCTCCTGGAATCACTCTAGAGTTCTGTGAATATAAATAAATAATTTGAATTTATCTTCCATATAGCAAATGTGCTCAGCACAACAACTGTACTCTTTAAGTAGGTCCTAATTTTACAAAGTACAATTTTAAAGGTATTTATATGTTTACAAATGTAGTTGGGTATAGATTTCTGTAAGGTGACCCTGCTGGTCAACTTCAGAAATTCTTATCTTTGGGCTCTAACAGCAAAAAAACAATTGTCTTGGTGAAATACTCCCATCCTACCCACAAAAGGGTTTGGACTAGTAAAATACTGTGACCATAGCTATTTCTTCGGAGTGTGTGTGTGAAAGTCTGTTTATGGGGGAGCATTAACCTACTAAATCAAGTTATATTTGAATTTCTAATTGTCTTAGTCTTTTATATATGCTAAATTAAATAATTCATTACAAAACTTATTGGTTTAATTTTAATCAAGACTGATTAAAACAGAACCAAAAATATTTTTATTTAAACAATTTATTTTTTAATATCTAAATGACTGGAGCAAATTTTAGCCAGTTTAAGTAGGGCTTCTTGAGAAACTTATTTCTCTGCAGCTTTCAGAAGTGCATACATTGATTAAGGTTCTGACTTACTAATTCTAACAGATGTCTGTCTTCTTAAGCATTAAACTTCTTTCAGTCCTAGAGCTGTAACTGCATATTTGCAGGTAAAAAGAATACTTAAAACTTCATTCTTAAACAAAATGAAAAACTGTCTTTACTTAGAAGCAGTAGCCTCAGTGGGTGCATTCCACGTTCAAGTACTCTGTACTGAAAATGCAATTTGTCAGTCTAAAAGAATCCGGACACAAACATTTGAGTCACTAAAGATACTTCAAGAACTTGAACAACTCGGAACAATAGTACTCAGCAGTTATCATACACTGCCAACTACTTGACCCTTTTACATAGCTTCCATTTACTACATTTCTAGGATTTATTTAGGCATCCATTTGGATAGGTCAAATGTCATTGTACATTTTCATTGAACTTAGTGTAAAAGATTCTTCCTTGCCATGGCTCTATTCCCACTTTGATTTTGATTTGGTATGTATTTGATTTGAGTTCATAAACCTAAACACTTGCCTGAATGACTGATTGTCCTTCAGTGGTACTAGTCAATTTCTGATGTGAAAACACTTGTAAACTTACCACTTAGAATAGCTTCCAAAGGTATTAGTATTTCTCAAATACATTAAATCATCTGAATCTCACCCTGAAGCAGCCATTTAATTAAAGGAAAAGACTAGCAGGGACAAGAGAAAGAATTCCGTTTTCTGAAAGGGTGGACTTCTGCCTGGAATTTTACAACATCTTTGCATTGCATATATGTCTTGCCTCACTGCTTTTTTTTATTTCCCTTCTTGTTTGGAGATTTTTCCATTTGCATTTTTAAGTACAAATGAGATGTGCGTTCATGGTGCACATGAGAAAATGACACAAATGGTATTACCTGTTTTGGAACACCTTACATCCATTGGGATATTTAGCAAAGTTATGTGCAAAGTTTGTACTCAAGTCATTCAGGAGTTTAAAAACTTCTTCCTCCTGATTGTAACATGAATCAGACTGATTACCAAAGAAATGTCACTTCACTCCTTCCTGCTCTGGTCAAGTATAATATATTTTTATGAACGCTGCATTATATCTAAAACATTCCTAGCCTGTTGTTTTCACCTAGACTGTGCTGAAAAGAATAAGCGTTTCTCAGTTCCCTAAAGATGAAGTGTAACAGTCTATGCATAAGCAGTAATTCCTGTGTGGATTCTGAGGCTTCTGTAGCAACTAGGAAGGAAATACTGGTGCATGAAATAGGGAGGGACATAAGTACTGTCATGCGTTGCAGGTTTTCTCTGTCATCACTTTCTACTCTTGAGCTGGCATCTCCTAATATATGAGGTCTGATTATATTGAATTGTACAAATGATCAACATCTGGAGACAATTCCATTGTATGATGCGGTTTTTTTCATTTTGTTCATTATGCTCTGTGAAGAGTCCTTTGATTACTTTAAGATCTCTCCTTTCTTAGTTTCCTAGTTTAGTGCTAACTCTGATTTTCTTCTGAAACTTAATGTTCAGATTTTTTTCTTTTAAGTTTCCCTGTTTGTATGTGTGGTGACTGTAAGAATACCAGTGTTGACTTGGAAAAGAAATTCAATTTTTTCCTTTGTCGTTTGTGGTGAAGCTTAAAATGAGACCTAGAAAAGCTTCCAAAAGCCTTAGAAACAAAGTTACTTTGTAAAACTGAGTTTTGAGCACTGCAGCTAGAATTCTTGGTAGAATCATTAGTTCCAAAGTTATACTTCCTTTTTGTTGTATTTTGTTTTAATTAAAAGGAGCTGGATAGCACAAGGTACCAGATATGTATTGAAGCCTTTGAACTGCTTTAAGGCTTGCTAGTTCTATGTGGAGAACTGACAACAGTTGTTTGGTCTTAAGTGAGTCCACTGGGTCCCTGTGATACATAGATCACAGGTTGGAGTGATCTTAGTGCTACTTCTGGTAGGGATTCCTTAGAGAACACTTATTTCCAGGTTGGCTGTCACTCTGCAATGTACTTACCATAGGAACTGAGTTTATATGTAATTTTAGATCATTCAGCTGTTGAGTGAAAGCATCTAGTTATCAAGTGTCACGTATTTCATCTCAATATAGCATTTGTCACGAACTTGTAATGAATCCCAAGTTGTACTCTTAAGGAATGACAGACATGTAGTACAAGCTGAAGAATGTCTTACAGCATCAGTGAGATAAGCAGGTTAGTTTATCACTAGCCTAAGCAAGTAAAACTCACTGAGGCTGAATCTGATTAGTTTAGGTTCAGATTATGCTAGTCCAATCACAGAGCTCTTTTTCACAGCTTGGATCGTGAGATGAGTAAATTTGTACTGGTTTGCAGTATGTAATCTAAGCATATTTTCTCTCCTGACAAAGGGCCAGTGACAATTGGTAGCAACAAAGTATATCAGGATTTTTCACAAGGGTAAGGGATATCTCTGGTACCCAAGTACCCTGTTTTTCTGACCCCTGTTTTAAGGTGCCTTATCTGGCATACATATTTTATAAGGTCTGTGAACAGCAACTGACTGTAGAACACTAGGACCATTTTGAAATTTCCAAATATTTGCTTGGGTCTAGGAGTTGGGGGTTAAAAAGCAAGAAAAAAAATTTTGAGGTTCAAAAAAAATCTTTTGCCTTTCACTCATATTCTAAATTTCTGTAGAGCTTTAACATGGTGAAAACAAACCATTCAAGCCCCCTTAGGAAAAAATCTCTTGTCTCTGGTTTCTAGAATTCAGACATTCTCTTGTTTTTCACTCTGCTTTTTCTTCCCTAAATTGGGTTAAGGTAACCAGACCAAATCTTCTCTTGAGCCGAGTAGTTACCTCTATTGTGACAATACAGGAAGGGTGTAAATGATGGAAGATGCTTTATGTGCCTTATTCTCACACTCAGGAGTCACTTATGGGGACTTTAATATTAAATGTCATTTCCTGAGGAGTAGTAATTGACATTTTACCAGTTACCAGTAGCATTTGAGCATACATATGAGCATGAAGAAAAGAATACTTCAGGAAGGGCTATGTTTTTAAAGGTTGTGCTCTTTATTTTTGAGTCACACCAGTTACAAGACCTAATGAACCATTTATCTCTGAACTGGAATATAATCCTAGAATGAGGAATCCCTCTCCTGAGGAAATACCTTCATTTTCTGTAATTATACTGGGTATTAATTAGCCTGAAAGGTGATTTTAACTGTGGTTGTTCAAATGCGTTGAACACCTCTTCCTGTGCCTGCACCTAAAACTTGGTCAGTACAACTTCATCTGTCTTCCCTGTTGACATTTAGCAACAACTTTGTGTCCTGTACATTATCACCGTTCAGAAACTACTTTCTATTAATCCAAGTGAAGATTGCACTGAGCTAGAAATCGCTCTCTGAACATACAGCACAATTCCCACTTTCTTTTTCTAAACTGCTTGGAATGCCTTCCTCCTGAGCAAGGAAGCGGGATGGGACCCTATCGCTTGTGTTGTATCTTGAAGTATCCTACTATCATAGTTTTAAAACAACTATGAAGGGCAAAAATGCTTATTTGAATATCAGGCTTCACCCTATGTATGTGATCACAAATTTTTAACTAATTTTTTTAGTACTTCAGGTTCAGAATTATTTAAAAAAAAAAAAAAGTAAAGGCAGTGCTTAAACATAAGATGACCGCTTAAGTGGTTTTTTTTTTTCCGTTAGGTACATCCTATTTGTTATGCTAGGAACTGCATTTTTTTGTTGTTCTTTTTAAAAGGCTTTTAACGTACTTGTGCAGATTAATCAAGAAGTGTTTCAAACTTGACTTTGTGATACAGAAAAGTTAGCAGCACAAGTGGTTAATACTGGGGTAGTTTAGTAGAAGCGGAGAGAAGTGTCTGAAACTTCCCCTGACTTTGACCTATAGTCAATCTTGACAAACATTTCATTCTCTGAAAGAGGCCTATCTTTGGTTTTCTGTCTAATGTAAATAAAAATAGAAGTGTAAAAAGTGTTAGCTTCACAGAAGCAGTTTTTACTACATAATACCGTATTAACTGGTTACACAAAAGGATAATCTGGCTAGGACTTCTGTGGAATATTGAAGGCAGTTTTTCTTTTTCAAGATTACTTCTGTGGAATATATGCTCGCTTTGGCAACTAAGATATCCACCTGCAGATCACAAACTTTTGCAACATATGTAGTAAATTTAGTTTTTATCTTTGTTACCAGTTTGGTTAAATTGCTGTCTGCTTCTTTAAATATAAGGGCATTTCTTCTCTGCCCACATCTCAAAACAGTTGTCTTAAAATGCTTAACACTAAATAATGGGACAATGGTATTTATGTTTTGGAAAATCAGGAGTGCTTCTTGAGTGTTTAGTAGGTCCTGTTTGTTTTATTTCTTTTTTTTCTTCATAGAACATAGATCATGAACTTTTAATATTGACTAGCTGGCCTTGCTTGGTTGATAGCTTCTTAAAGGAAATGAGGAATTGTTTTACTGTGAACAACATATAGTCACTCTGCTTTTTGTCAGGCCTTGTCTTCCATCTTGCTAGCCCTGACAAAATGACAGTCCATTAAGGCTATTGCTGTTGTTGCCATAGCAGTCATTCAGGGCTTTCCAGGGCATTGGACTTTCCATACAACTTGATTAGTACAGCAAATGCCAAAGTAACTTCTGTTTGTTTTTTGTCACTGCTACAGTAACCCAACCTGAAGAATCACAGAATTGCAACATAACTTATGTAAAAGGACCTCTGGAGACTGTCTAGTCCAATCCACTCTGCTCAAAGCAGGTTGAGCTAAAGCAGGTTGTTCAGATCCATGTCCAGACAGATTTTGAGCATCTGCAAGGTTGGAGATTCCACAGCCTCTCTGGGCAACTCTCTCCAGTGTTCAATCACAGCAAAGTTTTCTTCTGTTTGAATGGAATTCCCCATGTTTCAATTTGTGTCTATTGCTTTATCATTGTCTCACTGGGTACCACTGAGAAGACAAGGGGAAGGGAGACTGAGGTGTCTTTCAATCTCTGTGCTTTGACTAGCCATATTCTCAGCAACCATATACTTAGCCAGGTTAGCCTTGTTATTTTTCAAATCCATGCTTATTATGTTTATGTATTTTAATGGTAATTTACAAAAGCTGTCTTTAATGTCTTAAATACTTCCAGTGCAGTGCTTTCTGTCTTATAGACTCAACCGACCATTTTATCCTAGTGATGCAGGCTTCGTCTTTATGATGAAACACCTGCTTAAATCTGGTAACTGTCTTCAGTTTTTATGAAAAGCAGTTCTTGTGCTGTAATGCAGATGAATTCTTTCATCCACTGTCATAGCGAAGACCATTACTGTATTTTCCAGTGCAGAGTCTGGGATGTAGGTACTTTTGCATGTCATGAATCTGTGTTCTCATGGTAGGGTCCTGAGCTGTGGAGTTCTTTACAGTTAGCAAGATTACAGTGCTCATGTCTAGCTACCTATGGGCCCAATATGTAAAGTAAGCTTTTATGCAAGTTTTGGTGGAATCCAGCAGCCTGTGACTTTCAATCTGGAAGAGAACATTTTCAGCCAAATAAACAAAGTAAATGGTGAAAATTAACACGTATTAATATTTATTTCTAAGCTTAAAATTTACAGTACAGTAATGAGTGCACTGAAATAAACAGATACTGTAGGTGACTAATTTACATGTGTGCAGTATGTATTCCTTTTAGCATGTGGCTAACATCTAAGTGGCTTCAGCATATTAAGAACCAACAGTAGAATAAAAGTCGAAGTGGGATACAAAATGCAATTAAGAAAGTTCCTTTTAAAATTGAAATACTGCATTTAGTAAGCTGATCTCAAATTATCTTAGCAAGAATACTAGGTATATTTGGTTATGGTAGAGCTGGTAGGCAGTTATAATGCATTCTTGTCTAATGACTTTTAAGATAGAGACTGTAAATTTAATGTTGTACTTTTTGAGATTACACACTGTATAAAAATAACAGCCAAAACCTAAAAGCAAACAGAAATCTTGTATCACCACAGGAAATGAGATGGACCTAGCAGATAGTAAAATGGGTGTGCTGGTGTAGTGATGTGTTTTGTCGCTGAAATCTAACTTGTTGTTTTGGTGCAAGTGAATGTTGTATATCATATCCAAAAAATAAGAGAATTAAGATTTAATATATATGAAAGCTGAAACAACAATGTGATTTGGCCTTCTGAAAAAAATGCAGCCCACTCCTGTTACTCAAACTAACTTCATTGGATTTCTCACTTTATCATTGAGGCAATCACACATAGAAATACACCCAGATTTTCAGACGTGGGTGGTGTTTTCAGAATCAGGAGTAGAGAAGTGGAGTTGCTGTCATGCCAGTGACTACCTGCTGTGAAACCTGGCATGCATTTGCCTTAATTCTTGGAACTGCTTCTGTAAAAACTGTGCTTCTGAGAATGGCAGGAATGAGCTACTCAGCCAGGAATGCTGATTTGCCCAGCATAGTGATATACTCCCTAGAAAAGCTGCCTTTGTGTTTAAGGGATGCAGATTAACACAGATAAGAATTTTTAGTAAGCCATCTAATACCAGTTGTCAGTTACTCACTTAAATATTTATCACGTGAAAATGCAACACACTTTGCATAGTCAAAATAAAACAGTGAAAAGAAGCTGGTATGTCAAAAGGTCTGACATGATTATGGACCTTTTGGACCTACACAGTTAAATTTCAGTCCTACAAAGTTGCTGCATATTTCTCTATACACACTGACTTCCCTCAATTCATGGTAACTTCACTAGATATAAAGGATATTTGTCTTAACTCGAACATCCAAATAGCCTGATGCTATGCAAGGCAAAATAGGCACTATCTGTGTTCATGTGAGTCATCACTTGAGGATAAACACAGACTGATTTTAGTGCACTTAAATATTTGTATTTCAATGTTCTGAAATGTGCATGTTCTTTTAAAAATATGGTTTGAATGGTATAATGTCATTGTGTCGTAGTGATCATTGAAAGTCTTCAGGATTGCTTAATTTCCAGCTTAATCTCTCAGCACTGGAAGCTTGCTGAGGGCTGAAGCTTGTTTGTAAATGTACCTCAGAGATGAGACTAACTTAGAAATAGCAGCTATGGTTGACTAGAAAATGCTTCATAATAAAGTTCTTAAAATATTAGCATTTTTGGAGGGGAGCCACAATGATCCGTCTTGACTGAGGAAACTGCTAAACAGCTACTATGTCAGTATTCTGGTCTACGATGCTAAGCCATAGATAAAGGTGTCTTGGACATGATTTATGATCACTGGTTAGAGCTACCTGTCATAAACTATGACTTCAGTAGTCCAATTACATGAGTGGAGATAAGAATCTGTGGTCAGGGCAGTTTCCAGCTGAGGAAAGGCTCTTCCAATTTTTATGGCTTTTGCTGATAAAATTTATTAATGAAAAATCATAAGTAGACATCTTTGTGATGGATTGTACCAGTGTGGCTGTATCAGTAATCATAATACTGGGAATCCTGTTGCCTTCAAGTCTGTAGGAGATGGAGCTTTCTTTTCATGGGAGGGGACATGTTGTTGCTTTATTACTTTACATTGGCAATACAGAACTCCTGAGAAATGTTCCTGTTAAGCAGGGCTAAGTTTAGCTACACGCTTTAGGGTTCTTTCTAGTGATGTTTTACGTGTACTTTTTAACTTTCAGATTAAGATATTTTAATTTGGATTCAAGACTGGTTAGGCTGAAATAATCAGTGAGGGGGTGACTTACCTTTATGCTGAAAGTTGTTCAAAGATCAAAGATTTTTTTTCTAGTCTTTCCCAAACATATTCTGTTCCCTGAAGCTAGAAACTGTAATAGTAAAAGCTTTGTGGCATCTTAGTTTTCTGACCCTTAACAGTTGCTGTACTACCTGAAAAAAAAAAAAAAGAATTATAGTTCAAATTCTCTGTAATTATTTATAGCTAAATGTATTTGTCTTCTGTTAAGGCTTGGATCCTACTTCTTGAGAGGAGTAGGGGAGCAAGACAGTGAGTTAATTGCTTTAAAGAGAAGAACTAAATTTAGAACTGAAGTCTAATGTTCGTTTTCAGCTCGTTCTGAGTGTACAAACTCTCCCTAAAATGAAGTGGTGATTCCTTATGCAGCAGGTAAGTGGTGAAAAATACAAGTCCAAATTAACTCACTGATTTAAAGTGATCAAATTAATCTAGGTTTGTGATGTTTCAGTCCATGGCATCATTGCTTTATTAATACATTTCGATAAGAGTTCTTTCAGATAGTCTATGTATTCATACACTACGGAGTGCAATGGCATCCTTTTTTTACAACAAAGACTTAATATGCAATTGTTATACAGATTAAATACTCTCCCCATTTACAGTTGTTCTTAAGCTACGAGTCTTGTGAGGGAGTGAATTTTCTTCTGCATGTGAAGTCAATTGATGTATTCAACTGTAGTAATACCTTGGCCAACCCCACTATTTTAAATTGTACCTGTCGTTATATACTATTGAGAAAAAGGGTAAATGCTTGCACTGGCTAAGGACAGTGATTTTGCACACATAGGAGCAGGGATGGTATTTGACCTGTAGGATGTTTTCTGTGATAATGTAAATCGTTTGATCATAACTGTAGCTTTCAATCTTATTATGGCATAAGACCTAGCATTTTGGAAAACAGATGTACTGGTAAAACGTGGTGGAAGTGATCCAGAATAAAAATAGAAGCTTACAATATTACTTCTGCAAGTATTTTTCATAACTCCCACCTGTAGAACATTACCATTATGAATGCTGGGTACCCAGTGAATGCTTTTCATTGTATTAATAATCCAGATTTTTTAAATGAAACTGTAACTGTTTCAAAAGTGTATGTCATGATATTTAAGAGAATTAAATTATCTGTTCGGGAAAAGGCAAACTTATTTCTAAGTATGTTTTAGGATTGCATCAGCTTTCAGTTATGCCACAGCTTTTTATAGCTTGACTAGTGCTAATGATCTCATTCTCTTAACCTGATGATAATAATAATGGAATCCCTTGATTAACTTGAATGGCAGCTGATAATTGATATGGTGGTTAAAATTAACAGCAGTGCAAGAAGTCGTCACCCTGTGCTTTGTTTGTCTTACCTTATACAACCAAATAACTAGAATAGGATGTTAATCCAATTTAAAAAAAAAATAAATTATTGGAGAGTGTCATAATAAGGCTGTGTACAACTTCTTTAGAAAAAAAATCTGCACTCATTATTTTTCAGAACACTTAAAAATAAGTGAGACAGATCCAATACAGACAACGTGACCAAAAATACCACCAGTATTTTCACTTCTCTCCACAGACCATATATAGTGCAGGCAAGAGAAGCACTACTGCTTTCAAGGATAGCAGAGCTCCCCTGAGAGGGAAAAGACGGGACAAATTTATTTGTAAAGGGAAATTTCAGAATTGGTACATTTTGATCTGGATAACTCCTTCAAAGCAGGTAAATGGCTTTAGAGATCTTAGAAGTACTGTCTCTTGACTGCTATTAGCTTAGTTTAAGTTGACATAGATGGGGAAAGGTTAGTGTGCTGTTACTACTAGTTCTTCAGGTTGACTCCTACTCTGAAGTCTGTCTGGTCCTGTTTCGCTCCCCGTCCTAACAAAAAAAACCAAACAACCCAAACCAACAGGCAAGACTTGTCAAATTGGTAAGATATCTGGTTATACTTCTGTATTTGCTGCAAGCTTTGAGATGCTAAAAATGTGAGAATATAACTTTATAGACAGTTTATTAGGATGGAACAAATTCTTGTTAAAACAGATGAGGCACTACGAGAAGATTTTGTTAAGGCTAAGCTTCTTTTTAAAGTGCTTTTCTGCATTTAATTTACTTTTGACCATCAATTCACTATAGGAAGATGCCATTAAGGAGAGCAGAGACTCTTCAATAGCTTCTAATAACTGGCAGAAGGGATCTTCACTGCATCAGCTGTTCAGCTGTAGTCTGAGCATCCTCATAGTGATATGTAAATCAGCATGAAATTATGAAAGGCAAATATGATGCTACCCTTTTACGATAACCGGAAGACTTACAGGTGAGTGTGAAAGGAAACACTGATTTCTCTTGCTAAAATGGTGCTGAGAGGAATTTTGTGAGAAGTTAATGATAAACATCAACACAATTCTGAAGTGTGTGAAACTTGAAGGCACTAAAACTAGTGTAAGGCTTTTGCAGAAGTTCAGAATGGGTCCTTTTGTGCTTAGCACATCAAACACTGACTTCTCATCATACAGTTTTCTATACATTGATCTAGCTACTTACCCAGTTAGGGCTCCTACCTACCTACCACTTAACCAAATGTTAGTGATAATTCTGGCATCTCCTGTAGGTGGGAGCCCTAGCAGTAAAGGAGGCTGAATTGTTTTTCTGTTCTCTTCTAAAGTATGCTCTTAGCAAGCCAGTCTTTAAACAGACTTTATATAAATCAAGCTGATGAGTCTCAGAAATGTACATATAACTGTTTATAGACCTTCAATGAATGCTAAATCATTGACAAAGTGTGAAATTGTAACTTTTCATCTAAAAATCTGGGAGTCTGCTTATTCCTTTGGAATGTACAGTATGTGATTATATAACTTACTGAACAGGTGACATAACTGATGCCCAATCAAAAAACCTACACTTCTGACTGATTTCTCTTTGTAGCATTCCAAATATCAAAGATGAGACTATACGTTTGGTTTAGTGTTTTTTATGGTGTATTATCAGCATAAACTGCCTGAGTGTTTTTGAATGCTTCTAATTCTGGCAGCAAAAGTGCTATAAAGTTTTGAAACTAAGTTCTGACTGCAGAAGAATTTTGAGAGGAAAAGGTAGGAAAATCTTTAAAGAAGTAGCTATCGCTAGAGTCTGAGTGCTTGAGAGCAGTGTCATCTTTTAGCTCAGCAAGTGTAATGGACACATGTTTCTCAGGATGTGGCTAGTAATAAATGGGTGCTTTTCTTAAACAGACCATGTTCTAAAAGAACATCAGTGTGGGGCAAGCTACAGTAAGTGATAAGAAAATAAATTACTCAGTAAAGGTAGCTCTTCAAAAACTTGGAATTTTATTCGACAGACTTTGGGCTTCCTTGAAAATTCCTTGTGTTTATCAATAAATTTCATGCTGCTGTCATTTAACCTTCTAAACATAAGCGCTTTCCATTTGTTCAAGGACCACAGTAATAGAGTCAGAGTTCCTTGCGAGGAAGGCATACATTATCACTCAAACTTTATTCCCTCATCGTAGAATGCCTGTTGGACTCCTTAAGCCAAGAAACTAGCTCTGAATATTTTCCAGCTCTCACTGGAAGTGGTAGGACAGCTATGTGCTGTGTTTCTGCAGGTTTTTTACTCTCAGCAGTGTTCTCAAAATGTATACATTACTGAACTGTAAATCTTTAAGTTCTCAAAGCAGATGCCTATAGGCAGGCTTAGTCACTGGGGTCCTGCTGGTGGAACCTAGGGCACAGTCATGTTATTGGTAGAATATGAAAGAGGAGAGGTGGAATGGCTATATTCACGGTCCACGCGTTTTATGCAGGGTCTGATGCTAGCTGTTCCTATTCAGGTAATAAGGAGCAAAGAGCTCATATTAGGAAATCCAGTGATTACCTTGGTCTTCCTATGACTGCATCTGAGACAAAAAGCTTTATTTCTTCCCAACAGAATTTATCTTCTACTTAATCTAGTTGTTTGGTACGTGATCTTTCTCCTATCGTTTACCTGTGCTGTGTGATAGGTTGTGGCTAAACCATAGACAATAAACCATTTTGATGTGGCTTTATCCGTAACAATTTACATGCTCCATGGTAGTAGTGAAAGAGTCCTGGTAACTGTAGTGCAATTGTCTAGAGGATCCTCTGGCAAAATGTTTGCAACTGCCTCAAAGATAGTCAGCTCTCTTGTGCAGTAAATGAAAACCTAAGTTTACAAGAGATAAGTGCAAGTTCTCAGTATTTTGAAAATTACCTTGCATCAGTATGGAACACTAGATCAAGTTTTATTTGGAACCTGAGAATACGCATACAACCACCTTGTATTCCCTTGAAAGGTGTTAACTGTCCAGAGTCAGAGTAACTTCTCTGTTCAGAGTTGTTATCAGTAATTTAATTATAGCTGCTAATTATGTTTAAAAGTTTTTATCATGAGCCGCGAAAGTTCACACAGCTACTCTAGTTGAACAGAGGTCGCACTTATAGTACTCTTGGAACACAAATCCTGATGCCTTATGAAAACATCTATAATGCATAAGGTCTTGACCTTTATTTTAATACATACATCAGATATGACTATCAGTGTAATTTCTGTCTCTATCACTTCACCTATTTCTGCTACCAGCTCTCATTAATAAAGGTATATAAAATGTAAAGCAAAATACAAAAAACTGGAGGAGAATCCTGAAAATCATGGCCTCTTCTACATAAATTTTTTCATGTCACTTTATAGCGAGACATGTATGTTCACCGGTTCATTTACTAACTGTAGATACTTCTTTGGAAAATAAATGTCTATGAAGTAGTAAAAGGGTTTACTGTTTAAAATTTAGCTATGTAATTACTGAATGTTGTCCTGAGGTTTCTCGGCACTTTGAAAATTAATTTTATTATTATTCGGGAGATCAAATTACTAGAGCTTAAGGGATTTAATGAAAAGTTTGGGAAAACAAGAAGAAATCAAAATTTAAAAAAGCCAAAACCAAGCCTGTCTGATTATCTAACAAGGTACCCTGTAAACCTTTGCTGCTTTAAATTTTTATTTCAGTAGGAAGACTTACTTAAAATAAGGGCCTGATGGCAGTGTGCAGCTTTGGAATGATTCTGCTCCCCGCCCCCAACCTAAATTTCTAACTTCTGCCTAAATTCTAAATCTGAAAGAGGGAAATTTTCAGCTTTATACAGTGAGCATCTACCTCCCACAGGCTCTTGGAAGATGCTTTTCTCATAGGGGAAAAAGAATCATCAGCATATTATCACTTTTAAGATTCTTCTCTATGCTGTGCATCATGCTTTTCATATTTTTTTCTTTTTAATAAAAAGAAATTCTTTTCCTTTCAATAAAAAAAAAAATTGATTCACCTACATTTATTTTGGGGACTCCATGATTACAGTCAGAACAAAAACTTCACGTGTACCTCAAGGTATACCTCAAATACTTGTTAAAAATAAACTCTATTAGTAATTAGCTGTGAGTGAACTTCTGGTGCAGAAGCACTGAAAATGATTGGCTGTGGAATGTGTTTTTTCATTGCAGTCTATAAAAATATACTGAGCAATGGATGAAATGGAAATTCTTTTTTTTTGGTGTTTTCTTAAGACTTATTGACTGCCACTTATTTTCTTGATACCACAGTTCTTAAAAGTAAACTGATGAAAAACAACATGTAAACAGGCAACTGAGGTTTGTCTTTATTGAAAGCCTGCAAGTCATTCCATAGGCAATAAAATTTTCATTCTCAAATTCTGTTTTCATATATATTTGCATCCCTCATTCTTCATAGCACTATGAAGTCTTGCTTTTCCAATTGTGTATTGATTATTCTAGTTGTGAATGCTAGGTATGGGGGAAAGTTCAGCTTCTACCACAGTCTTTTTATTCTGACAAAGCCATGGCCACTCTGCACCAGCAAGGTTACAAAATAGTTTTTTAAAAGCAGAAGAGTGTTTTAGTTTTTCTGAACTGTTATAGCTTGTTTCACATGGTTGTAACTAGATCTTTTAATTTGCAAATAAGTTCTGGATAAACTCTGACAAATAAGATAACCCTACAGGCCTTCTGTGTCAGCGTTACTGTTTTGTAAATGCACATAAATCAGGTAATCTAGCCTGACTTGGACCAATTTGATAGAGCAGTGTTTAATAAGTGGGAAGAGATGAATAAATCTGGGTAGAACATGTGCATCCTGAGTGCTAGGCTGCTTTCTTCAAGAGTGGCTCTGGCTGTGGTCACCAACCTTTAGGGCTTTCCTGGTGTAACAGTAAATGATATGGAACCATACAGCTGTGGTTCAAGTCCTAAAGCTGTAATATGGCAGACCTACTCTTAACTTGGTAATTACTTGTACCTCTGCAGTGAAAAAGTGGCAGTGTGATGGAGTACAGTCATGTTCTTTGCTGCCATTAACAGAAAAGTCAGTATTTTGTTTTGCACCCTGGTGCCAAATTCGAGGTGAGCAGTGACTGTACGATGCCCTTCTTCCTTCTGGGATGCTGAGAAGGGGTGGAGGAAATAAGTGGTTCCTGTTTTCTGTGCATGGGAAAAGGACTTGTACAGGTTAGAGGAGATAATGTGTCCTATGTTTTCCTTCTATATTCTGGCTCCAAATTCAAGGATCTGGCAGTTTGAGGATTGCACATTGGAATGGGAATTGGGAATGCAGCCTACAGTTAACTGTGTAAATGCAAACTGGGTATGTGCTTCTAACTGTGAAACTGAATTCTGTTTCAGTTTGGACCGGTAGATTGGACATCTATAGTTCTGTCTCCTACACATTTTCAAAACTCTAAGCTCTTGTTTCATTCAGAAACTTGGACATTTATTCAGTTTTGATGTTGGCCAATATAAAAAACCTTGGTACTCATAAACATGATAGTGTATTCAGAGTTTCTCTAATTAAAAAAATACACCACCGGGAGGAAGAGCAGGAAGAGATAAGTCATCAAGCTTTCTGATAACTCTAATAATTAAAAGGGAGAAAAAATATTTTGAATTCTTCTCTGCACTAAAATGTAATAAGATTTCTCCGCTCTGTTGCATACTTTAGTTATGTTTAATATAAAGTCAGGTTTATTGACTGTACATCAGGGTTTTGAGGTGGGAAGTTAAAATGCAAAGAGCTGCTACTGGAAGCAGGGATGGTTTTAGAGGCAAGCAACTGGGACTATTAAGGCCTTCGCCAGGATGGAGAGGTCTGCTGACTAGAAGAGGTAATAGTGCAAGTCACATATCTCACTGTGTAGACTGAAGGGACCTGAGGTTGGCACTGGTATAATACCAGATTGCAGGGACTATCTGGGGAGGTGGACAGAAAAATGGTGAAAGATGCAGGATGCTGAGATTTCTTAATGTGGCTGTCATTGACCCATAAGATGATATGGGGCAAATTGCTTGTCTATGCTTGCTTACCTACCTCAAAAGTGGTAGTATTTGTTGTCTTTGAAGTGCTTCTCTGTTGTGCTAACATTGCTCAAATTTTTTTCAGCTTCAGGTATTTTGAAGTTACTGAAAATCTCTAGCTCTAGAAATCTTGAGCTGTATTAGCTAGCTAGCTGCAAAAACAGGCTGAATGCATGTTAGAATTGAGTCTCAGACATTGGTAGCTAGTCTGAAAATGATGTTAAGGTATAACTATGTTGTAGATACGTTCATACAGCACGTATTTTCACATCTAGTGAAACCCTTACATGGGATTAGTAAATTGAGTACTACTAAGTTTAGCCTGGCTCTGGTGAATTGCATACTTAACAGCTGGCTTTGCAATTTAAGAAATGTCATAGAAATGTCATACCTTCATCCTGATTGTCATCTCTTACCATAAAACTTAAAGTCAAGCTTCTCTGTTCACTTTTGGCACTGAGACATCTCTTTCTCTCTGTTCCTGAATGAAAGATAAGCTATCCAGAAAGGATACCAAGATTTTAATCTTCCTTGTCCTGCTTTGTGACCCCCTGTGAAGAGGACGTGTAATAACTTCCACCTTGTTCAGATACATTCAATGGAAACCAGATAAGTCATTGCCAATTTCATATTTTTATGGGTAAAGTTACAGACCTGTCACAAAACAGTAGTGTATGCTGTGCTACTGTCCTATAGTTAGAGCGAGAAAGGTTTGTTAACCTTTCGGCCTCTTAACCTTTAACATTGTTGCACTGCAATTAAAAGTAGTTACTCTACTTAATAAGCATGAGAGGGCTGTAGCTTCTGAAAGCAACGAAAATACTGTAGGCAAAGGTGGTCAATTATAAATTAAAAGTAGTATCGTTTGGGTTTTTTTCCAGTTTGCTTGTTGCATTTATCGAGATTTGCACTTAAAAATTCACAAATATCTTTGAGCGTCTGCTGAGGAGAACTAAGAAGAGATTTAGTGTTTTGTTTCAGGAGTATCATTTTGTAAACTGCTGCTTACTAACTTCAAAAACAGGAGCTGGAGTTCAGTGTGCTTTGTGAAGCTTTAACAGTGCAATTACGCAGTGTACTTGGGCAAGAAAGGAAGGAAAGCTGACAACTGTTACATACCGCAACTACTAGTCTGCATAATTATTTTTCTCCCTGTTTTGCTAGCCTGAAGTCTTACTAATCAAAACTATCTTCATTGTCTGGAGGGCCCAAGCCTTTGATTTTTCCCTAGCAAAATGGTTTTTTAGAAACATGACCTTAAAACATTTGAGGAAACTAGAAATTTTCCTCAGAACTGCTGCTCTGGCATGAAAATTATGTGGTATTACTTAAAGAATTTCAGAGAACAGAAATGGCTAGATGGCTGTTATAATCCCCTGGACACACCACTCAGCATCAAGAAGAGTGGTGGTGTCAGGATTCACCACTGCAGTCTCTCAGTATTGTTTTGAGTACTGAATGTATGTGTAGGCAAAAGCCAGAGCTGGCAGCATTTAAACTGACTGCTGCAGAACTGCCTAGTGTAACTGCAAATTGACTGTTTATGCTCCAAAACAAAATTAGGTCTATATGTAATCTTTCTGCAGTACTTTAATAACTGACTAGAAAACTGCAAAAAAATTTGTTTTCCAGTGGTTATAAACTGTATGTCCAAAATTACATAAAGAGAAATCCCACTAAATTTCTTAGTGTTTCATTTAAGGATTTTGTTAGAAAAAGCTACCTTGTTTAGTAAGGATACACGGGCATACAGATTTCTTCTATTCTCATACTTCTGAGATGAAAATTGAAACCAATGCTATTTGAAATTGAGTTGTCTCATCCCTGTAAATTCCACTTTCTGGAAAGCCAGTAAGTGGATTTCATGGGTGGAATTTTCATTTCACTTAATGCACAGCAAAATTCTCAAGTGACATACTAAATAACAAACTTTTTTTTTTTTCTTGGAACACTGAGTATTCTGTTAAGTCAGTTATCAAACAAGATGTATCAGATCTCAGTTTGGGTTTTTCAGCAACAATAATAATATGGTATGACAGTTTTCATCTTTTAAAGGGGTGTTTTCTGACACTCTGGCAAGCAAATTTCCAAATTGTTGAGGTACTCTAGTCTTTAAAATACACAATCTGTTCTCAGTTTTCCAGTCTTATATTTTCTATGTGCAGGTTTTGTTCAAAATGAGGTTTATTGTATAAAAAAATCTAAAATATGTCATGAAGAAACTGAAGGCTTTCTGAGGCAGTTTAAAACTGAGTTGGAATTTTGTGATGTAGGTGCTCTTTTTTTAGCTCTTCAAATGCAGAGAAGATCATACTACCAAGTCACCTATTAGGTACTTAAACAGTAGTCTTTACTGAAGTTTTTTTCAGCATTGGAGATACATAGTGTTACGCTATCTAATGTCTTACAATTTACCTATTTTAAAAAGACATCTGCTGTGCTGTGTTTTTGAATGTTGCCAAGTTTGATTGCTAGCCAAGGCCTGTTTGTCCTTTAGTCACTGATGGTTTCGTGACTATGCTTCAGAGATATGACAGATAATCAGCTGCCTCATGCAGTTGGTAGAAGGTAACCCTGACCTTTCCTACAAATAATTAGTGTCAATTATACTCCCCACCTACATCCTTTCCTCCATTGGGCGGGGGGGGAGGGAATCATGCTTTTCCTTATTTTGTTCTGGTGACGTAAGTAAAATTAGCAGCCCAGTGCCAGAATTTTCTGCATAATTTGAGTACTGAATTATATCAGCTGGGAAATTACTGTAGATTTTTTGTTTTAGGTGTTCTACCTCTTGCATGATTGTTAGGGTACTGATTTCTAAAAGGAGAAGGTACTTGAAAGAAATTCCAGATGAGGAACAAATCAGCTGAAGTGGTCTTGGGTAGATGTTGACTTTCTCTGTTGATTATTGGCAGAACACTTGAAAATTACTATTACACCAAACCAAATATTTGAAAATAGTATATAAAACTTATTTCATTTCATAGGCATTAACTGGGTAGCTCTGAAGATCCGAAGAGTGTTGTTAACACCCTTCTGAAGCTTTAGCTTCAGACCGATCTTTCCATGACGTTTCCTTTTCATGATAAGCAAGAAAGTCTCTGCAATCCTATTCTTTAAAAGTCAGTTGCAAAGGGTAGGAGTCTGGCACTTGTGATTCTAAATTCCTTTGGCCATGTCCCTTGCCATGTGTGAGGATGAAACTTGATGCATACAGCTGTACTGAGTGGCTCAATAACTTGAAATTGGATTTTATTTCCCAAGTAACTTTTATGCAGTTGAAAATTCTGAAGTTGTACTATGCATCAGATGTAGCCTGATGCAGTATAGAAACCTACAGTTCATAATGTTTTTCTGCCTTTGGTGGAAAAGCCATTTATTGAGTCTGGGCAGCACTTAAATTATAAGCTTATGTTGTTTCATTTCTCAGAAATGGTGATAAATGGGAGAGTTGTATACAGGGGTTTAGTTTTTCAGGGGGAGTGGTTCAACTGGATATTAAAACAGTTGGGGTCATATGTCTGTCACTATTTACTGTGGAAGAGACCAATTAAGGCCTTGATCCAGCAGAATTATAGTTCCATCTTCTCTGTACCAAGCATTTTTCTAATGCTAAATATTATTTCTAGAACTGATATTGTCTTCCTTTGTCTTCCCTGAGCTTAGTAAGTATTAATCATCTCCCTTGTTTGTATTTTTTATGGAAAGGCCAATTATATCAACTTTCTCAGCTGCTGCCTGGACAAGGAAGTTATAAAAAGGTAAGCATTGCAAACCAATAGGATCATATGATTCAGCTTAGTGCAATGCATGATGCTTTTTATCTACTGTATCCTGTCTTTCCTTGAGGTCACATAGGTTATTTATTCTGACCAAGGAGGGAGGTAGCATTGGACACCACCTTTAACAGTGAGTGGTGAGTGCATGAGGCACAGGCTGTCAAGTACCAGCGGTGTTTTACTGTGCGGTTCTTACTCTTTCACTCCTGTTAGTAGGGTTGTTTCATTGGATCTTGAGTCTTCAACAAGTGATACTTCTTGTGATAAACTGTGTAAATTCATCAGTCCAAACCTCAGATCATCAGTTGGTAGGCAGTATCTGCTTTTAATCTGTATGTGGTGCTGTCCTTTAAAATCCTCACCCTGTTTTTTCCCTGCTTTGGAGTATATTAGTTACTATGGAAACATCAGTGTTATGAGCTTCTAAATCTTGAATACATTTGAGTTGTCTTGTTTTCTTTCCTCTTGTGTGTGAATACAGTTGTTCTTTTCCTCCTACACTATATCTGCAGCTCGTATCAGAAAGTGATGCTGAGCAAACTCTTCACTGCTACCTCCTTCAAGTTAAATGCTAGGAGATTGTAGATTCCGAACATTCTCATATTGGAGATACTGACACTGCCTTTTGTGTTTCTGCTGATCTGAGTCTGAGTCTATGTGGAGAAATTAAAGATCCAAGGTTTTGTGCCAGAGAGAAATAAATACCAATATTAATTGAAAAGCAAAAACTTGGGTAATTGTTTTTTGTTGTATCACAATATGATTGAGGTTGGAAGGGACCTCTGGAGATTGTCTGGGCCAGCCCCCCTGCTCAAGCAAGGCCAGCTAGAGCCAATTGTCCAGGAAGATGTCCAGAAGGCTTTTCAATATTTCCTATGACAGAGACTCCACAACCTCTCTGAGCAACCTGTGGCAGCGCTCAGTTACCCTCACATTAAAAAAGTGTTTTCTGATGTTCAGACAGACTGTGCCGTGTTTCAGTTTGTGCCCATTGTCTCTGGTCTTGTCACTGGGCACCACTGGAAGTAACCTGGCTCAGTTTTCTTTATGCCTTTCCTTCAGGTATGTGTACACATCAATGAGATTTCCCGCCCCCCCCAAGCTTTCTCTGGGCTAAGCAGTCCCAGCTCTCTCTAGCTGTTCCTCATAGGAGAGATGCTTCAGTCCCTTAGTCATCTTTGTGCCCCCTCACTTGACTTTCTAGTATGTCAGTGCCTCTTGTACTGGGGAAGACCAGAACTGGACATGGTGCAATAGCACTGTAGGTGTGGCCTCACCAGCACTGCACAGGGGGGAAGGATCACAGTCCTATTTGAATGTTTCAGCTTTCCCCTCTTTAGTGCTAAGTCTAGTTTAAGTTTCTATGATAAATAATCTCCTTAAATGTAAGTGGAGTACTTGATGGAAAACTGGCAGCAGACTTTTAAAAATAATCCTGTTTCATAACTTTATACGTACTGCTATAACACTGTTCGAGACCAAAAATTGAGAGTTGAAAATCCTTTAAGGAAAAAGGCAAGTGAACGTTAAGTGAAGAAGTGCAATCATGGCTCAAGCTAGAAGGCAATTGGAATCTAGAAGTCTTGTCACAAAAAGTTGATTCAGTTCCTAGGACAAAGGATATATTTGGCAGGTGATCTGCTAAAGTTCCTAATGTGTTATGTTACACTCTAAAGAAAACAAATAAGCTACCAAAAAAGTACAAACTGTTAACATCTAACCGGAAGTAGATGCTGCTGTTGTTTGTTTAAGCACTTCTGGAATGCTTTGGCATTGTTTCACTTCCTAGCACAAAAGAAGAAATGACCTCTTCGTGAAAAGAATGCTGTGGATAAGCTGGTTGGTACCTTATCAACTTTGCTATTGTAGTTATGCCAGCTAGACATGTTAGTGTGACTTAGATATACTCTGCTATGGTATTTATACTTTGTTAGAGGTGTTTTGAGATTGATTTGTGACCTCATCTGGCACAGCAAAGTGCTGCCACGTTCTTGGAATTGATAAAATGTAAGTTCACTTTACAAGGAATTTAATTAAAACTTCCTGGCTTCAAAGAACTTTGTAAAATATGATGGTTTACTAGTTTTATAATACCTATTTGCTACCGATGCTCTTACTCATCTGCTCTTCCCAAATCTTGCTGGTTTTAGCGAATGATGGTCTGAAGTATCATAGCTGATGGCATTTCTTTCAGATGCTTTTTAGCTTGGGTTTTGGATAGTTATTTTTCCCAGAGGACTGTGTAGGAGAGCAAAATACTGTATGCAAGGTGTGTGAATTCTAATCTGTAAGGAAGGGCAAACTTCTAAATGTTCTCTGGTTAGCTCTGAGGAGTGTCAGAGGCAGGTAGGACTAGCCCAACAAGCTTTCTATCACTTAATAAGCCAATCTAATCAGGCAAGAACAACTTTTGAGATGAGAGCCACAAGTATGGTTGTGTGTCTGGGGAAGTGTTCTCTATTTTTAGTAAGCTTGTTATCATCTGGCTCTCAGCATCATGCAAGGTTGAAAGTACGGGGTGGGGGAGCTGGAAAGAGATCAGTTGGAGCTGATTTTGTTACTTAATTTCCCCTTTGTTTTTCCTATGTCAGATTGAACAAAATTAGATTGGTCAAAGAGGCATATTAAGAAACAGACTTAGGGTTTGTTGGGTGGTAGAGCATGGGGTACAAAAAACATGCAGGTGGCTGAAAGAGATTGAGGCTACAGGGAAAAAGGAATGTAGATATGGACGAATGGATCTTTTAAAAAAAACAAAACAACAAAAAACCCCCCACCCACAACCCAGTTATTAGCAATGACTCAGCTATATCTATATATTTCAAGTTGCATGGAAGAACAGTTTGAATTGATTCTTGTGGGTTTGGGTCTTTGTTCCAAGCAGGCCTGAGGTAGGATTGATGAGGAGCTCAAGGTGTGTTGTAAAAGCCTTTTGCAAAGCATTTCCACCAAGAATTGTGGGCAATGCTTGAAAATCCATGTTCCTGCTCCACTTTCCCACCAGCACAGTCTTCTTCCTACCAATTTTTTTCAATTTCTCACAATTAATGTTCTATAAATGTAGCAATTAGAAGTTAAGAATTGTTTCTCAAATAGGAGGAAAGGAATGCATGTCCCAGTTTCGCAAACAGGAGAAAAGGAATGCATGTCCCAATTACTAGAGTATGAAAGAGTAGTCTATAAATGTAGTGGTAATAAGGTGCATGCAAAGAAATGACATGAAGCAGGCTTTTGAAATGAAGAGACAGCAGTATATTGCCAAATTGGGGATATCTGGGCCTGAGCTTTTCTGGCAGCTGCTCTCAAGGAGTTGCAAGTCTGAAGCAGTGGTTTAAGGAAGAGGAGGTGCTGCCAGTGAGAAGCTGCAGTTTGGCAGAACGCTGGCAAATAGCTCAGGGATATGGCTTTAGCTTATAGGTAGGGAGAAGGTGATGAATGATAAAAATAGGGGAGAAGGTGAAAGTTTTGGGTTTACATATTAAAAGGGAGGAAAGAGGAGGCTTGGAGAATGAGTGACAGCTCATTTTCCTAAATATCTAACAGTGATGTTTGAGAAATATTCACATACTTGCAGCCTAGAGGAGTTGACTGTTGGTGTCTAAGCAGGGGGAAGAATTTTTTATCCTGAGTATTTGTCTATTTTCTTCCTCTATAAATTGCAATATGTGAGGAACCTGTTACTGAGAAGTTAATAAAATTTTCACTTTAGAATTCTAATTGCCCTACTCTTGTAGAAAAGGTGGGAAAACATTTCCTTTTCATTATGTAGCTACCAGTCTCATATTTGTACTTTTATACATAAGTGTGGAATATATAAGATGACTTCATAATGTATGCTGCCAAGTTTGTATTTCCAATAAATTGGGAAGCAGAAAATTTCTTGTAAAATTCAATATTTCTTGCTGTAATTTCTTAAAGTTCTGGCACTGCTAGAATGAGTTCAGGCCTCTGCATTTTGACTGAGCATTACTGCTAAGACTGACATTTGATGTTCACAGGAACTCGGGCTCGTTGAGATCTCCAGTTCAAAATGGAGACAAAACTTGATTTTTGGTGGGTGCTGGAAACTAGGTGGCCTGGGGTGTTCTTCAGAACTTAACTCAATGTGAATTCCTGCTTAGGTCTATGAATTAATGTAGTTATTTAATGGAACTGTCAGTACATGACACAATCAGGACTGGAAGACTTTCAAGTACAAATTGACCAGACAAACTATTAATTGTCTTGGCAATATTCTTGGCATACTCTGAAAGCATAGTGCATTTCAGTAGCAGTTTCTCATTTTTTTTGTTTTGCTTTAAGGTTACAGCTGATGTCTTGGTGATATTTCAGGAATTGGGAGGATAACTTTTAAGACACTTGCTCATTTGTGTGTTAGTTTTGTTTTGGATGTTTGCTATTTTCTGTTAAAACTGGACATTTAAGCACTCATTTTTGGGAGAACCTCGTGTATTATGTCTTCATGAGCTCAAGTTCATCTTTTTCTCTGAAATACTGTCCTAAAGATTTGAAAACAGAACTCATCCATACTATAGTTCACATGATTCAATGTCTGCTCAATATATCATAAAATTTTGGGATAAGTGACAACAAAGCACATAAGTTAATGAATGTTAATGAATCCAACTGGTAACCAAGCAAATAGAAAAGGAAAATAACGAGTGTGTCTCTGTTTCAGGCTCTTTTTCATCTTTACTTAAAATGCAGCGAAAATTAATATAAAACTGTATGTACGAACAGCTAAAAAGCATCTTAATATAATTTTAGTAATATTTCATATTTGAGATTAGGCAGTGATACCTTCACTATTGCTTTTTTACTAAATTATATCAACATAAAATACTAAATGTGGGATGGGAAATAGTGTGGAAATTGCTCCAGGAATTCAGTAGCATCTCTAACACTGCTGTAAAACATGAGGGATCTAGTCTTATTAGGTTAAGACACTTTCATCTCTAATTACAAAAGGGCTTCAGGGTTTCCTTTTAAAATTTTTAAATATTTGTTTTTAAGAAAATCAGAGTTACTTTTCTCATCTCTTCTATCCCATTTTATGGCTGTACTACTTGTGATCAGTAACATGTCTCAAAGGGAAACTGAAAAAAGGATATGCTTCCTGTGATAAAACTTTCCCAAATACACCTTAGAAAATGTTTCTAAAATGCATTTGTGGTTGTTTTATTTAAATGCATGCCATGTCTTAAATACTTAAATCAACCGGTTACTCTATACAATCTAGATAGAATTCTCTGTCAGCATCTTTGCCAAGTATCTGACTGAATCCACAGCACAGAAAATTGATCAGAGTTGTTATTAGTGAGAACCTGAAAATACAAAGCCAATAGCTGGAGTTGTACTCGGTGTTCAGTAGCTGGAGGAGCTACAAACAAGTTTGACCCTGGATAAAATTAACTCTTCATGTTTGAATTCCACTTCGCTCTTCTGCATGTTGTAGCTCAGGTAGGTAGCAGTGTCTTGGGAATCGGACATCAGGGGTTTTTTTTCCAGGCTTGTAGTCACCTGGAACCTTGGAAAAATGATGTTAACTAGTCTATACTTCAGCATACTCCCCTACAAATACTCATTCTGTTTACCTGCTGCTTTGCATTTAAGTAGGTTGACCAACCAATATGAAAAAAAAATTTCAGTCTTTTTAAATTGGAGACCTGATAGTGTTGTTTTTATTGATAGATGATGCTGTCTTTATGATGTGAGCAGTCCAGTTTGCCTTCATAATAGAGCCTTTTTTCATTTAAATATACCATCAAGTGATTACAGAAATTGAACAAGGATCAGAAGGATCTGTAATTGTTAATGATATTCAGGATGCCTGAACAGTAGGTGTTTTTTCTATTCGGATAGTCAAATATTCCTAGGAACAATTACAACGCAATGCAGGAAATAAAATGCGGATTTTAATATAGTAATTGCTTCTTAACTAGGATCTGGTCTTTTGTCATTTCCTGTCCATGGATGCCAATATCTTTTAATATGCGTTACAGTTCATGCATTTAAAACAGTTTTAGAATGCGGATTTATTTTCCATGAAACAATGGAATGAATGAACATTTAATGAAATGTATGCAAATAGCAGTTCTCGAGTTGATTGAAGAAGTCATAAGAATGAAATGTTGCTTTAATGGAAGTATATGTTTTATGTTCTGTGGACCTGGTTTGAGACAGCAGAAAACTAGTTTGTGAAGGAAAATAGTAGGAAGGACTAAATTACAATGGTGAATGATATGTTGATACAGTATCTATAGATAAGGCTGAGAATAATGCCTCTTATTTCTGTCTCAAAACTGATTGTTAGCAATATTCTGGTGAAGGATTACTGAGTACTAGTTTTCTTTCAGCTCTGATGGTTTTCGATGTGAGCAACTGTCCTCCAGTTACTACAGTGAGATCAGGAAGCTCATTTGAATTAACGTGGGAGTAGGATTTGAGCAAAGATACCAAATGATGGGTTCTATTTTCAGGCCTGTTCTAACACAGCAGGCAAGTGGTTATCTTTAAGCACTTAAATACTCATTGTAGGGTCAGTATGACTCTATGCCTTGCTCTTAAATTTTTATATAAGGAGAGTAGGCTAGCAGCCACCGTTTCAGCTGCCTGGTTCTGGACCTTTCCTAGACACCCAGACGTACCAGTGTAACTGAGCCTTGGGGGCCTGTCAGAGGTTATTCAGTCTCTGGCAGCTGCACTGTGGGTCCAGTTCCCATCCCTGATGTCATGATTTCAGTGGGTTTTGCCAGGAGAAATTTTATGGCAGTGCAGAGAATGCAGCAGAAGCTGTTTCTAGGACTTCTGTGGAGCTTCTGAAAGCTCAGACAGATTAGGTTCTCACACTTTGTGCTTTGTTTGCTGAAATGGTACCATAATCTGCACTTGGATTAAGCCTCTTCTAACTTCTATCTAATCACTTATGTTGCTGCAGGGAAGGAAAGGTTGCATGTGCATGTATATGGTTAAGTCCTATGTGCCTACCACAGGCAAAAGCTCCATCACTCTTTAACTGGATGGAAGTGTGCCTGCATAACAAACATAGTTCTAGATCCCTGAAGATTGAATTATGAAGTTGTAGTCTTCAAACAGGTTTTTTTATTAAAAAAAAAATCAAGAACAATTTTGTGAAAATACTGTGCTTCCACTGTGTGTTAAGATACCTTTATATGTATAGATACACAGATACAAACATCTTGAAACCTTTCCAAGCTCTAACCTGTTGTTTATAAAAACTCATGACCTTTACTTTTTTGAAAGCTAAGGTTTTAGCCTGCTGGTAGGGAGTATTATGACAGTAACCATAGTAGATTAGTGTGATAAAGTGATAGAAAACCTGCTTGTGTCTTCATTTACTGAAGAAGATTTTTTTTTTGTAGAGTCAGCAACTGTATCAGTGTATTAAGAAGCAAGGGACTGGATGTGCAGTCTGTTTCATGTTGCTTATTAACAAAAAAGTTAGTGAAGTAATCATGGTGAAATGGTATTCTTGTAATGCAGACTGGGTTTGTTTTAATACTTTGCGTGTAAATAATTACTTCAGTAGTTTAATGTTTTCCAGCTGAAAGCTTCAGAATCGGGTCGCCCAATCAGCAGACATCCTTTTTTGATCAAAAAGTACTGTTGGACAGGAATCATGGCACAGAAAGTATGTGTTTGAGTCACGGGAGCTGGGGGTACTTTTGCTGGTTGCTAGCACAGACTCTTAGCCCTAGCTGCAGTTTGGGGGATGTGGGCATTCATCCATCTTTTTAAAGGCTAAGAGAGGAAGAAACAAGACTAAATCAGTGTTACTGTTGAAGCACCTATTTAAATGTACCGAAATGTTTCAGCTCTGACATGTCAGAAATCTAAACAGAATTTATCTGTTCCTTGGTAATACCCCGCCTCCGCCACCACTTTCCCTTTTGTAATACTCACTTTCAGAGAAACTAGCGCTTACACAGGGTAAGAAGGGTGAAGATGCTGAGGGAAGAAATGTGTAAAATCCAGCACAGTGGACCTTAGTTCTCTGCCTGGGGCTCCACTGAGACACCACTGCCCACGGACCCTGAGAGCAGAAATTCCGCTTGGAGTGGTGGAACAGCAGAGCTTTGTCTGCAAGCTGTAGTCAGAGGTGAAAAACCTGCTGTAGCCCTAGAGAAGTAGGACACTGAACAAGGAAGTGCCATGATTTGGTATACATACTAAGGTAATCCCTGTTAATGACTAGGAAGGGACAGAAAAATCTTCCTCAAACCACTACTCGGAATTTTTTGTGTGTGAAATGCAGCACGCGTAGTTAGATATATTTAATGTTTCTAAATGATTTTCAAAGACCTTTAGGTTGAGGAGTGCTGCATGCCTTCTAGCTTTTATTTCCGACTCCTTAGGCAGTTGAGGTATGAGATAATGACAGCTCCTGAGGGGTGGGAATTTTTATAAGCAGTTTTAAATGGTTCTCAAATGTCTCCTTTTCTTCCTACTCCTAATTGAAATGAAGAATTGCGTTATTCTGCATGGGATAAAATGGGTCTGCATGGCGATTGCGACGTTCGGTCTTTGAAACGTGCCTGATAAACAGCGGCCTTTAACCCGTTAGATCGAGAAACGCGTTTATCGACGCTGGGAGTAACTGTGATAATGTCAGGGTTCTGCTTCTGTCAAGGAGTGGGGGTTTGGGCTTTACCGTTGGAAAGCTGGCTGACTGTTGCTGATAGAACGGCTATCCCTCTTTCCTGCGCGAAGACGGCTGTTCACCCTGAGCGCCCATACCGTGCCCCGCCGCGTGATTTTTGCGCTTGAATTCAGCGCACCGAAGGAGCGTCTCGCTGTACGCGTACGTGTCCGTACGGTCGTTTGCCACCTACCGGCCCGGGCCGCTCGCCGCGGGCGCTCGCCCCTGCCGCAGCCTGCTCGCCCGGCCGGCCCGAGACCCCGCGCGCGGCACCGGCCGAGAGCCAGGGGCGCGGGCGGCTCCTGGTTCCGCGGGCGCAGATGGCGCTGGGGGAGGGAGCGCGGCGGCCCCTCCGCGGGGCGCGGGTGGCGGAGCCGCCCCTGCCGCCGCGCGGGCGAGGCCGGCCGGCCGTTGGCTGTTGCCATGGCTCCGGAAAGCCGGGGGAGCCCAATGAGCGGTCTGCGGCAGTGCCGGCAGGACCAGCCATTTTGCTCACGGGAAACAATGTGACATATTATGCTGCGCTTTTTACCGGGGAATAAACAAAAACCTCGTCGGAGGAAGGAGAAGAAACGGGCGCGTTAGTGAGCCGTTGCAGCGGGTTAGCCTGCTTACGAGCTGCCATTTTGACAAGCTGGCGACTGCCGCTCCGGCTAGCTGATCGGAGGAGGTGGAATGCGGGGCGGTCGCGCTGCGTATCTGCTGTCAGGCAGCGGAGCGGGGTTTTGTCTCGTACGGGCGAGGTTTCCCCGCGGTGTTCTCTCGGCAGCTCGCTAGCCGCTGCGAGTGAAAGCCGCGGTCCGGGGGAAGGGTGTTGCCCTTCTTTCTGCTGCCCCTGCGTGCCGCTGGCCCCGGGAGGCAGGCGCGGCGGGGAAGGCAGGTGTGCGGCGAGTTCGGCCGGGCGCTCTGCTGCAGCCCGGGCAGGAGCCCCTTCTCCAGCTTGCGCGCTGCTTATCAGCAGATCGGCTTAGGAGCTTCTGCCGCTGGACTCGTCCACAAAAGGAAGCTGCTGTGCGTCTCGAGAGGTATGCCTTTGCACGGAGACTATTTCGATTTTGTAGAATAAAACTGAGCAAAAACTTCACGCGAGAAATAAGCTTCTCTCGGTGTCTTTGCGTTTAGAGGTTGGTCAGGGGCTTGCTCGGAGCGGCTGCGGAATTAATTGGTCTGATTGCGTTTTCGTTCAGTATTTCAGTGTGGTGCTCCATCCATATGGTTGCCGATTCAGAAGGATGTTTCCAATAGCTGATAAAATTTTATGCTCGCATTTTCTACTGAAAGGAAAGGAATTTTTTTGGTTTTCATTGTGCTTTTTACCGTCAGGATAGCGTGGGTGAAATAAAACATTATAGAACTTGCAGGCATATTTGAAAAGCCTTACATCATTGACTTCACTAGTGGAATTCACGCATCGTGTTCAGCCTCAATGTAACTAGACTTAAATTGTCCAACTGCTGCTGTGCAGTATGTAGGTCATAATAAAAAGCAGCTTTTTCACCAGCTTTCAATGGACTGCATGCCCCAGTGCTGTGGTTGATTAGTTTGTGGTACTTGTACTGTTAAGAGTAGTGGTATTACAGCCAGCTCACACCTCCTTTTTCAAGATATCGCACATACCGTGCTAGACAGAGCACAACACGCCCATTGTGTCCCTCCGTTTGGCGTTCAATAAAAGGAAGGAAACGAGCACTCCACATGGAGCACAAGCACATTAATAGCACAAGACGGTTAAACTTTTATTGAACAATCTCAGTGATTCTGAGATAGGCTAGAGAAAATAAAAACATGAAGACAAATGTAGGGGAATAATTGAAATGGGAGAGGTCTTCTAATTGCGGCTCTGTTAATGCTGTAGATTTTCAGTACAAAATGAATTGTTCTGAATAGTTATTAATCACAACGTATCTGCTTTAGAGAAGAAAACTGTAGTTAGGCCTAGGTCAATAAAACCACAATCCCTCAGTACAGATAATGTTTGTATTAAAAGTAGCATTTTATGAACTACCAACTGTATTCTCACCAATACGGTTTCTGAATTAGCGAATACTGAAATGCACTAAATTAGTCTGACAACTGACCCAAACATTCTGATTCACCTTGCATCTGTAGAAAATTAAATTATATTTTAGTCTTAACTCTTATTTAATAACTATGTGGATTTAAATCACACTGCGATGAGCCATTTGTTTGGACAGTTGAGTGGGCATGAAATCAAGAATCTGAGGTCTGGTATCTTTATAGTTAAATTACTAACCAGTGCTCTGTAATTAGGAGCCAAATTCCAGTGTGTTATTTCTGTGTGTGTGTGTGTGTGTGTGTGTGTGTGTAAATGTATTTCCTGCAAAGGCATTTGGACAAGCATGTTGAGCAACTATCCCCCAAATGAGACATTGCTTTTGGAAACAGCAATATATAAATGGATTGCTACTATGCATTTTTCTCCATTAGAAAAGCTCCATCTTACTTGAATTATTCCAGGGTTTTGTTATTTGGTGAATGTACACCCCGACTTCTTTTTCTATATCTCTGTGTAGGGGTCACACAGTAAGTTGTTTAGAGAACTGCTTTCATCTGCGTTCTATGAAGTGGAATGCGCATTTACAGCGTGGTACTACATGAATATTTATGATTGTGTCTGTAATTGTGATAAAAACGATAAACAAGCAGAGCTGCTATTTCCTTTAAGCTGTTTGTAAACCTTTAACAAAGAGATAGAGAGCTTTTGTTATAACAATAAGAAATATGGATATAGCAGTATGCAAGAAGAGAAGGATCTTGCAGTTCAAGGTGGACATAATCTCACTATGAAGAATTTATGGTGTAAGAAAACAAGTGAAGACTAGCTATGACTAATCACTAAACAGCATGCACCCATTAGGTGCTGATAGATGCATCTTATTAGTCTCTATTATTTAAAGGAATATTCTTTACTCTTTCCATTTTGCTTTTCTCCCTTTGTCTTTTTTTCTCATATCAGTTCCCAGCTTCCCTCTGTTTCCTTACTGTCTCTTTGGCAACATCTGATCCCCTTAGAGCTATTTGTAAATCAAATTGGTGACTGTCAGTAATGGCCATGGAGGTGCTGCAGTAGAATCTGGTCTGGAGGAAGAATTTTAAATGAGTTAGAGGTAAGAAATGGCAACGAAGTAAAGAGTGTATCCAGTATGAACTAATTCCACATGATGTAAGGTATAAAGGCATAGAATTGGGTCACTGATGTAGGAAGCAAACGGGCATGAAGGGAGAGGGATATTTTTCAGCTTGTGATGAACTGAAGAAAACCTTGACAATAATATGACACAGGACAAATTGAGTATTTTTGTGTTGGAAAGGGTGACATCAAGTTCCAGCTGAAGCTGAAGTTTTTCAGGTTTTAGTGGAGCCACGTTTTCTACCCAAGAGATGATTATATATGATTTGAAAGTCTGTACGTTATGCAGAGTCAGGCTCTGTCTTGGTCAGCAGTGATGTCATGCTTTAACATTACAGTCACTTCAAACATTTTTTTTTTTTAGACAGATGACCCCTGAAGGTGACTCTGGGCCCCTGTGTTACGCTCATAAACAGGATACCAACAAAGCAAAAGCAGGCAGATGAATCCTAAAATGCAGTATCGTGTAGCCGGTGCAAATAGTAATAGAAATGAGAGAACAGGATGACCAAAGAAGGTAGAATCAAGTCGTGTAACAGGGGTTTTTTGGTATGTTGTTTGTTTAAAATCATCAGCTTTGAGCAAACAGTGATAAGCATCAACCAACCATGCAGTCTATGGAGCACAATGACCTTAAGAGAGAGCTAGTGTGGGAATGTGTTGTCTACCCTTAGCCTATGGACTGTTCTCTGTATACTTGCATATATGACCAACCTGTGAGTAACAGTGCAGATAGCATGTGCCTAGGGAACACACTCAGATACTGAATTAGGGTACATTGTATAATGTTACACTGTGAAACAGCCGAATGTCACTTCTGTATTGGAAGGACCAGGTATTGAATATTATACATCAATAATGAGATTGCATCTGGAGTGGGCAAATTGCTTCAAATGTGACCTTGGAACAAATATTTCTGCTCCAGTGAGGCTGTCTGCACAAACATGGAAATAAATGTTGGCAATTCCTGCTTGTTTGTAAACTAGAATTTTACAAATGTATACTTTGGTATTGTGTCCTGCTACTCTGATGTTGATCCTTTCCTGTGTCGTTATTTCAGTATTGCATTAAGCATGTTACTCATTGCCAGTTTGTATTTTCTTTCTTTACTTTTGGATGTAGTGTATAGCTTCCTATTTGAGATAAGACTGTACCATAGATATTCTGTCTGTGTTTATTTTTCTTCAAATGGTGTGGCATCTTCTCATGAAAGTGTTTTAATAACAGTTGACCTTTCTGAAATTATGAAACTTCTTAACATTTTAGGGCTAAAACAAAAGCTAAAAAGACTTTCAAAGGCACTGATGTAATGCAAAACTTCATGTATGAGAGGGAGAAGGGAGAGAAGTAAGTACTTAGAAGGGCAGCCTGTATCTTTGAGTAAAGTCATGCTGGATGATCACATTCTAGATCTACTCCTGCTTTCAATTTTTTTGAAGCATGAAATGTATTTTTCTGTTCAGATGTATTGTTCTATCACAGCGATACATCATAGCTAATGCTGCTGTAAAGCAGGAAATTCCAAAGGTGGAGCCTTTTCTTCTGTTATTTCTAGCTTCTTCCCCTAAATAGATTGATTTTTTTCATCTTTCTATACTGAATAAAGATAGTGTTCTGATTCATCCACCCTTAAAAACCTCACCAACCACCATCAGGGGGTTGAATAGCACAGATGTGGTTCTGTGTTCTTAAGTAACCTGAGTAACATAGTACACTTTTTTTAAGAGTTGATGCTGAAGATTCCAAGCCTTAAAGGAGGGGGCGGGGGAGGGAGGGGGCAGGAGTACGATGGCAGGAAAAGCAACGCTGCTGCTTCTCAATCTTTACTGTGATCAAACATTACAGTAAACTTTTTAATTAGCCCTTTCTGAAAATAATTGTCAAATAATGCTAAGGCATAAAATACTGAAAGCTTTACTTAATTTTAGGGCACTTGTCTTGCATTTTATGTACAAGTATTAAAGCAGTGGACAACTGAATTATGAGTAACTAAACCTATCCCTAGTTTTTCAGCAGTTGCTGATTAGCTACATTTGTCCACAAGCATAGTGGGTTTACTCTTTTGCTTCTTCAGGACCCAAAACAAAAGGCAGGGGTGCGTGAGGAAACTCGAGGGAAATGGAGTCAGTAACTGCAGTTCTCATAGCTGAAAATCAAATTCATCAGGGCTTATAAAAATGGTAAAATGTATTGATTTCTAAAGGTTGCATTTGTTTATAGGATCAACAGTTATGCTAATAGGAAATCAGTAGTTGTGACTGAAGGTCAAAATAGGTGGAAGGGTCTTTGTGGTTTTTTGAACAGTTTAAAAACAACGGGTCTGGTTCCTTACTGAATTTTTTGTTGTTGTTGTTGTTTTAGCAGTGTCAATAGGTGAGGTCCCAGTTCAACTGTAGTGAGATTGAAAGGTAGTTGTAAAGCTTCCTAAGAGGCTTAGGGTTGGATGGTGGTAGCCCATGATGAGAAGGGGTAGGGGACTGTGTCAAGAGCAGGACAGCCATAGAGTGTTCTTTTCAGCATGTTGCCATGTTGTCTGAGGACTTAAGTGTAGCCTGAATGTAAAGCTTCATCACCATAGTGTACCTTGAGTGTTATTGTGTTTATTAAAGCCATGTATTTCTTAGCGGAATAGGCACAAGCGCGTGAAGCCACAGAAAGCACAGCATCTCATCTTGCAAAAACGCATAGATATTTCTTAAACATCAGGTCAGTAGTAAGTGGTGAGGGTGCAGAAGATGCAACAAGGTTTCCTATTTCCTGTGTTACAAATATTTGTACCTGAGGTAAGAATTTGAAAGACACGTTATCTAATTATAGAGATCTGATGGGTGTTCTTAATGGAATACAGTGATCCATCTCTAGATTTAGCAATAAGGAATACCAATAAAAGAATAGAAATGGGGATTTCTGAAATGTAAATTGTGGAAGAGATATTAGTACTTGAATTTATCATATATAGAAAAGTCAGAATGAGTTATGAAAGCAGAGTGGTCAGATTTATATTTTTACTATGATTAATGAAATTAAGTGCAAAAGCAGAGCAGAGTACCACAAAACCTGTAAAAGTACAAATTTCAATTCATAACAGTTAGGATTAAGACTGCTTTTGGTCTTTTGATTGGAATAAAATGCAAATATAAACAAAACATCTCATGGCTGTTTACAGCTAATCTCATAAAGTGTTTTGAATCTGACTAGAACAAGGATATCCAGTAGGACTGACTTCCTAAAAGCTAATATTTTGCCAAAGTTTACTTCTAGCAAATGACTACAGGGAGGCTGTCCATGATTCAGTTATCTGGATCAATTCTGATGTCTGAAAAATGCATGAACAAGAAATTACATGTTACTATAGAGGTCTCTGTGCATATGAACAGTATTTTCACTGTTTGAAGTGACCACAAGGGAAAAGTAGTGATTCAGGGCAATAGAACAAAGTGTGGGGTAGACAGTTAAATTGGATGCTTGAATGTTGTCTTTGAATGTTCATTTTCTCTTAGTATTAAAAAATTAGGCACAATTATAAAACCAAAAAAACTTCATTTTTTGTAAACATAATCTGAAATCAAGATATTGTTGGCACCAAGTTTTCAAGCAGGTGCAAAATGACGTTTGTAAGGTACTAAATGCTTGTTTCTTGCTGAATTTCATGTTCGTTTGAGAACCTCAAATTCTCTATTCTGTTATTCAGATAATGAGAGCTTTTGTAGTTCCTTGAATTATGATAAATAAGAACTATGATAAATAAGGACAAATAAATAATTGGTGTGAGGTGATTATTGATTGGTAAGAATTACAAAGAATTGTATTTTTGGAAGATTATTTAGTAAATCTCTAGCACAATGTTTTGCGCTCTCTGATGATGCAGCCAGTATGGGCCATTGTTAAGTGGTGGGTTAATGGATTAGATGGCCCCAGCTTTGGCTGGGTATTTCAGCTGCTGTTTTTAAAGATCATGAGACATCTATGGAAGTTTTGAATTTCAAAAAGACTAACTTTTGAGGCAATCCTGAACTGTAGTGATCGGTGTAGATTAAGTATATAGTAAATAATTCCCTTTTGAACATAGAAGTCACACTACTGACTTCTGTGTGTTTTGTGCTTTACACTTCTTAATCTTAAGCAGCCTTTGTCTGATTTAGGCATCAACCCTGTATTGTTTTTCCTACTAACACTAAGAATTTTAGAGACAGCCAAGCAGTAGAGACCCCAAAGGGATGCCAGTGGAAAAACACTCAGTGTATATCATTTAAGTAGTGTATTGATCAGGTACATCACACTGCTCCTTCTAGCCAGTTATGTATTTTACACATTTTAATAAGCAAATTCTGACAGAAGCCAGCAGTTGCCAGCACAATTTTTGTTTAATTTAATTTCTACTGCATTTCTAATGAACAGGGAACTCTGAGCAGTGACATTCTCCCAGATCATCAAATTTGTGGTAATTGCACTGTTTTTCTTTTGGTGAAATCTGTATTTGTTAGCAATGTCGAGCAAATAGTAATTTCAGTGTGACTGATGCAATCAAATGGTTTACTTGGAATAAGTAAAATATAAAAGAGGCTAATCAAATGAAGTGCTACTGTATGAGAGCTAAGTGAGATGCTGACAGGTTTGACAGTAGAATAAAGACCAAACCAAAGACTTTGTTTTGACATATGTGCAGATAATCAGGCAAATTCAAGTCTTTTAACAGACCTCTTCTATAAGGGTCACTTTACAGATACAGATCATGTAATCTGAGCCTTGCAGATTATCATTCTACTTTTAAACAAGTACAAGAGAGGTTTTTAATTCCTTATTTGCATAGCTGTAGATTTACACATTCACATGCTTTTGCCAGTGGCATTTGATTCACAGATGACTGATTTATGGTCTTGAGCAAAGGCCAGATTCAGGACACGCTTTATCGTCAGGACTGCAAACTCCACAAAAATTCTTTGGAAGTCTGCACCTGTTCTAGTTAACACATACTATAGTGAAGCATTAGTAGGATGTCTTCCAGCCTGAGGCAATAGTTTTCTTACGAGCAAGGCAAAAATAATTGCAGAGATGGTATGCTAAATTAATCCAAGTGTGAATTTGTTTAATTTTTGTAATATTTAGTGGTGTAATTATCTTAAATGTAATTCTCTAAAATCTGTCACTGTTTAGCTGAAAACCACAAACGAAAGTAAACATGTCAATATGACTAAGAAAGAACTACAAAAAGTACAATAGCAAATAGGTATTACACTGTTTCTATATAGATGCATTCCACTTTCAGTTCTGGCATTCACTTTCTGTATCATTAGCCATCAGAAGAGAAAGGGCAGATGAGTTATTTCCTAATGAACAGATTAAAAGACTGTTATCTGAGTTGCTCTCTGAAATGAAACTCTTTGTGTTTAAGTAATTATTTCTATCAATATTAGATCATCACCATGCAAAGAAAGGATTGGCGTCAAGTTCTCTTTGCAATAGGTGCTGAACATAAAAGATGGAACACACTTGATGGCAAAGGTAAACTGAAGAGCAGGTTTATTAACAGGTGGCTTTGACCACTGCTTGACCATGATGCCAGTGGTTTCCTGATTTCCTATAGCAGAAATGAAAATTTAAAAGGAATTTCAGGAATAAGCCAACAGTAGCTTTGTAGATAAACTTGGGAAGTGTTCTTCTGATAAAAGCCTGCTGTTTCTTATGAATGGATAAAAAGTATGTGGGAAAATCTGAGCAGATATTGTCTAAAGTTGTAATGGAAGTTTTGGGAGTTGCAAGAAAGAGAAGACGAGAAAGATATAACTGCTGCAGTGAGAAGACAAGGAGCCAGCTGTGTGTGTCCACTGTTCTGGGGCAGGGACAGGTACAATGACTTCAAAGCAAAAAACCTGGACTGGTCTTATGGGGTGCATTTTGCACAGATCGGAAAGCATTACCAAAAATTGCAGGCCTGGATATTGTAGTTAAATTGTGTGATGACAGAGGCCTAAACAATAGCATTCCTGATGAGGGGACCAAAAAAAAAAAAAAAACCCCAAAAAAATCAGACTTCAAAAATGCTGTGGAGAAATCAGACCGCTCAGGAAAAGCTACAACAGACTGCTTAGGAGTGTGAAGGGGAGGCAGGTGTGAGGATAAATGAGCCAGGTCCTTGAGGAATTCATGTGCTTGAGTATCCAAGGTCTTTTGTGTTTAAAAAAAAAAAGAAAAAAAAAAAAAGTCGTCATTATATTTGTGTTCTAGTCAAATTTCTACCCTATACACAGTGTGCCAGGGCATCCCACAAATATTTTCTAATTGTTTTTTAGTCTTCATATGTACACTTAAGAATTCCAATCCCAATTTGCACATTTGAAAACAAATTTATCCCCTTCTGTGGTTTTATTCTTTATGTTGCATTTTATTTTTTGGAGACCCAAATGGTCAAATCTTGGCTCTTCACAAGCACTTTAGGTGAAGCATTAGAAGTTTGGCCCATGTTTTCAAAGAGATAGTTATGTGAATGTCTGTTATGGAAATGGGATTCTCTCTAGCTGTCCTCTACCAGCAATGGAATGATGTGATTCTGAGGATAGGGGTCAGGCAGTAGGTAGTTTGAAGGCAAGTGTAACACTTTATAAAAGAGGTTGCTGCAGTGCTCAGTTTAGCTGGCCATTGTAAAAGGGGGAACTTGATTCTCTGATTCTGAAGTCAGTACCCCAAACCATCTATGATACTGCTATTTACACTCTGAGCTATCTGCTCCTTCTGCTACAGCTAGGAGCTATCTGCTCCTATTGCTGACAATTCTCCATTCTAATTCCTGTCCATTGGTTTTGTACTGACTTATTTTAACAGCGGCAAATTGTGTTAGAATGTTAGTGGGATATCTTGTGTGTTTTGCTTTATATTCACCTGTGTATTAGGACTGCAGATTCTTTATGGAAGGTGTCCATTTCCCAGTGCATGTACTTCGTTTTCAAATTATCAGCTGAGCTGGAAGTTTGAAGGTGGCTTGACTTCAAACATGGCTTAAAAGAATGATTATATTGCAAGCTTTCTTATGTGTAGTCCTCTCAGAAATCTATGTAACTCTACTGTCATCTCCAGTATTGTCTAAATTTTAGTTAGAGTTCTATGGACTTTATCTTCCAGTGTATTTAGGAACAGCTTCTCTTTATGCTCACTAAAAGTGTGTTTTCCTGAACTAATTGCAGATAGTGCTGTGAAAGTTTCACATTCAGTACAGAAAATTGTAAAAACATTCTAATCATATATGTAAATTAAATCTTTTTAAAAGAAGCCACTCCTTTTGTAATTGAACTTATTTCCTCTAGTGTTGACACGTGGATAGTTTTTACTGAGGACCTTTTTAAAGAGTTAAAAGAATTTGTAGCTCTTCAGTGCCCAAAAGTGCCAAATAGTTTTGTTAATGAACTTTTTCAGGGCTAAGTTTGGAACTATACTCTGAGGCCCCTACCCCCTTTTGGTGGGTACAGTATACAATTGTAAAATTTGTACCCTTATATTTGCAAAGCTGTGAAATCTGATTTCCTGTTTCTCATAATGCTAAATTAATATCTCCTGCTGCAAGTGCTGAAATTAAGATTCAAGTTTAGGCTTATAAGAATCTAGTGTGAATAAGACTCTTAAAAGCAAAGTCTTGACTTCAAGGTAGTTTTTCTTCCATGACTTATCTCAAACCTGGGTTTATACAGTATTCTTTCCAAAGATACATTCTAAACTAGGAACTTCTAGTTTATTTAAATGTTTGTTTGAAGAGGGCAGAGATAGGTTTAGCAAAATGAAGCTTACAAATGAAGTTGTTATAGACTGCGGTATTTTCAGAAGCTCTTGTTGGTCTGTATTCTCCCTTTGAAGGCAATGATAGAAGTCCTCCCTGAATTCATTAAAGATAGTTACAGGAAATTTGTCTGCTTTTAAAATGCCACTGAAAAGGCCTTAGTATCCAGCTTTTTACTATTCTAGCTTTAGGTTCAGCTTAGAATGCCTTGTAAATGCCCTTTGGAGAATACTGGAAAGATTTAAATAAAAGATGAAGAAAAAGTGTTGCACTTGTGTCTATTTCCGTCACTTGAAATAATGATTATTTTTTTATTATTATTCACATAGGCATTTAAGTCTTATCGTTAGTAAGATCTGTGCTGGAAAGGTTGGCACCACCTCAGTGAATCTGTTGAACGGACAGTTCATATACAGACAGTATATGTCTTACTGGAAATGGCTTTACATGTGTATATACACGCATTTTATCATATTTTTTGATGTCCTGGTAGATACATAATTAGTTCTGCCTCCTAAAACTTGTTGAACATCAGAAGTTACTTTCAAATTATGCTGTGCATTTCAACCTGGGATCCTACAAATGTTAACTAGACTTGCAAATTGAGATCAGTGTGGTTTTGGTGTTTTATCATGCTTAACTTTCTGTGCTGTTTGTATCAGACACACCTGAAAGTTTGAAATGTCACCATCTAAATCAAGGTAAGGGGTCACCTTAGTTTCATGAAGAGGATGAATCAGGAAATAGAGATATCATGTTTTCTTTAAAAAGGGAGCAATGAGCAATGCTTCAGTATTGTATCATAAACAGATTTCATATGTTGACTTCTTTAGGTATGGATCACATAACAGTTGTTAGCATAGAGTTTTGTTTATATTTCAATGCTGTTTCTATTTCTAAAAGTACTATAAAAATGAAGTACTCGTCTTAGGGACAGTTTAGACTTTGATCTCTACTCACGTGTTTCTAGTTCATGCCACCAGTCTATTGTAAGCTGATTTTGTTATAAATAACCAAAAGGTGTACAGATACGATGTAAAACTATTAGTGATTTCCCCCACTCTATTGTTGTACTCTGGTTTCAAACGCTAGTCTTTGGAGAACTGTTGATCGTATGTCATTTTTTCACCCTGCTGATCAGAATGCAAAGGCTAAAAAATTAACAATAAGTGCTTTTCTAATGTTTTCTTTATAAACAGTTTGTTTAATTGCTGTAGGAATCAAATGTGTGTAAGCTTAAATTGCAAGTCATGGGGTTCGTGGCAGAAGGCAAGTCAATGCAAGGAGCTTAATGGGTTTGGGGCACTAAATTTGTAATAGTTAAACTTCTGCGATATGTCTAATATGTCTACTTCTGATGTTTTTATGTACAACGCTACTTTGACAACCTTTTTATCTCTACGTTCTCTTTCAGGAGGTAGGATAGAAAACTGGGATGATTAACTATCCTGTATAAACTCAGTAGCGCAAAATTACCTTTCAGCTTCTCAATTTTGTTTTTCCATATGTGTAAAGCTTTCAGGCCATTTTAGAAGCAGAGGATACCAGAAGACACTGACTATTAGTTTTCTTAAGTGCAAACTTCGATTAGTCCATTGTTGCTTATAGTGATCCTTGTCTAAGGGTTAGAATTGTGGATAGAGTATACAGTGGGGAATGTTTGCATTGTGCTATAACTTCACCTTTGGAAGCTGAAGAACTTCTAGAAGCCAAGTCCTCTGTTCCTTCCAAGCTACTAGTGTGAGGAACTGTCAAATCTCTGGAGAAATTATGATCTTCAGGAATAAAGAGATTTGAATAGGAAGGGATCAGTTTTCTGCTTTAGGGACTTCCTGTTAATCTTAATACATCATACTGCAGAAGAGGAGATTGCCCAGGTGATTTGCCATCACCAAGAAAAGAAACATCGTTTAGCAGCTTCCTGCTGCTATATCACTCCCTTTAACTTGCTTATGTAATTTATCTGTCCTCAAAGTAACAGTGTGTATTTGGATTGCCTAGAAAGGTTCAGTTTCAATAATATTGCAGTTGGGGTGTCTGGATTTTCAAATCCAAAAAATCCAGTTGCAAGTTCTCCAGGGCATGAAACTGTCTTGTACAATTCTGAGCAAAATGTATAGTTAACAAGATACTGTAGCTTTGGCCTTTCAAGGCAGTATGAGCATGCTGCTATGTAATAACATCCAGCTGTATACATCCAGTGATGATACTGCTCTGACCAATTGCAGATGAATTTACATGTTGAGTCCTTACATTTATCTACTGATGTGTGAGTGGGGAAGAAAACATGAGGCAGCTACTGTCTGCCTCTCTCTGGGAATCACCAACAACTTGGTATGTGTTAAAGCCTATTTTGGGGGTCACGCTCAATTTCATAAAGCCTTGAGAGTCTTAGTTTCTAGCTAAGAGGTACATCGATACTGGTCACACTCTGATGCCCTGGGTTTTCCTTTCAGGCTCATGCAGCCCTAGAGCTTTTGAACCTCTCTGCAGGAATCATAGTTCGTGCTGTGTATAATTTATCTATTGTCTTTATTGTGTAGTCTTATAAGTCTGCGCCTGCCAATAGCATGAAGCCACAAGCTTGACAGGCCAGTTCTAGCTTATTAAAAGTGGAAGGATGCAAAGCAGCTTTACTGTGCCCACTGAGCTGATTACAAGGGGCGGACAGTCCATGACACCTTTAAAGAAAGCAGTGATTCAGCTCCACTATTGCATAAGGTAATTTCTAAATCTGTGATATTTTGAGCTAAGTCTCAATCCAACAGTATTTTCTTAAAGTCATATTACTTCCTTTAGTGTTATCTATTGGCTAAGCCTCGCTGATATCTATGGCTACCCTGCAGGCCCTCAAACTTGCTGTGCTGTCTGTGTGCAATGAAATATAAAGAAGGTGTAGGCTGGCAGTTGGGCAGCTCTGGTTCTGCTTTGACTTGCTGTGTATGTTTGAGCTTGATTCTGTACATCTAAATCACCTGAACTACTACATTACAGGCTTAAATTACAGGAAAGGATACTTTGGTTAGAGCTAGGGAAAAAAATTAATGCTGCAGGTAATTAAGTACTGGAGTGTCTAAAGAAGTTGGAATATCTTTCTTGCTGGATTCCTTCTGAAACAGACTGATCAAATGTCTGTCAGGAATGATACTTCTACTGTGGATTTTGCTGTTATGAAGCAGATGAACAAGATGACCTGGAGATCCCCCTTCTTTGATGATATGAGGGATCATAGGAGAACTGACTCAAATTCAGTCTGCTGCTTCTGATATCAGAATGGTTTGTGACTTCCTACAAGCTGGCATGGCTTGGTTTGTAGCCAGATCTCTTTTCACACCCTTCATGAATAACCAGCCTGTCACTACTATCCCATCAAAAATCCCTTCAGAATCAGTCTATAGAAACAACTCATGTGAAGGCATAAGAATGTGTGGTTTGGGGTAAAAGCACGTGGTCATAAGGAGAGTTCAAGTTGACTTCAAGTTCTGCCAGAATCTGATGCAGATAGAATCACAGAATAATATAATGGTTTGGGTTGGAAGGGAACTTCAAAGGTCATCTAGTCCAACCCCTCTTCCCCCCCGCCCCCCCAGTGAGCAGGAACATCTTCAACTAGATCAGGTTGCTCAAAGCCCCCTCCAATCTGACCTTGAATGTTTCCAGGGATGGGGCATCTACCGCCTCTCTGGGAAACCTGTTCCAGTGTTTCAGCACCCTCATCATAAAAAAATTTCTTCCTTGTGTCTAGTCTGAATTTACCCTTTTAGTTTAAAACCATTACCCCTTGTCCTATCACTACAGGCCCTACTGAAAAGTCTGTCCCCATCTTTCTTATAAGCCCTCTTCAAGTATTGAAAGGCTGCAATAAGGTCTCCCTGGAGCCTTTTCTTCTCCAGGCTAAACAACCACAACTCTCTCAGCCTGTCCTCCTAGGAGAGGTGTTCCATCCCTCTGATCGTTTTTGTGGCCCTCCTCTGGACCTGCTCCAACAGGTCCATGTCTTTCCTGTACTGAGGACTCCACAGCTGGATGCAGTACTCCAGGTGATGTCTCACCAGAGTGGAGTAGAGGGGCAGAATCGCCTCTCTTGATCTGCTGGCCTGTCGTGGTTTAACCCCAGCCAGTAACTAAGCACCACGCAGCCACTCACTCACTCCCCCCCTCATCCAGTGGGATGGGGGAGAAAATCGGGAAAAGAAGTAAAACTCGTGGGTTGAGATAAGAATGGTTTAATGGAACAGAAAAGAAGAAACTAATAATGATAATGATAACACTAATAAAGTGACAACAGTAATAAGAAAAGGATTGGAATATACAAGTGATGCACAGTGCAATTGCTCACCACCTGCCGATCGACAGCCAGTTAGTCCCCGAGAGGCGATTCCCCGCCCCCACTCCCCCCAGTTTATACACTAGATGTGATGTCAGATGGTATGGAATACCCCTTTGGCCAGTTTGGGTCAGCTGCCCTGGCTGTGTCCCCTCCCAACTTCTTGTGCCCCTCCAGCCTTCTTGCTGGCTGGGCATGAGAAGCTGAAAAATCCTTGACTTTAGTCTAAACTCTACTTAGCACCAACTGAAAACATCAGTGTTATCAACATTCTTCTCATACCTAACTCAAAACATAGCACTGTACCAGCTACTAGGAAGACAATTAACTCTATCCCAGCTGAAACCAGGACATGGCCCCACTTCTTTTGATGCGGCCCAGGATACGGTTGGCTTTCTGGACTGCAAGCGCACATTGCCAGCTCACGTCCAGCTTTTCATCCACCAGTATCCCCAAGTCCTTGGGCAAAAGCACATTTTAGGTCTGGGAGCTGCTGTATTTGCCCAATAGCCTTGATGCCCTTGGGCATGGCACAGTTGGCCAGCTGTCTGGGCAGCTCCTAGTGTGTGGCAGACTCTACCTCTCAGGAACTGATGGTCAAGCATTCCTTGTGATGTGCCAGGTGACATGCTTTTCCAGTGATACATTCAGTAATGTCATTGACAAAGGTGTTCATGATGCCCATGGCCTTGGTTAGGATACTGACTGGTCTCATGATGGATCTGCTTCAGCACCTGGTACTGATGGATGCAGTAACCCTCCTTTGTGCTATTCTTATGTTGCTTGTAGCCGTTCTCTCAGGTTTTGGTGACAGCATTCTTGGAGTTCTTATTGGGAGCAGGAGCTGGTGTGGTAGACTCGGGCATTTTGGTATCAGCTTTTCTCACCAATAAGCAACATGAAGGTGGGCAAAGGTGGAGGTAGTGTAGCTGCAAATGGCTGAAGTCCACTGGTTGCACGTACCTGAGCTCTTGAACTACATACCTCCTTTGCAGCCTGAAGGACTTGTAGCTGTCATGATTGTGTGAAACTGTGAGCAGCAAACTGAGAGTTTGCTGAAGCAATTGTATCTCAATGAGCTTTGGCTGACTTTAGCTGTTTTTATGATGTTAATATCCTACATTGCAATTAGAGGTAGGAAATGCAAATGCAAAGGTTGGGTCTTGCTGAGAACCAGATATCACCTTTGAGATGAGTCTTTTGAATTGAAAAAAAAAAAAAATCAGAAAAATATCAGACTCTGCCAGTATTAGCTTGTATTCTAAAATGCCGAAGTGTTACCTACCCGTAGCTGGAAGCCTTCAAAGCTTTGCACAGTTGCTTATGTCTTTAGGTTGTGTTTTCAGTTAAGTGGATTATAGTAGCAAAATGAATAAACTGACTAAAGGAACATTTAAGGAAAGATAGTTCTGTATACTGTGTGTACCTGTTGTTTGACTTCTAGTGAGAGGGTTTGTACTCATTTGAGGTTACAAGTATTATTCCCTTCACCCTGGACTTCAGTGCCTGAAAGCTTCAGTTACAGTAAGTCTGCTGTCCCCTACCCTCTATGCTATGAGTAGCAGAAAATGTTGAAATTACTTGATTGGTAAAGCTAAGGGCTGTTTTTTATATAGGTCCCTTATTTTTTCTTTACTAAATTGGCAGCTTAGCAAATTGGCTGAACACCATTGTGTTAATTATTGAGGAGCCTAAATTCCTTTGTGGATTTAGTCATGGTAATTGGAACAGAAACTTAATACAGAGTGCGGAGGTGTAAAGCTGGTCTGGCCATAATCTACTGGTTTAAGAAAGAGCAGAATGGCATTAGGCCTGTGCGCTCTGTAACATGAATCTTTGTGAAGTGAAAGGAGGGAACTGGGACTTGTGTTTCTTCTGTGAATTTCTTTTGCTTTGCATGGACCAGCTAGCTTGAGACTGAGAGTAGCAGCTGTGCACAGGAGCATGCATGGCCTCAGCCTAGTGATGGCAGTTCTCCCTTGAGAAGGGGGCACAGTCTTATCAATGGCCAACTGTCAGAACGTGTTAGTGTTTCAGAGTATATTGTTTGAGTGTTAATATTTCAGAGTAACTGGAGGAGAGGCAGTCACTCAAATTTTCCTTTCTCCTAGGTAGATTCTCTTTATTAAGCTAGAGGGAGAGAGTCAGGCTCTTGCTCTGTGAGCCACATGAAGTCTGTAATTAGTCTATGAAAGATGGGCTGGTGTCCTCAAAAGACCAGACAGTAGCTTGATGCTTAGTATCCTGTGTCAGCGAAGTGGGAGATGTGACTGTAAATCCTTCTGGAAATTTAATCCAGGTTTTCAGTATCTGTGGCAGATGTTTTAATGACCATCAGTACAGTGTTTTCTAAAAAAATAAAATGTGGTAGGCTAACACCATCTTCCACAGTTTTTATGAAGAGTGAAAATAACCTGAGAATCTGATGGATGTTTGGGTCTCAGACACAAGGTTGATAAAACACAAGTTTGTATGTGGCAGCTGTCACCAAAGTGGTTTCATCAGGGTGAGACACCACTTGCTTGGTCCAGCAGGAGAATTTCAGGTAACTGGGAACTTTACTCTTAAAAGATATATAGATGCTGAAGAATTTGCATTTGTGTAAAATGGGTATTTTAAAGATGGTCACTTTGTATTTGGGCTCAAAAATCCTTTGGAACAGCTAGTTCAACAAACCCAGTCATCTGAGCTGGTAAGTCACGATAAGCATTGCAGATCTAGAGTCCTAGCTTGTTTACGTGTCTGAAGTTTCAGCCTTCAGGGAAACCCTGTTCCCTAATGCCCCCATCACCCTCCCCGCCAAAAACCCCACAACCTTACACAGTAGTTGAACACATTCTAGAAGAAAATTAGTCTGAAAGACAAATAACCTTGTACAAAGTTCTTGAAACAATGGACTAGTGGTGTGTACTAAGAGCAAGATAAACAATAAGCTTCTGTTCTCCATTTCCTGAAAAGGCCTTTTCATACTTATTTCCCCATACGTTCTTAACTGTTTACTCTTGGAACAGAGGAAGTTAGTTTTACTAGCAAAATAGTGCTCTTAGCAGGCATATCATTCTCTTGGTCCAGTTTCATAGTGATAGCTGCAGTGACTGTAGTGCTTTTCACATCATTAGGAGAGCAGTTACATGGTTTGTTGCTAGTTATATGGAATTGATGTAAGCACTGGAATTGGTTACAACAGGTGACCAAGAGGGTCTAAATATTTAGATAATATGCTTTTAATAGTTGTTTTTTTTTAAATACATGTGATTTCATTTCAGGCTTGAGAGTGTCATGTTTTAATGTATTTATTTGGTGCTCATTTAAAGGTATTGTAATTTTTAAAGGATTCTATATTATATAATGCTGTTATTACACATACTAAAAATTACAACCATTTCAATGACTCACAAAACATTGGGTTTGAGACCTTAGATACCAAACTAAATCTGCAGCAATGAAATTCAATCCAGTTTTGCCAAAGGTGACTGGCAGAAAATCTGGTACTAGCCATCTTTCCAGCTTCTATTTAGGAAACAGATTAATTTTCCAGAGATGTTTTGTCTTGATAAGCATCTTATGTTGTTTTGGTTTTAGTGTATTAGATCTCAAAGAAGCGTAAAGAAGGTCACAAGTTCATAGATGCTGCCTCTATATCAAAGCCTTTCCCATCTTCAGAAACATCTAGCCATAAAGACAGTCAGTGACACTTTAGAGCTTTTGTAAAAGTTCTCAGATACATCAAGATTCCTGAAGAGCAAATTGAAGTCGTATGGTAAACTCAACTTACTGTGATGGCAGAGCTGCTTGTTTACAAAATGTCTTTCACAAAAATCTGGCTAGGGTTTTCAGTCTCATAATTTTTTTCTATCACCAGACAAAATTTTATTATAATCGGGCGTGGGGAGCAGACTTAACAAATTCCAAAGTAAAAAATGAGAACTGAATATAGCTAAAGACAGATGGTGTCTTTTAAAGAGAACGCAGATCTGCTGTTCTAGAGAGCAACAGCAGAGGCAACTCTTCATCAAACATCTGCCATTTTGTACAAACATCAGTTGATGTTAATGAAGTGAGAGCATGTTTCTTTGTACTTGATGTCTTGATCTGCATCTTTCAAAGGTGTGAGTTATCAGTAAAACACTTCTGTAACAAATTCAGGCTTCTTAGATATTCTGCTGGATCAGAGATTGCCTGATAACTCTTGGCTGGCTCTTGAGTGCTTTCTGAGGAACGCAAGCCAAAAAAAAACACAATTCCAAGCTGCTTCTTTTTGGTCTTCCTTCCCAGTTTCCAAGATTTTCCAGTGAGTTACAGAGGGATGAAACACTCTTATACCAAACTTGGAGAGAAAAGTTTAATAACTTTATTATTACCTAATGATATTAGTGAGGTGGGCCATCCACCATTAATTGTTTGAAGGAAATGATGGAAAAAACCCCAACCTCTTTAGGCAGAGTAGAGCACTCTACTTTTTTAGTGCGGAGAGCTATTTGGGGATATACTGAGATACTGGAGAACAAAATTGCTTATGTGGGAAATCAATGTGCTAACAGAGCAATAAAAAAAAAATGTTCCATTGTATGGGCTTCAACAAACTTCAGTCTTCTTTGAAAGTTTCCTTAAAGATGAGAGTTTTCTAATCAGAGCTTCAGTACGGGAATTATGAAGCCATAAAGCAGCAGTAAATGCTATGTGTGTCACTTCTGTACTATTCACACAGGTTGCAATTCATTGCCCCTGAGGGATGTAGATAACTTCCCACTTCTTGAAATGTCTTGACCAAAGATTCTGTTGCCATGTGTGCTGGGACAGATACGTACATAAGAGCAAGACTGCTTTGTAGCCGCTCTGGGAGAATTTTTGAATTTTAACATAATCACCATGAGTAGTTCACTGAGGTGACTTATGGGTTTTTTTAGGGTTAAAAAAAGAGCGTCAGATGTAACTGTCACAGTAACTTGGCTGCCTACATATTCTTTCTTGCAATGTGAAATCCTATGTTTTGAAAGTTTGAGTCAATTTTTTTTTTTTCAACAGATGATCCACCTTTTTCAATGTGTAGCTCTAATGAAACTGTAGTAGAGACTGACATTCAGGATTTGTTGTTCATGTGATTTTTTTTTTTTTAATGTTGAAGGTTTTTCAGGAGTTCTTCATATAATGGTCTAGAAAAATTCTGAAGTACCTTTTTATACATAGCTAACTGAAGAAAACTGCATGTGTATTTGTACCCATTGTTATATGTGCTGTTGTTCTAATACAACAATTCTTAAGCTATCGCCACTACATGAGGCATGCATGATGACATAGGGCATCAAGATGTATTTAGAAGTAACCTGGACAGAATGCCAAGTGCATTTAACAATAGGGGGGAGGGCAATAACTGTTAATACAGAAGACGGCTGTCTGCAGTGCTTTCCTACCTAAAAATCTCCTACCTGTTAACCTCAGTCAAGCCTTGATTACTGTGCTTAATTGGAAGTTTAGCGTGACTTTTGATCAGTGCATAGATTTGCCCTAGTGAGAATTTAAGAAGCTTTTATGGTTAACAAGGCCCTAGAAATTTTGGAGTAGGAGAAAGGAGCTGACCTAATTTTTCTTCTATTCTTTTCCAAAGAAGTTTACATATAAAAATGAACCTCTCATTGGTGGGCAATTTATACCAGGTTTCCTATGCTAACACGTAATGATTGATCCTAATATATTAAGTAGGAGAAAAAGTATAAACTAACAATCAGTAAGTAATTTTTTAGTAGATTTGTGGTACTTGTAAATATCTTGTCAGATATGAATGAAATAGAGCAGAAATGTTCCAAGTGAGGTGTTGACTATTTCTATCAAAGAAATGAACCTCAAACCAATTCTCAAGAAACAGACTCTTCAGGTATTTGTTCTGATCAACTTGTGTGACCATTGTCACCCTTTCATTCTTGAGCATGTTCATACTGAGCATAGGTGAAGGCCAATTACAACACATCTGATGTTAGTATTTTAGGTTCGCATCATCTAGCTGAACTTTAGAAATTAAACTGATGTCACTGGAGATTAATCTTTTCCCATCTATTTTCATCCTTTGGCTTTATAGGCATATGATGCATTTGTCTGAAGGCAGGCATGCCTGGCAGTAGGTTCAGTTAATGCATGTGTCCATGTGTTTTTTGTTTATTTTACATTATGTAGGAACAACCACAAGCGATGGTTTATATGATCTATGTGTAACTAGATATTCCATTCCATCCAGGAGAACGGCCACCCTTCTTCATAGCTCCGTTGCTTTTCAGCAGTGAAAGCTACTGAAAGCACACCTGAGACATTGAAAAAAAGTTCGTATTTTTAAGATCCTTCAGGATCATATGTGTCCAAGACATGTGCAAGACTAGCTGAAGTTCAGGACAAAGCATGTGGTTGATGGCTTCCCTCCTGTCCTGTAGATTTTTTCTGTAATATGGGAAATACTCATTTCAGAGATTGAAATTGTCGGTTCTATGAATGAACTCTCTTAAGAGACATTTGCAAATGCGCAGCTCATGCATTGTGCTTGTGTTCTCTAATGTTAAATGCATTTAATGTTATCTGTCATAGTTCAGTTCAAATTCAAGAAATGTGGTTATTTGGAAAAAATAAAAAATGAAAAAAAAAAACCTTATCCATACTCCTCCTTTCTTCCTGGGGCAGGTAACATGTAATTCATTTAGACACATTATCATGTTACTAGAAGATATTCCACTACCATTGAAAGATCTGAATACGAACATGTATAGAATAATAAAAAAAGAAAAAAGTCATTACACCTAGTTGTATAGTGTTCATCTACACATCTTGAAATGTACACAGAGAAACTTCTCAAAAGGAGGATTCTTCAGCCATTCCATGTGAAGCTTCAGTGAGTCAACTGTGTTTGAAAGGTTAGATCTAGAAAAGTTTATATTTCCTTTATATGAATATGTGCACTGGAACAGGTATGTAGCTTTTTTGTCTATCAGCAATTTTCTGTATTTCTCATCTATAAAGATTCTTCTCGTTTATCAGAAATCTGTTCTGTAGCATCTGGTCATGGAGCTCTTGCAGACTTTCACCAAGTACCCACATTAGCAGTGTGAACTGTACACTTCTTGGTCATGTTTGAATTGCTCAATATGAACCATTGATTAAATTGCAGTGCAGTGTGCCACTAAAGAAATTATATGCTTGATTTTAGCATTGCTGATAGCCACAAAATAGGAGATACGATTATTATCAGTCTCTGAAAAGCATAAGGTGGTAATCTTGGTAGTAGTGACTTATTTGTCTGTTTTACTAATTAGCACACAGATACATTTCTCTGAGACCTAGATGGCATATGTGAAATTTATGGCATCTAATGTTTCCTGTAGCTAAAGATCATCTGATTTATATCCAATAGTTAAAGCACATCTCAGCAACAGTGCTTTTGTCATGTTTAGTAAAGGCTATAAATACTAATGGGTAAATTGTTATTTACACGAAAACAGCTGCAGAAAGTGTATGAAGAAAAAAGGTACCAAAATAGGTTAAGCGCTGATGGTAAATCTGCCTTCTGAGAAAATGCTTCAGAAAAGAAATGCTGTGCTGCAAAGCATTGTGTATTCAATTACTTCAGTAGTAAATTGATACTGCTAATAATGATTTTAACACATTCTTCAATTTTCATATTTGCGTAGTATTAGTATTTGGCGTACAGATATTTGCTGATTTAGCTTGTAACCACCAGATGGAAGTGTTATGGATAGCAAGGTAATGTAGCATCTTGCACTAGTGGTCTGGTACATACAGATCTTGTATTTATTTACAAACTATACTGCATGTTCTACCTGACCATTACAGCTCTCAAGTTGGCTGTAATTGACACACTGTCTGAAATTTAAGCTATGGGAGTCCTTAAATCTCTTTATTCATGGATCTCAAGTTAAATATAAACTGAGGTTTTTAATGTCTGTGAACTAGTTTTGTGGTAAAATAATAGTCCTAAACTAGGCATTTGGAATGAAGCAGCAATAATGATTAATTTAATGGGTTGGTATTTAGAGTTTGTGGAATTGTGTTTTTTTGTTGTAGCTACTTTTAACTACAGTAATATTAAAAATAGTTGGGATCAAATGGAAGGGATGTTTTTGAGCTATCCAGAAAGAATTTGTGCTATATTTTCATACTCGGCAGCTTTTTCATTATTGTTGTAAGTGTATTATAGCAATGATTTTTATATGAGTCTTCAGGAACAAATATGCTTTTTGTTTGTTTTTAAGTGAGCATTGCTTTACTATTTTAATGGTTTACTAAATAGCCTGTGTGTCTGGCATCCTGTTTCATGTGTCAGTATACCTTTCAAATAGTTACTGTTCACAAATAAATTAGAAATTAAGGTGACCCATGGCATTCTAAAACATTTTCAGATGACTGTGCTTAAGTAGCCTTAATTGGAAATCTAATAGATACTGAAACATTTTCTAATTTTCTCACACCAGCCTGTTTAAGGTTTTGAGTAGAGAGTAACTTCAAATCTCATAACATTTCCTTGAATAAAAGTAACAAGTTTTTCAGTGGCAGTGCCTAACTATGTGGACATGTATGAAAAGTTGTTATGGTAAAGCAAAGTAAGTTGTGTCTGTCAGAATTGCTGAGATATATAGAGGGACATCTTGGAAGCTTCTTCCTGTACCAAAAGAAGCTGCAAAAAGTTAAACAACAATGGTGTTTTTTCACTGACTTAGTTTACCTGTGTTGTGTGAAACTTCAAAGTAATTAGCTGTTATGTACCCATCAAGATGTTTTGGGGTTTTTTTCTGTAGTCATTAATTTGTATTTGTACTTTACGTCTCCCAGTATTTTTACATTATGGGAGGGTAAGCTGGCTGGTTGGGGATGTGGCAGAAGAGGGCAGTGAGATCTTTATCATGTCACTGAATGGTCCTGGTAGAAAAAATGGAGTGCCAGCAGCTTCAGGTCACTAAGCATCCAAAACAGCACTGGTGCTGAAACTGGAAACTTAAGATGCAAACTAGAAACAAACTACTGGCTTCAGTCTTGGTAAACTGATTTGTCCTGTGCTAAGATGTGTATACCAGCCAGACAGGATGCACTTAAATGCGAATAGAAATACTTCCATCTCAGATGAGCCCTTGTGTAAAGAAGGCAAAGCATCTTTAGAGATGACCAAACTCAAAATGTGGTTTTCACATAAAAAAAAAAAATCCATGGTGGTTCATTTCCTGAGCTACAGGTAATAGTCTTCAAGGTCCCAGATTTCCTTTTAAAAGTATTTTTTTGTTCACCATCCACAGTGGTTGTTCCCTGCTCTTTCTGTTTCTTTAAATAAAAATTTGGACAGCGAACAAAGTTTTTTGCTATGGATTTCCTGATTTTTTTTTTATTTTTTTTTTTTTAGCTTGGGTTGAGAGCCTGGTTATTCTGTATTGCATTTTCATTTTGATTGTAGGCAAGCCCATTGCTGCTGAAAATAGCTCAAATGTTCTTAGAATAAACATCAGCCAGCAGCTCAGATTCTTTCTCTTTTCTTTTGCAGACTCTTGCATGCAAGTTAAAGTAATTTCTTGAGAGAAACCTTCATAAAGGGCTAAATAAACAAGATCTACATACACAGAAATTTCTTACTTCCTCTGCATTTGAGACACAGCTAAACTTGTCTGTCTGGTAAGTCATATTTTTCTTAAGGATTTGTCTGTCTTCCTGCCCTTATGACTTGCATTCTTGAGTTTCTAATTAGTGTTCAGAGAAAACCAGCTTCTGTTTTGCTAGTAGTTCTGCTACATGCTCTGTATGAAGTATGAAGACTAATTTGCAAAGGCATTACTGTGCTGCTTTTACAAACTTCAGAATAGGACCTATGATTCTCTATGGTACTTTGGTATAAGTGGGGGTTTAATTGTTTATGTAGTAGTTTGTTCTTAGTTTGCTGTAATGAAATCATTAAATGTTTTAAAGCAAAACTGGTGATTGTTCTGTCTTGAAATTATTTACCTGTTTGAATGTTCTGAATTTAATGAATTAACGTCAGAGATTGTATTGCAGAGTATATTCTGTGTCAAGTCAGTGTTTAAAAATAAACTTTCCCAGCAATTCATTCATGTCTCATTGCTTGCTGATTTCATCTTGTGTGGATAAAATAGGTTCATGTTATTGATGCAATGGCATATTTTTCTTGGTGATGTGCCTGTTTCATAGGACAGTAAGCATACTGGTCAGTAGTCTTTAATTTGATAATATAATTCTGTAACAGTTCTATTAGAGATATTTGTGGCTTACAGAGTTTTTTCAGGTTTGATTGTACTGCTTGAAACAAATATATTTTTTTTATGAAGTGTTAACTGAGTATAACCCAAACAAAAGAAAGTTTTGTCCTCTACCTTCTATTTTTATTTTTTATTGCAATTAAAATGAAGAAAATCTCGGACAAGCGAAAAATTTTTTTGCTCAGTGGTGTGGCTTTTCTAAGCAATTGGCTAACATTAAATGACAACCTAGATATATCTAGTCCATCTGATCACATATGCTGTGGCACTTTGGCTTACCACAATTACTGTGTACTTACACACTGCATGCCCTGTTTCTGCATAGTTCATTTTGCAGACTTTGCTGTAGCCCTAATGTTAGTTTATTTAAAAAATATATTGAAAACCCACATCATATTTAAAAGTAGTTGTGTATTTAATGTAAAGCAGTATTTATGAATTATATTTTCATAGGAAAAAAATAGATCAGTGCTTTTACATAAAAGCTGTTTGGGGGCTTTCCAATTCATTTAAGTTTTAGTAAGAAGCTTTCCAGCTTATTTTTGGATAAAAAGAGAAAATCTGAAGTCTATGTATACATTTCATACAGCATATCTTTTTGTTAAAAATATAAAATTTTGTGTTAAAAAATTAAAACCAACACAAATTTTCTTTAACAGTTTTTCAGAAAAAAATAAACCCAAGTCTGGTTCAGTTGTAGTGTTTGCACTAATGTTTTGTTCTGGTATTTGAGAGTCATGGATCTAATTCTGCTTGTTCTTCCTTATAGTAGCAGATATTGGTAGTGTAATGTAATGTACATATCCACTTGAAACTATGGAAATTTTGGTACCAGGCATACTTTGTTTCAAATGAGACAGCTTCTATTCTTTTTCCCCTCTCATTTTTAATTAAATTATATTCCTCTTGGTTTAAGATCTTCCCTATTCCTGTCTTGCTGTCACATACAAAGCTGCTTCCCTGGTCCTGCCAGGACCTGTCCTTGTAATTCCTAAGTTCTTTTGACCACGTTCTAGTGAATACTTGTCTTACATTGATGGTTTTCATATGAAAAGAATTTGTCACCTGAGTGTTACTTCAGAAGAAGCTGAAGCTTCTGAAGGAACTTAAGACACTTCAGAGGCCATACTGTAGTCACTGAGCAATGTAGAAATTTGTGATCTCTTAACATGTACAAAAGACATAGCTGGAAAAGAAATTACACAAAATTAGGCTGCACAATAGGTAAATGTTTTTATTTATCAAGTATTTTCAATTAAAAGCAGTGCTTGAATTGTGTAAAGTAAGGGCCAAGGATGGTCTGTTGATGGTCATTTTTTAATTGATGTGACTTTTAGGTTACTATGTAAGACCAAGTTTTTGCTTGGCACATAATTTTTGACTAACAGACCTGACTTACAGGAACTTGCATCTGGCATGCTAACACAACCCAAACTTTAGCTGAGTGAACTTGGCACTAAATTCAACTAGAGGGAGGAAATCTCAGGAGAGCAGTGGAATTTCTTTCGTTAAGTAAGTATACCTCTGCATTCATGGGCAACAAACGGTAACATTTTGTGCACATTTCTGCTTTTGACAGTGTGTCTTTGTTCACTTCCCAAAGGTGGTGTCAAATACACTGAAAAAAATCAACTTTCTTATTTGGATTTTCCATTTTACTTAATGATATGGTCCCAGGGAACCCATTAAGTCTGGAATGGCCTAACACCATTGTTTATAATTATTTGCGTGTGAAGAATAAAGGCTGGCTTGGAACAATTTAGGTTACATTGACGTGCCCCCTCCTTATTGTCCTTGTGAGCCCAGATAGAGGGGTGGGAGGAAAGTGTATCTATAAGCATTTTATGATGGAATTATTTGATCAGAGTGTCTCAGAAAATGTTTCCTTCTTGGAACTTAAAGTGTTTTCAAAACAATGTATATTACTGAACTGTTACTTTGAGAAACAATAGATTGTGATAGCTTTGATTTCTTGTCAAAAGTTTCATGCTCGTAAAGATCTTAAATTAATATGCCATTTAGTCACAATGTGTCAGTGTTGCTTCCACTGTGTGGTCTAAGTTCAGTTCACTTACTGATAGCAATAGGGTTCTATGGTATCTGTTCTGTATGGGATTCTGTACAGGCTTCTGATCCACGAGCAGAATTCCAAAGTGACTGGATTATATCAGCAGATCATAGTATGCTGAAACTGCATGGGTTTAATATGTGACAATGCTGGAGAAGAAAAAGGTGTTTTGAAAACTGGAGACTAAGAGCTGGTGATAGAGGAAATTAATCTGAGTGAAAGGCCATCATGCAGGTGCCTCTTCCTTGCATTAGCCTCAGATTGGGGAGATACCAAACTGGAGGTGCTGAGAGGATGTGTATTCTTTGCGAGACCTATGAGTTGTGTCTGCACTGGATTTACTTGGCCATGTGCTATTCTCAGGTGGCAATAGATAGCTCTGGAAAAAGTTTATGATGTGATTCTGTATATAACTAGCTGCTTTAGAGGGGTGGATTTTTATGGCATCCTGGTTAGCTCCTGTCTGCAGTAATGAAAGATGGCAATGCCTCTTTATTGGCTCTGGTGCTTAGGCTGTACTTGACCTTTTGATAGATCCAAATGAACTAGGAACTGGCAGGATTCCCAGATTCTCACAGTAGCCTCTGCTCTTCATCATTAGCCTGTGGTTTCAGGGAAGAGGGTAAAATTAAATCACTTTATTAATAATCAAGTATAGCAATGAGCATCTTCTGTCAGGATTACTAATTTTAGCTGTAATGTCCAAGCTTTTAGTTGCTTAACCTTTCTAAAAAAAAAAGCCCTGTCTTTTGAGATAAATGTTTTTCAGATTCTGCAACCTCAAAAGTATTCCTTTTCCATCTCAAAAAAAAAAAAAAAAAAAGAAAAAAGAAAAGAAAAAAGTAAAAGTTGACAGTCAAAATCAGATTTTTTTGCATATGAAACATACAGGAGTAGTTTAATTTTCACTTCTGCCTTGAGTTTTGAGTTTCATTTGACTCTAACTTGTGTTTGAGTTTGAAAAATACTGATTTGTTAATAAAGTTGCATGTTATGTAGTAGAGAATTTTCCTGTTTAGCCACCTGTGCACTTGTACTTAAGAGAAAAGCATGCTTATGCACTGTCTCGTCCTAAGTAAGCACTTAACCATATAGCTAATAAGTATGCTTTAATCTGTTTTCAGGGTGGCTCGCATAAGGTGTTACCTGCTTATGTTTGTATGTAAGACTGCATTTACGTCCGTATATTAGTGGCTTAAGAATTAGTATGTTTCATTAGTAGCTTAGGTCCCTAAATGTTTAATGCTGTTTAGAAGGCTGTGCCATCTTTACTGCTGGAGGCAACTTGAGCACTTAGGCTGCTTCCACACTTGAGACTGCTAATGGCTTGTTCTACAGAAACGTTTTTTTGTTCCCTATTAAAAAAATCATTTAGTATAAATGCATTTAAAAAGGAACTAACTTGGTGCAAAGGAGACTCTTAACGTGCATATCTTCCCTAGTTTGTGCAAAACCAACGGGTAACAAATGTAGTAGCGGCTCCATCCTTTTGAAGCTAAAAGTGTGAGCAACAAGTTCCCGTGTGCAAGAAGCCTGTCAACTTTGGAAGTTCTCCATGAGACACTGTTGTAGGATTCACTCGCTTGTGTAATTCATCTCAATAGATATAAGTGAACTAAGAGGTGAGGTGCAACTGGATGCAGCAGAATTGTATGTGTGACCCTGAATCTCTATCAGGTCTCTGGATGTTCTGGAAAGCAGCGGATTTCTTCTCCAAAGTCAAAGGAAGTAGAAGTGAGAGCAGTGAGGATAAATAGTATATATCTAAGAAGATACTATTGCCTTATTTACTTCCTGGGAGGGAAGGAAGCACAGGAGGCAAGAATGGCAAGATAAGCTATGTTGCGCATGTGAAGGGACAGTTGATTTGGAGAGCCAGTTCTTCAGTCTTGATAATGCTTAGTCTTTCAGTGCAGTTGAATTCTTATCAGTAGAAGGAATTCTTCAATAGTTTTCATAGCCTTCAATATATAGAATTGGCTAGCTGATCTTTCCACATTGATGGTTAGCCAAATAAAGGCAGTTGGAACTTGCTGTCAGAGGTCCATTGGATCTCCAAACAGTGCAAAATCACTGTTTTGTTTCTACTTCTCCTCCAGGTCCTGCACAAAGCTTTCCAGTGCTGAAAAGGGAAGCTGATGGCTCATTTTTTCAATGTTACAGTTCAGGCCTAAAGTAACAGTTTGAAAGTGAGAATAAAACTTATGTAAGACTTTGTTAAAAATGAGGTTATGAAATGTGTGCCTTACACAAAAAACTTAGATGCAATGTCTTAAAGTCTGGAGACATTCTGATGTACTGAAAGACTCTGCTTTTGCCTGTGACAGAAACAGTGATTAAAAATGACATTAGACTGCTGGAAGCAAAATTATGCTAATATTGACAGCTTTTCAAAAATCTTGCTTAAAGTATGTCCCAACTGTATCTGCTGGCAGGTTCCTAGAAGCTTACCTGCAATGTAAGAACTGAGCGTTTAAAGCTAGGTCACCGCTTCATACTGATGCCTCTTGGAGTAGCTAACAGCAGTACATTGACACACAGCATTTTACAGTAATGGATTTGCATGAAATGAAAGATGCTTTATTAAAATTGAACAGATGTCCAGTTTAATCTACTGTTTGAACTGGAATTCAATTTTGTCTTAAGGGTGATGCTTCTGAAAAGCACCATCATCAACTGCCCATTTAAAAAAAAAAAAGTTTAGGGTTCAAAGGCTCAAAAAAATGTAACTATGCAAACACGTCTTAATTTCTTAAGAGTGTATAGATGTACACAAATGGGCTGTAATGAATTACTTTGCACTCCAGAACTTGATGTCCTGTGAAGTTTGTATATGCTAGTGGCAAAGGTTGCTACACATTGGCCTCCCCACCCCATCTGGATTTCCCTCCTTTATGTAAATAGCATAAACGTAAATCCACTGACTTGGAATAATTGTGTGGTTTCTTGCTTTGTAGCAGCTGACTGCATGGTGGTTTTCTAGCAAAACACTTAAGTGACAGGCGGCAGGTCAGCATGGTGTTGATCTGTCTTCCTGTGATCTTGGAATTCTCATCCAAATGACTTACAATGCCTGGATTTCTGTAGTGAGATGTGCCAAATATTTGTTTGTAAAACCAAATTATTGGTCAAGAAACATTTGTGTCTGTCTAGATATGTATTAATATATATATATAGTAGTAATAAGGAATGGGTAGAACAGCTGAAATGAACCAAGAGCTGACTTCTAATTAGAATTTGAACAAAGCCTGTCAACTTAATTCAGATTGAGAATACTGTTATTATAGGACACTGGTAAGGAGCATGCTTTTGTTAAATTTTCAGATCTTTGTATTCATGGGGTCCAGGTAGAATGAAAAGCGGTAGTATCAAAATAAAGCTCTAAATTTTGAAGTTTCTCATACTCCTAGCAACAGTTATATACTTTATATATACTATAGTTATAAATATACAAAATGTTTATTTAGAGTTGGAGAACTGTTTCCAGTGGAAATTTGGGCTCCTTTGAGTAAGTCCTTTACAGGCCAGCAGACACAACAGTGCAAGTTTGAAAGACCTTTGAGTCAGCTGGTTGAACTACTTATTACAAGATGTTTATTCATTGAATTTAATAATTTGTCTGTCCATTATCTGGCAAACCAGAGTGACATGGACAAAGGTGGTTCTTATTCTTAAGGCTTTAAAAGATTCATGTACATGTCTGGGCCTATTGAACTGTCACAAACAGCTCCTACTATGCACATGCAGAACACTTGAGTATTCAGCGTTACAAACTGTGCAAACTCTCTACCTATCTGGTCATAAATTACACGACCCAATGTTCAGTCTGATCTTTGAGGATGAATAAACACTGGCAAAATCAATAGGACATGGACAAAATGTTTGTTGGAAGAGAATCACAGTAGGTGATAGGTAGTGTTAAATGTTTTAAGTTATTTTAAATGTTATTCCCTTGTTTTGTATGAACTCAAAATACTATTTTTAGACTTTTGCATAAATTGCCATATTTAGATTGAGAAAAAAGTTTAGATTGATTAAGAAATTCTAAATTTGTTGCTCTGTTGAGGTTTCTGGATTATTTTTGTTTGTGCAGTCAAAGATGCACTTTCCTTGATCACATGCTCCTCACCAAATAGAAATGAGGCAGGTTTTAAAATGTCTCTTTCTGCAAAGAGAACATCTTTCCCATCTGTTGTACAACTGTAATAATATTGGAATGAACCACTTAATAAATTTAAAAACCTGGATCCTTCATAAGTAACACCTCTGGTTCTGGCATAGTAGGCACTGAATGATACTTTGTGCTTTGTTGAACTGATGGAGTTCTTATACTCAGTTTTTTGTTCATGTCCTCCCCCTTTCAGTTTCACACTTGGTGCTCTCATGCATCCATTTTAGTTACATGTAAGTTGTTACATCCAAGTGTGTTGTCATGCGCAGTAGTGGTAGGCTGGGTTCTACAACAGAAGAGGAAATCTCAACAGAATTAAAAACACAATATCCCGCATGAAGTGCGTGCACTTCATCTATTCACTGATTTTTCTGGCAATAACCTTTCTGTGTGTAATAACCTTTCTGTGGCCATAACCTTCCTGTTTTCCTTCTGTAACTACAGTATCTTAAGCAGGCATGTTTGATGTATAGTTCTTTCTCTGTTGTGAAGTTACACAGTGATAACAATTGCTGTGAATAACTTTCATGTTCCATTGCATGAGTTACACAGGGTAACACTTAATCCTTGTAAATTCCTTTCTGAAAATTCACAGCAGTAACTGTCTTCCTCAGGTTGGGGGGGGGGACGACGACGATTGCATGGATTAACCTTTCCTTGAATTGTGTAATGAGTAATCATGATAATATCTACTAAATGCACTTCTAAGTCAATAGAAATGCATTGATTCTGGCATAGTTATTAAAATGATACAGAAATTTTCATATCCCTTTTATGAAACTGATAGAAATTATCCCTGGAAAATTGTAGTAATACACAATTAAGGACAAGTCAATCCTATCTGTCACTGCTATAAAGGTGATGAACAAAGAAAACTGGTATGCTCTTGTTTGGACAGTACCAAGTATAATGAAGCAGCGGTAGTAGCCCTGGCACTGAGAGCTACTAGTGCTAGCAATCAATATCAAGATTGCTAGCGTAACCATGCAAATCACTGTCCTGCTTTGGGCAAGTGGACAAAGAAAGAAAACAAGCTCAAAGTTCAGTGTAAGACAACCATTCAGTTTAGACCATGGTAGCTGGCTTGGCCCTTCAGATATCGCTGTGCTACTAACATGAACTGTGACATGTCAAACCTTAGTTTTTCAGTCGGTTCTTTGACAGCTTCTTCCATTTTATGCTGTTATTGGCTAAGTACCATTGCCTTTCACACTGATACTGGTAAAAGTCATTGTGTGATTATTTCCTGTATAGCATTTGCATGTACCGTATGGTAGAATTGTTCTATTCCATATTGAAGAAGCAAGGAATGACAAATCATGTTACTTTGAATTAGACACCAAGGGAATTACTAACCATAGATTGCTGCATTTTAATTAATAAATGTTTTGATTGTAAACAATGTGTGGGGAAGTGATCAGGCCAAAAAATAGTTAATAGCATATATAGGCCTAGGTTGCTAGTTTCAGTGTAGTCCAGGCAAGTAATGATCACACATGGTTTACGATAGCATAGCAATTTGGTGTACGTGAAGTCAGTTAAATGGTTTAGTCCATTTGACACAGGCATTTCTCTGCTGGCAAAGCAGTATCTCCTGAGATGAGCCCTCATGGTGTTCCAGTCTGGCTGTGGCCTCTTATGTGTCTGGAATAAGCAAGGAATTTGAACTACTCTCTCCCTCCATCCCTACAGGGTCAGCCCAAGGTATATTTATCAAGTGTAGCTAGGATGGTTTTGTTTTTACTATTCATTCCAAACATTTTATGTGGAATAAATACAGCACTTAATTTTTTTTTTTCCCAGGCAATGTATGAGGCATAATTACATTTCAAAATCCAAGTGTACATTTACAAGACACGTGTTGGACTAATTGTGATTGAGTAAAGCTTCACACTGGATTTGCACACAATTGGAAGAGGTGTGTAGGTACAGTCAGAGTATGGAGAATTGAGCTGATGTGTCATACCTCAAAATCTGCAATATAAAGACCTCCTTTTGAACCAGATGTCTTTGGATTTTTGTAAATAGGCTTATTTCTGACCATAATGAGCTGCATGAGAATTACCTGATTTCTGAATTAGGGTATAGATTTAGCTATTGATATGGATTTATAGGAAGAGAAAAGGACAACAAGCTATAACAACAAAAACAACAACAAAAAATCTATTTCTTCATAAGAATGGGGTTATCTTGACACTTCAATTCAGGCTGCTTATCAAATACCTTTTTAGAATAATTTGCCTTGACAGCTGCAATAGATATAAAACTGACAAATACTGGGATTTTTTGTTTTTCCTTCTTTCCAGTGGACTCCAGAACTTGATGACCTTTGCTGAAAATAACTTGACTAGCTGGAGTCATAACAAGACAGAACTATTTGAGGGCATGTGGTAAAGGCTCAGCTGTTTGGACAGTGTTTATCATTCCATTGATATGATAGCTAGACAAGTAAAGGAAATAGAAAATCAGTCATGAGGGTGAAATATAAAACTAAAAAAATCTTCCCTAAATCATTATTTTTTTCTAACTACTGATGAAGGTGAGGAATATTTCCACTATTAAAATATTGTTACTCTAATGCATGCTTACTCATCTGTATTGCAGGTGGGTATTGCAAGATTGATACTTTGTTCTTTGTGTTTATGCTGAGGGCCTTGAGAGGTCAAACTATGTCTCTAGAATTCCCAGTCTAGAGGCAAGTCAGTGCCCTAACTTTAGTGCTGACTTCATAATTTTCTCGCAACATATTACCATTATTGGTCAATGTTCAGTGACAGTTTCAGTCCTTGGGTTACAAGTACATTACCTGCCAAGAAAGCCTACCATAGATCTTTGCTTGTTAATAATTGGATTTTTGCAATTCAACTGGCAGTGAGGGCATGTTTAGCATTCTTTTGATCTTTTAAAGGGTTTCCTTCACTTTCATATTTGCTGTGCCTGCCTACTAAGATTCCAGTGAAAAACAGTTTTCTTGTAACTCAGAAGAAAAATCTACTCTTCTAATAAAGAATTTTACCAGAGGTGTTACTATTAGCTGCTTTATTTAAATGTGGTAGAGTGTTGCAGAACCAGGTGAGTAGGGAGCTAGATCCCAAATCTTTCATTTGGCAATGGTATACTTAGCTAGTAGTTCATTTCTACCACTGTTGGATTATCACTGGAGAGGTGGTAGGAAGGACAATAAACTTAACCTGTTGTAGGTCAGGTTGTCTAAATATGCATTGTCTCTACTACTTGAACTGGCTAATGAAGAAAGCTGGCGATACTGCTTATTAGCAGATAATTTTTTAGAAGCTGTGTCTGTTCTTTTTGTTCATCTGATACATTAATTCTGTTCTGTTTGTGAAGGAAAATACGTAAGTGCAAAATCTGCTTTCTGCAGAAATCTGTAATCTAAAAATTACATGTACTTATTATCAAAATAAAGGTGGATTCAGAGTCTTTTGAAATATCTATATTTGTAACAAGAGGGTCCTGTAAGAACTTAAATCTTTATTAAAAATAGAGTCAACGTTGAGAAAAATTGTCCCCTGTACTTGTGTGATTTGACAGACTTGATTGATACCGATGAGGTTATGAAGTAGGACGAATGTTGATCAAGACTAAGAAACTTTAGCTGCTTTTGTGGCAGAGGATGTTTCTGTATCTTAGACTATTTGAGGTTTTGGGCTAAATCATCTTTAATTTTGGCATAATCTATTGTTTCTGTAATGGGAGCCTGCCCTAAGAAATATTAAACTACACTGTCATGGTACCATCAAATATTCTGCTCATTAATTGCCAGAATGCAATTGCATTGCCTGAAAGCATGGAGAACTTTATTAGCTTCGTAAGACCTTTGGTACAGGCATCTGTTTTTCTGTGCTGATGTTCTGCCTGTCAGCCTGAAAGCTTCAGAGTGGCTTCCCAGAGCTGTGCCTTGGACAACGCTGGGACACTGCAAGCTGCTCTGCAGAGGTGAGGAAAAGGCAGCTCCCTCTGCGGTTGTGGTGGCAGCTAGCGGCTGGTGTGCCTCAGGATACTAGTGTATGCTCAAAGGTAACCTTGTAGCAATACCAACAGCAAGTCCTACAAAGCCATCAGTGGGCGTAAAGGGTGAAGTTTGTCATGTGTGGGGAAAGCCTAATTGAAGGAAAGGAAGGAAGCAGGAACTTGTTTCAAACCTCCTAATGGTCCAAATATTTCAGTGATTGTCAAATGGACATTTACGTCTGTACGTGAACACAAGCCTCTGTACGTGCTAAAGAGATTCTCATAGTATTGATGCAGTGTGGGGTTGGTTGGTTGGTTTTTTTTTTTTTTATTCCATTGCCTGCCTGCCCCACCCCACTCCCTCTGCCTTCAGCACAGAGGGCTTTTCTGAAAATAAGGTGGTTTTCACCTTATGGTGGACATGGTATCTCATCTCAGAAGGAATTTGTCAGATGTTTCAGGGATACTTGGATGAATAGAGACACAGTTGCAAAGTAGACTTTGTCAGTTAAAGCTTGATTCTTGCAGGTGCAGTATTTTGATTTTCTGCCATGTTTGTGTACTGTGCTGTGGGTGTCCTGATACTCAGTCTAGAAAAACTGACCCTATATTAGTCAATATTTATTTTTCAACAGTATTGCCTTTCACGTTGGCAGATATTTAATACTGGGAATTAAAATAGTCTTTGTGGGGAATTTGTTCTGTTTTGACCAGGTGGCATACTTGAACTCATTCCTTACTGCTAACTCTGCAGCTTAATTTCAAGTTAGCTTTTAAATTGGACCTTATTTGGTAACTTGTTAGGTTTCTTGTTACCGTATTTTAGAGATTGGGTGTAGCTTTAATGCAGTGATGAGGCATCTTCAGTCAATACCAACAGTGAAAACAGTTTTTAAAACTGTTACTGTTTTGTGCTTCATGCTGCCCTTTTCATACAGAGCATAGTCTTTGTAATAAATGGACAGACCATTCTGCTTTGGAAGTGCCAGGTGGATTTTCTTGCCTATGACTGAATAATGTAGTTTGGCCCTGTTCCTAATGTAAGAATTTATTTAAATACCCTCATTCACTTTTCTGCCTGTTTCTCAATTTCCTCCTTTTGCTGTTACAGAGCAGTAGGAATATTATTGAAGTTAGTGTCTAGAGCAGCGTAAAGGTTGAATAGCTAAGAACAGAATTTGTCACCTTTATTACTGTTTGTTTGAAACTACAAAGCTACAGAGCATTATATTAGAAAAAATATTAGAATATTCTGGCAGGAGATGGTATTATTTGGTATATTAAGGAAAACTATCTTTCAGAATTTATTCAGTGGTATGTCACTGTGAAGCAACTTAGGTGGCTAATCAGTTGTCCTTCCTAGGCTTCCTTAGCTTGCCAGCTCTTTGCAATAATGAAGTCCTTCTGACCTAGACAGAAATACTAGATGACAGCTGATTTGGAGGTCTCAGACAAGCTCATCTGACTAGTTGCTTGCTTTCAGTGGTGTGATTAAGTACATTAGGCTGGAGATATAGTGAACTTCTAGTCTTTGAAAATGACTGGCTTATGTGTGAAGTCCATATGAACTGCAGGCCAACTATGCCCGCATTTTCACATTTTTGTCAAGTCAGTATAACACTTATCTAACTGAAAATGTGTATGAGAAAATGGGTGTTTAGTTTTTGGTCTTACTTGCAGGATTAGTTCTTATTTGGACCAGTAGATGAGTCCAACTCATCCCACATCAAGTGATCAGTAGACCTGACACAGGGGAAGCAGAAGCGACAGGGAAAGGAGATGCACTTTTCCCATGGTGAAGGCAGGATCCTACATTGAGTTAAACCAACTTTAGAACTGGGTGACGTGTCCTTGGTAACCTTTGTAGGAAATGAGAAAATGACTGTTTTGTTCACAGCCTTCAGATTTAATATACCCTAGTAGTTTCAGATCAGCAGTTTTAATCATGTGTATACACCATGGAGGGTTCATTGTAAGAATCCTCAGAGATGTACACTTTAACACAATCTGCTTCCTGAGGAATAAAAAATAGATTCCAGTAGCATTTTAGAAGTACTTCATACTGTTAAATTTTATAGCAGAAGATAAGGGTGGTATTAACAAATGAGAACTTTAGCCTACTTGGGCTGTTCTCAGTGGCTGCTTTAACATGTGAAAGAACAGTGTTGTCAAAGGGCGAGGCAGGTTTTGATGTTTGTCCGTGGTTGCCCTCTGAAGAAAGCTTTGTTTGTCTCTTTCCATAGACAGGGACGAAACTTGGGGAAACTATCTGTCCTCACCAAAAGTTAGCCTGAGTTACTTCCTTTCATGTCACTGCATGGCCCACACAAACCTTTTTTTCACTTTACCTGAGAAAGAACAGATGAGTTGAAGATTCAAAGAAATCACTGTTATGTGGTATACGTTACCATGACTGTCATGCAGAAAATACCATGTTTGCCTGGGCCCAAGCAATGATGTGAAGTTAAAATATGCAATATGAAACTTCCTTGCACCTGTGCAAAGTAGTTTCCTTGTATGTTTTACTATCTGGACATCTTTACTACTTGGACACCTTCTTCAATCTGAGAGGGTTTTTCTACGCTGTGGGGCAGGGTACTGCATGAGGTGCTTCATAGCTGGCACATGGATCTGTAGCCATAGTGGTGGGACCTGCCTTGTCCCTCCGTTTGCCCATGTCTGGATGACCTGGGGACCAGGGCATTTCATGGAGAATATGCCCTGTGCTGTAGAGACCCAGTAACTTGGAGGCCAGGCTCTTCACTCTTCTTGAGCTGTGGAGTCCCCCTCACCTGAAGTCATTAATGACTTTCAATTAGTCCCAGACTAGTGTTTGGGGGGCTTTTTGTTGTTTGTTTTTTGTTGTGGTTTGTTCTGTGGTTTTTTTTTTTTAAGCCTGTTAAAAGGTTATATTTTATTTTTCTCTCCTGCCAAAGCTGTATCTGAATCTTCCCCTTTCCTCCAAATTTTTCAGTCATGTTTCAAAAGTAATCATTCTTAACGTTGCTAAAGTTTTATAAGTAAAAGCTGGTTTGCACAGTGTAACTGCTTGTGTAGTACTTTGAATGCAGCTCATTTCAGTGATAAGTTCATAACATGATTTCATAAAAAGTTATGTTACACCAGTTAAGAAGGTGATGAACTCTAGCACTGGGATTGGAATGACAAAGGCGGCAGACACTCTTCAGTAGTTCTTCTGCCAAAATGAGGCCATTATTTAACCATATCTCTTTTTCTTCTGCTGGGAGAATTTTTTTCCCAAAGGACTGTATTTAAGGAAATATACAGTAAGTTGGTTTTATATAGGGTGCGTTTATTCCTTTGTTCCCTTCAATTGGGATCTAGTTGGGTGCTGATGACCTCTACTTCGTGACCTACACATAAATAAAATTGCCAGCACAACTCCTTTCTCTGTTTCAGCACAGGCAGCACAAGAGCAGTGCACAGATAAAAGCAGTCACAAGATACAGGATTACAGAAAATCAATAAAAAGCACACTGGAATAAGTAGAGAAGTCCCCCAAATAAACTACATCATCTCACATTGTTGAAGTGCCCTGTTTTTTCTGCTGTAATTGTAAATTAAGAGTGATCAAAGCCATTGTGTTTAATATAAAGTGCCTTCTTTAAGCTGCTCAGGTGAACTCTCAGTGAACTAATATGATGGGAAGAAAACCTGGTCTAGACAGTAATTTTACATCACTGCACATTAAAAAATAGTAGACATGTCGTAAGCAATGGGATATTCATTGCACTAGGTAACAGATAATTGTCAGGTTTCCCAGTCCCCTGAGCAGAGATAAGTATCCATTCATTGTTCTGTCAAGACAACTGTATACTACCCCATATACTACATTAGTTACAAGGCTGCTATTTAGTCATAAATGTGATCATTCTTATGCTGCTTCCTTAACAACAAAGTTTTAGCCAGCTTTTGTAGCAAATCATAAAATAGTTATGCAAAAACAGTCTTCAGCTGTATATCTTCAGCTGTATAGTTTCTTGATATGTAGCTCACTAACGCAATAGTAACTTAGCCATTGTTTTGTTTAAAAAACAAACAAACACCACCATGCCTTCTACCACCCTAAAAAGTAGAATGGGTTAAATATGAAATTAAAAAAACCCTGACATAGCAGTACATTTCAAACCCCAAACTAAATTTTACTATGCAGCAAAAACTGGAGAACAAACAGATCCAAAGTACTGTTTTGATAATTTTGCACTGGAGTTTTAAAAATCAAGAGTGTTCCTAGAATGTAAAATATCCGTAGCTTATGTGGCCTTTTGGGGATCCCTTTCTTATCCCTTTTTGGGATCCCTTATAGAAATTGGGTACATCTCGAATTTTACTGTACTCTAGCATGTTCATTAAACATTAAAGTGACTTCATATATTGACTTCACAAATTACCTTTAAAATAGTGTCAGATACTAAAAATCAAAACTTTTTAGACTTGTACTATGCGTGCTGAATTTACTTACTGATATTAATCATAGTAGTGTTTTCTGCTGCAGACTTCAGTCCTGGTGAGTTTAGAAACTTTGATGCAGTAAGTAGGAAATCTGACATGTTCTGCAGTAGGTGAAAGACTTAACATGAGCAATGACAGAAGAAAATACATACTGAAAATGTATTAATAATGTAAAACATCTGAAAACCAGCAAAGTAGAAGGAGTTTGGCAATGTTGATTTTGTTAAACCACAATATGGTACTAAAGACAGTGAAGGGAATTCCTCCGGTGTTGTTCCTGCTTGTTTCTTTTAAGTTCTGCACAGGACAGTATCCATGGTGGTTTGTATTCCGTCAGGAGCTCAGGTGTATCTGGCAAGAGGGGATGGGCTCAGAGTTCATTGTGGTATCAAGCTGTTAGTTGTTGTGAAGGTTTGTTTTTGGTTTGGGTTTGGTTTTTTTTTTAGTGAAAAGTAGCTTTAATTTTCAATTTTGGAGAACAAAGACAAAAAAAATTGCAATGTTCTAGTGTAGACACCTACCTTGTGAATATCCTAGGGGAGGCCTATTTTCTTACATGTTCCAGCATATAAACACCTACACTTACTTACACTATTGTCCAAGAGATGGTCTCAGCCACTCTCTTAAAAAAAAAAAAAAAAAAAAAAAATAAAAAAAAAAAAATGCACCACCTCATGAAATTGAAGATTTATTTTTTGTTAGATCATGTGTCTTAAAGGCTAAAAATTAATTACATCCCTCCTTTCCTCATCTTGGTTTTGTAAGTACTAATAATTACTGTCATTACTTTTTTATTTTAATACCATATTTCACGTGTCAAGTGCAGCAGCTCTACTGATGTAATAGCTTCTACCTTATGAATTCTTTTTTATTAGAGATGTTTTTTTCAGATTGTTACTGTTTATTAGCAAAACACCTTCCCATATGAATTTCAGTCATTATGCTTGTGTTCTGAGCTCTTGTTCGTACCAGAATTCACAGCTCTGAAAGCTGTACTACGTCTTAGATGTGTAGTCCTACTACAGTTGAGCTGTACACACACAAAATAACCATATACCCTGCACACAAGGAGGCAAATGCATCTGGATTCTCCTATGCAATGCAAGCTAGCTTAGCATTTACCTATGTCCAGCGTTCCTGTCGAAAGAAAAAAAAAAAACCAGTAATGTAGTGGATTACTGTTAAAAGCAACAGTCTGTCAGGGAAAGTGAAATAGGGAGGTAGATGCTGTCATTGTGAAATATTTTTTACTGTCTGTTAGAAAAGCACAGGTGTTCAGGGAGAACTAAGGCCAAGACTTCAAATTCTCCTAAAGGAAATCTTCTGGCAGTATTTAAGTGATGTAGGAACTTGAAACCTATTATATTAACCCTTCAAAGAAATGTAAACTCTTCAAGAATCAGATTATAATGATAATATGCATTCAGGCTTGGGGCACATGAACAATAGGAATTTCAAAAGCATTAAAGCCTGCAACTCAAACCATTGCAATGAGCAGAGATGCTTCTTGAAAAGGGACTGAGAATCCTGTGAAGTAATGTTTTTAAAATTGTACACCTGAAATTCAGTATTTAAGCAAGACTCAGGTTGGACTCACTGAACTTTAGGCTCTTCACTAATGTGCAGAATTGGGATTCCATACGTAGTCAACAGCAGCTCACACAGAAGGAAATTTGATATGGAATGGGCTTAATCACTCCTTGAAAGTGCCTGTATGACTTGCTCAAGTAAATAGGAGTTCCTAAGGAAATTCTTCGAGTTTAAATAAACGCAATGAATCCAGACCTTAGTCTCTGTTGCCATCTCTTGTCATTTCGTGCACAAGTGTCTATTTGTGTCCCATGAAGTCTCACTTCTATATCTCCTGGTATTATCTGAGAATTTCAGCTTTGTTTAGATTTGAAATATCTAGCCAAAGCTTGAAAAGACATTCCAGTTTTCCCCTAATCAGAAGTTAGGTTGGCTCTAGATACAGAAGATACAGTATTTCATTTAAACTTATTTTTAAATTTTTATTTTGAAATTTTTAACTGCTTTTGCCTAAATAGCTGATATTGGCAATACTGCTGAAATGTGCTGTGTTTCTGGAATTGCTAGATGCATGCGTTAAAATAAATCAGAATTCCTGCAGGCATCTGATGAAACAATTTAGAATGTTCAGTTTAAACTAGTTTTAACCACTCATTCTTACCAGTATTACTTCACATAACTGCTTAGATTCTAATTTTGATCTATGGGCTCAGCTTGAGGGAGGAATGTTTGCCTCTGATTTTTCTTCCTTGGTTGGCTGGAGGAAAATGTGTGAAATATACCCTCTTCAAAGGGAACAGGATTGAGTCCCCAAAATAAAAGTTATCTCAGGCAGCACCAGAAGTCACAGAAGCATAGGATGCCTCTCCCTTGGAATGACATGCTATGGAGTGTGTTTCAGGGGAAACTTTATCTAGACAAGCATGCAAATTCCTCCCATGCTGGGGCCACCAATTAGTGCCAATTAAGACAGCAGTTGTTTTTTTGATAGCTGGGAAATAAGCTGTGTACAGACAAATCCATTGCACAATATGAAAATATGTGAATACTTTCAAGTGGGGAAAGAGTCAATAATTGTTCAAAATGAAAGGTTCTGAACCTGAGTGTGAGGTGTAAAAATAATAGCAAAAGAACAGCTGTGAAATTAGCTTAATACATGACAGAATACTTGTTGCAATATATTTGACTTCAGGGTGCCAGAGCCATCCCTGGGAAGTGTTCAAAGCAATGTGTTAAATTTCTTTTGGTAGAAGAGAGAGCTTCAGGCCCTAGAATTTCTTTTCCCCACTGCCACCTCCAACAAGCAGTGCTGGCCACCCTAAATCCTGTGTGCCTTGTTAAATGAACTTTCTAGTCTTAATAGTAACCTTCCTACTCCTAGGGGAAAAAGATGAATTTTCACAAAGCTGGAAGAAAACTTTTAATTTAAGAAAAAATGCTATGGAATATGCTGTTTTTTAAAAAATCTTCTGTATGCAATGGCTGAAGTCTTTAAAAAGAAAACCTCCATAATTTCCTGATTAAACAGAACACTGAAAATTGTAAGTGAATGCTAAAATAAACATGCAAACATTTTTTCCTTAATTAAAAAAATAACCTTGCAAAACAGCTTAAAGTAACAAGCTATCTTTTCAATTGTAAATGTGTAATCAAGTATAGAATATGTCGTAGAAATTATTTTATGTATGAATCCTTAGATTGCATTTCAAGTGGCCTGGGGTGCTGAGTGGCTTTTGGTTATCAGTTACAGTTTTTTGGTGACAGGGATGTATCTAATGCAGTCTTCTGGAAAGCAACACAGTTGCATAACTAACTTTCCCCTTTTAGACTTTCTTGATAGAGAAAACACATTTTTTCCGTGTTCACTTATCTTTAAACAGAATTCACACCAGGTTCTTAGAATATTGCTTTTATTAAGTGTTTTGCTGAAAAAAGTCTCTTGACCTGCAGCAGCATCTCAGAAGCAGAGAAAATCATTAAGTTTAATTAGGATCAAATATTTATTAAGCACTTGTAGATGAATTGAGCGTATTCAGTAATGGAGAAATTGTTGTGGGTAATTTGCTGTAGTAGTAACGCGAGGCATGCGTGATTGAATAAATTTGCACAGAGATTTTCTCTGTGTGGATTGTTTTTCATCTAGAGTAGAAGTTTTATTTACATAGTGTATCATTTTTTCCATCATTCTTAGATATCTGAATCAAAGTTTATTTTAAAGACTATCTTGTTAAATTGATAGATTAAGGTGCCTGAGGGTAGTGTATCCCCTCATGCATTCTTCAGTATCATTTTTCACCTGTAGTAAATGCAAGTATGAGGACATTAGTGAGATGAGAAATGGTTTTACCCATGAAGAGCTTGTGTGCTGCATCTTTAGTGTCTGAGTACAATAGTCCATGATAATGAACCAAACAAGAAGCACCTAAGAACCCAGGTAAGTAAAGTAAATATGAATTATAGCCTATTGTCTCAATGATAAGGGACAGAATTTAGCCATGTTTCTTGTTGATTTACTAGCAATCAGTCACTATTGAGAATAAAACTTTATAACTTAAAGATGTGACCTTGAATGTTGTTCTCTTCTTACTGAGGGCTGGAACTATCGCTCTAGTTCAGAATTGTCTCATTTTCAAGCCACAATGCTTTATTGCATCTTTAATAGAGACAAATAGATAAAATCAAGTATAAATGCACAAGATGGTACGGATAAGCTGAATGGAGCAAATGCTTCAGCCAGCAGTGGTCTGGACTTACTTATCAGCTGTATAACATTCTCTAGATGGATGCCAAAGCTTTACCTATGTTACAAGATTTCAGAAGGAAGAATTGCAATCCATTTTTTGTCAAGTCTTAGTTCTAGAATAGTATCTCCAGGTTCATAACAGTAAGCAGTAGTCATAGGGCAATCTGACTTTTTAAAAGGAAATTTCAAAATTAGGGCTGACCTTGTCCAAAACCCAAGGAGCACTGCTCAAGGGGAGTTGGTTTCTGTGCTTAGTCTCCAAACCCCGAAGAAGTTACTTTTGTAAACTAACGAGGATAAAATGAAGCATTGTAGCCTGGGGCACCCCCTTCAAAGCTTTAAATGTAAATGGAAGGGTTGGAATTAGGTCAACTATTTTCTGGCTATATTTTTCTAATAGTTCTTGGTATACTACTGAACCTATGGAAAGTAGTTGTTTCTGTCCCTGTAAAATTGCTGAGGAACAGTGGAAGGAGAAAGCTGTCTGAGAGTGACTTCATGGCTGTGAGTGCAGCATGTTGATGGCATTTCAGTTTCAATCTGTTATTTATCATTAAAAAGGTAATGGGGTAGTTTCATCCCTGCTGCTAAAGTGGTGAGTTCAAAAACTAGAGGATCCACACATGAAAGACACTGAAGTGCTAGCTGTTAAGATCTTCTCTGGGTAACATCTATGTTTGTCAACAACCCACACTGATTAGTGCTTGTGATCCTAATAGCAGCCCCGTTCAGCATTTAAGTAACAAATGAGAAGAGACTGTGGTGTTTCAAGTTTAATAAGGGCACTGTAATCTAAGTGCTATCTTTGAATGGACCGATGCATACAAACCTTTAGATGTTTTCTCACTGGGCAAATGCTTTGTGTGATCAGTTCATGACAGCAGCCTAGCTGTTTGCATTCAGATCACCCAAACCCATGCAGTCTAGTAGCTGATTTAACACAAAGACAGGCATAATATTAGCACAAGGTGATTGTAAGCAAGCCAGAATACAAGTACTTCGCAGTGTTAAGTCACTGAGGATTCTTTGTTACCTAGGTGTTCCCAGATGCTCAAGAAACCCCAACCCAGGTTTTTGTGTAGTGCTTTTGATCCTGTTGCATCTGATTCTGGAGTGCTTTCCAGTTAATTGTATAACTTTCTCTTAGTGCACTAGGCTAGTGACATTAAGACGTCCTCAGAGCTAATGGGCATGGGCAATTTTTTGTGGCTGTTGAAGGAAAGGTATTTCCAAAAAGTGTTCTGTCACAGGATGGGAATGTTTTTATTATATTTTATACAAATATTATTCTACTTGGCAAATTCTACCTGAGAGAGAGCAGATGCATGCTTTGTAACTTAATAGAGAAGCCACACAAAACAGGGTTTAGGAGTTTGTCTAGGAGACAAACTAAGAAAATGCAGAAGCTGCATGAATGCTGGTAGTAGGGGTAGAGATTTGTGTGTGGAAATTTTCATTATATTTGGGGATAGTATTCGGGTAATACAAAACAGCAGTTACTCAGAAACTTGCCACCTCCTCCAAGCCTCCAAATATTTCATGGTTACAGCCAAAAGGTGAATATGTGTGCAGAAACAGGAATTTATTGTTAGTCTGTCAATGTCTTAAGTTCAGTGAAAACAGGTCAGTGCAAAGCCTGTAGCTTTTTACTAGTAATGGTAAGAATTTTATTTACTGGGCTACTCTGGACCTGGCAGGACAGGCATAGAAATTTGAAGTTTCCTGTGCCTTGTCTACCATTTTCAGTTTTGGGATGAAGGGCCTATTAGGAGATGCCTCAAATCTTAGAATTTCTTGTGTGCATCTGGAAGCTACTCCTATTGGAGTTGTTGGTTGCCTAGTGCTACATATGACCAGATTCCCTTCCCTGGCATGTTTACCAAATTGAATCTCCTAAGAGATTTTCTATGTCAATTATGTTTGTTACCAATTTCCTAATTCCTTCTTGTGAACATTTGGTTATGAGGCCTCCAGTTCCCTCAGTGATGTTGGAAACAGTTCATTTCTAATTAACCTTTCAACTGAAACTTACTCTCGTTATAGCAAGCTTGAGATTGCTGTGATCAGCAAGGTGATTGCTGTTCAGGACAGTAATTCTGAGGGAAGTTTAGTTACAGACCTTATACGCTTACTTTATGGCATACTGTAAGCTAGCTTTAATTGTATTGACCTTTAAAAAGAATTTAAGTGAAAATTATGATTTTTACCAAGGAGGAAAAAAAAATACAAAATACTGCCCAAAAAGTACTTTTAAGTAGAATTATGTACAGGTAACTTTCACCATAACAGTCTCAGGTGATATTTTCCTTTAGTAGATAATAGTATTAAGTATTCTTTCACCATTAAAAAAAAATAATTACATACTGGAACTGCACAGTCTGTCAAACAAATACTATATGCCTGTGTAAAATTAAGATGAAATTGTCTTCTCCACATTTGCAAACATACTTTTCTCTCTTCTATGTGGGAAGAGTCCGTGTTAAAGTTTCTGACATTGCAGCCTTAGGACCAGAAAAATGTGAGAACTAAGATCTCTGTAAAACTGAAAGCAGACATGTCAATTTTTTCTGCAAGAATGTCTTTTCCATTAGAAATATGGACTTAATATCATCACTGCCCAACAGCTGTGGCTTAAAAACTCCACACTGAGGACAGCAGCTGAACCACTCACTCTGTAGCCTAAATTGGAATAAGCATGTCTGATGAGCATCTGAGAATTGATAGCTGGAAGGCAAAACTCATGACAGCTGGACCAGTGAATGTAAAGACACTGATGCTTAGTGCTCTGCAAATATCAGCACTTGAGGTCCTGGTGAGTAGATAGGGTGCATAGAAGCATACAGAAGACACAGGATGCATTTTCAAACGTGGCCTATAATTATACGCACCATTTCATGTATGCGATACTAATTGCATACATAATTTCTGGCATGCTGGTCCTCATGTTTACACAAGTAGAGAATTTACATGTGGCTTTTCTTTGTGCGTATGCAAATTTTATCACTTACTTTCACACACAATCATCTGAGAAACATTGAGGGCACATTGTTGTATGTACCAGGGTGTATTCATCTATGGGCTGGGTCAAGGCTGTCCCAGAATCATACTCAACTCTTACAACCTAGGAAGGGTATGTGTTTTGGTTATGAAAGAAATTATTTGACAAAATATTTACCATGGTCAAACCATAATGTTTTAATTGTTGGGGTTTGTTTTTTTTTCTCAGTTCTTGTGTATTTCAGAAAGAGTATCTCAGATACTGCATTGATTTAAAGCAGATTCTTCAACTAGGTATTGGTAATATTCTGTACAGCTCAATGTGGCTAATGAAGCACTGCATGCTACCTTCGGGGCTACGGCTTGGCATAAAAATACGACCTTGACATGCTTTGAGCTGCACAATGAACTAGTCGATAGGAAATTACTACAGTTTGTAATCCTGTATAGTCACAGAGACACTATGTTCCCAAACAAAGAGAAATAAAAGCTGAAGAGTAAAGTCACTTACCGCTCTTAAAATGTCCAACTGTACATTTCTATTTGCTACTGTACAAAATACCATTTGGTGGCAAGTTACATATAAATTGAGATGATCAGACAATCCTTTCAAGTGATTAATGGAATAGATGCAATCGTATGCTAGATATTCTAGTAAAACTTGATTCTGACAAGATATGGTTCATTGAAATGCCTTTTACCTTCGTGGGGTAACTTCCTGGTCATCTCAAAGGAGGTTTCTTCAAATTTTGGGGAAAAGAGCAACTTTGATGTTAAAGATTGAGGCCTATATCTGTCGTAGTTTTGTTCATAACTTACAATAAACAATGGGAACAGCTCTGAAGTAGGGCATTAACTTTTAATTTCTCCTTTTCATGTGAAATTGCTGATTCATTGTAAAACTTTAAAACTGTTTGAACCAGTCTTTTTACAAGTTCAGTTCTGAGATACTTTTGCAAATCATATGGATAGTTTTGGAATAAAGTATACTGATCTTTTTAAGTATGCCTCTGTTCCTGGAATGACAGGGTAATACATTAATTATGATGAAAATATATAATTTCAAACAAAATTCTTAATACCACAGTTTATAGCTGAATTAACTTTAAATTCTTAGCACTCAAAAGTTATATAGGTCAAGAAGGTAAAGACAATCACTTTTAAAAAACTTGCATCCATTTACATGCCTCCCTTCAGTTTGTGTGAATGCTTTTGATTCTTAATCTCCTTTTCAAACTAGTAGATCAGTCAAAAAAAAATCCAGAGGTGAAATCTTCCTCTGTGTGTTTCTTGTCTCCATTTTCAGAATGGAATGTGTATTTTGACCTTAGCTGTGCTGTTAGTAGAGATCTTTGAGTTTGTTACAGTAACAGGTAATGTCAGTGGCTTTTGCCTCTGTTTTAGGTGTTACACCTCACTGCCTTCTGGGTGGAAGCTTTAGGTCTGTGCTTTTTTCATGGCAGACAATGGCTTTAACTCTTTTGCCCAACTGGATGTATTTGAGATGCTCTCAGGGATAACTGTTGAGCATGTGTAGACTTCTGTTATTTTCCCAGAAAGTGCTACGGCAGCAGAGCTCTACCAAGGCTCTTAGTATACTACTGTACTTATATCCCATTATGTGACGTTAAATATGCTCTTAAATGGTTCCTGGTCTCAGTAGGGTGCGGACATAGCCCAAGAATATATAAATCTGGCCAAAATGTCTGCAGGCCTGGCCTCTTCATCAGGTTGTTCCCCAGCCATCTTTTTGTCTTAGATGAGGTTTGATGTCTGGTATCCCCCTTTTGTAACAATCTGGCTTTTTCAATTTGTAATTTCTTTCACTCTAGCGAATTTTTTACTCCTCTTCCTCTTTCTGAGATCTTTCTTCTAAAAAAAGCAACTGAAAGCAATTCTCAGTTACTCTTTTTACCAGTTCACTAGGTGACCTATTACTTTGACTTTTTTTTACCACTTTTATCTCTCAGCACTTCAGAGGCAGAAGAGAGGTTAATCCTGAGCTTAACCATCCCATGAGATTTTATTGCTCTCACCTGAGTGTGAGCTATCAAGTGTTAGTGATTGTGTGTTGTCCCTGGTCTGGAAGATATGTGACATGTTAACTCACTCTATCCTGTAAAAGTGTTAAAACCTCAATTAGAGTTCCTGATTATATCCAGAGATTTCCCTAAGGCAACTGGAGAGTTTTAGTTTCTTTTCTCCAACGCCGTGCTACATGTGGCTTTGTCTTCTGAATAAAAATACCACGTACATCGTAGTAGGTAAGTCATGACCATGGTCCTGATCTTTCAGGCAAATCTGATGTTGGTATGCTGTGTGTAGATTTATTATACTGCTGATATGCACATTTCCCTTGGAAAATGTTTATAAGTGTTTTCTATACTTAGAGTTGCAAGGTGCGTGTAGATGCTGTAGTCGTATAGTTAATTCAGCTACAGTGAATATTGCATATAGTTGTTAAACTAGTTTCATTTATACTTTTTAAGGAGACCAAATTTAAAGCCCTAAGATGAAATCTTGCTGTTATGAATCCATAGAATCATCCAATTAGAGCTTGTTTACATTACCACAAATTCTGGTGTTTCTTCTGTATGCAGGGAGATGCATAATTTTCCCTGGCTTCAAAAAGTCATGCAGTGCAAGAAGATAGGTGAGCTGTGGATTTTGCTTGTTCTAAAAACACTTGTCCAAACTCATAGCTTTGCCTTTGATTCTACAGTCTTAGTAAGGAATTTGGCTAGACATTGAACATCTGCATCTTTAGCCTTAAAAAAAAAAAAAGTAAATGAAGACAAAAAGGAGCTCTACAATTTAGCTGTGATGCATTAGTGTGCTTTTTGCTCTTAGTCTACTGTGACTGTTTAGGGTACAGAGGCACTTTTCCCTGTATGACATAGTCCACACCGCTTCCAAAATGTTACAGAGCCAGGGTCCAAGTCACTGCTGCTGTAATTTACTGCAGTGTAGGAATCCAGCCTCTGCTGTATTCTATAGGGGAAACTAGATGGGACAGTGAGCTTGAAATTTCTGAGTCTATGGAAGTAAGGTGTATGTGCAATGAGGATTCAGATGCCTGAACAAGCAGTGTGGAATTGTGCTAGTTCTAGAACAGGCAACGTGTAAACATGGCACCATACCTGAGCTAGTAAGATGTCCTTGGGTAAAATGTTGGAGCTATGCTACTCTTGGGATTAAATTATCTTTTATGCTGTAGTATGCTTTAGAAACCTGGGAGTTTGGAGTGATGCCAGCTTGAGGTTTCTATGCCGTGGCAATTGGATACGCTAAACTCAGCAGTACAATTATTGTATTTCTGGGTTCTTCAGGTGACTTGGAATCCCAGGCTAAAGATTGTATCCCTGTTCTGCTGTTTCTGGGAATTCTGCAAGAAATTGGATAGAAGGTGTTGGCACTCACACACATCTCTCATTAAAGAGAATTTACTTGTACTCCGTCACATTAACAGACAGCACTATATCTCTGTTACTATTAGTTAAAGTTTAGTCAAATACTTGTCTGCCTACTCTTGTTGGCTATTGTGTTCTGAATTTGATTTTATTGAGCAAGGGGTTTTCTATGTATTTGTTCCCCTTGGTTTCTCTTGCAAGCATATCTGATACTCATGACATTGATCAGTTATAGAAGGCAGTACCAAAAGAAGATATATAAAAGCTCAAGCCACCACTTACCCCCAGTTTCAAAAGCTGATGCACAAGAAATTGTCCAATTTTTAGCTTTATAGATAAGTATTTGTTTTCCTTTTTTAAAATGAACACTCCCTTTTGTTTTGATTTCTCTTCTTTGAGCAGCTAGTGAAATACTTGTATGCAATACATAAATACTAAATATACAGAATGAGCTGTGTCCATATGTATTGTTCCCACACATACTATATACTGCACATGATACCATCATCTTGTTCTCTCAAGGGTTGAGTTTTCCATCATCTATATTTTATAAGTGTTGTTACTTAACCCATTGCAGAGGGTAAAGGAAGGGAGGGGTGTCTGTTCTTGGAGCCATCAGGATGCTTGCTCATCTCATGAAAAGTATACTGCTAAAATTTTTTTAACTTGAAATAGCAGTCAACATATAATTGTCTATAGAGCATGGAATTTAAATGTATAATGAGCGATTCCTGTATGTAAGATAGGAAGGACAAATTAAGAGGCTGGATAAAAGTGAATATATCAACAAAATCTGGCATTTGGAATTTATCAAAGACAGAGAATATTAAATCTTAGCAAGCCATCCCTGTTCAGCCCTGAGATTTTGTCACCTTGTCATTGATGTGAGTTTCTTGGTATTACAGATACTTTGTGTGTGAAATAAGGTGGGGAGAGGGTCTGAAGAAAATGATTTTTTTTTTTTTTTTGTCAGCTCTTCAAATGAGCCAGGCACCTTCTTCTATAACTGCTGTCTTCTTTTCCTATTACCATAAATACAACCTTTAATGTACTTTATAAAGACAGAAGTGAGGCAGAACCATGCAAACCAGTAGCAAAGGGTTTTGTGTTTGAGAGCCTTTGGGCAAAAATATACTAATAAAAGAGTCTATGTAGTATTTGGTATAATTTTCCTTTATTTTCTTGTGTATCTTAAATGCTTCATTTCTAAAACTACTAGTAGTACTTTGTCAGCAGAGAATAGCTATAAACATATAAATAGCCCACAATATGCATGATGTCTGGCTTTAGAAACCATTTATTAGGCTGTGAAATGTGCCAAATGTTTAACAGCATTAAAAGAAATTACTAACTTTTTAATGCATTACATTTTTATTACTATGAGAGAAAGACTGTCACACCCTTCTGGATTCAGAGGTGCATTAGGCTTGTTTTAGGTTTTCTAATTGCTTCTATTTTGCAATAGATGCAGTTTTTCAATATTAACATAGTTTAATCTTTACCATAAGTCATGATCTGTAATGCAGTATCAAATGGTAACTGCTATCTTCTTAAATTATTCTTTTTATTCAACTTGACAGCTAATTTGCAAGCTCCCTCCCCCCACCTCATGTGATGCTACAACTTTTAATATTTTGATGGCTGAATCCTCTGACTCCAGCTGGAAATGCAAATTTAATATGGTATCAACAGGATTCTTTTGCATAAGCAACCATATTCAGTATATTAGAGGTCAAAGATATAAAAGAATTCTCATTTAATGCAAACAGGAAAAAAGAGAAAAGAAGCAAAAGGGAAAATAATCTTGTGGTTTTCACTGGAAATTTCTGTAAGTATGACCAATCAGGTATGTAGGGAAATCTGACTTTATAGGTTCCCCTTACAAAGCCCTGATAGGGCTGCCCCTTTGTAACCACATACCAGACAAGAAGGCTTTGAATGCTTTTACTATATAAAGATATGTTCATGTCAAGGAGTTTGACTGATGTTTTTGTAAACTGAAATATTGCTTATTCTTAGAAAAGAAACAACATCTTGTGGCTAGATATGGAAAAAAAATTTGGAGTGGACATTTTTGGAATGAATTAAAGAAAAGGAATAGTGTGTATAAAACGCTTGACAAACTAGAAAGTATAAAAATACCCCTGAACTTACTTCATTGCAAAACGGCAGAGTTAAAACTGCTTTTCCAGTTCCTACAGTAGCCAAAAAATTGTTTAGGCTGCTTTTAAGATAAGCTAACTGTGCTCAGTTAACTGTGCGCAAGAAGAACATATCTGCTTTCTAATATGCAAAATCAGTGCTGGAAATATGTTTAAGAAGAGGTTTTTTCCTTAGGCCTAAATCTAGCAGATTTCTACAGTGCATGCTTAGTTCTAGCTTGGGAATAATCCCATCCTTATACAGAAAATCAGTGCTTATATCTCACAGAAGACCATGGATTTTATGAGCATATATTCAGGACTTTTGAATCAGAGCCCTAATATTTTAAAATGAGAAGGTGAAGAGTGGAAACCTGCTACAGGTCTGGTATTAGCCGATATTACAACTTCAGGTATTTGAATGAGAAAACTGAATTCCTCCACAGTATGCACAGCATCCATGTCTACTAAACACACCATAGTCATGTCTGTAACAGGGAATACATCGACACTGTTGTTAATAGAAAAAAAAATTATCTGAAGGCAGTAGTTTTCTTCACCTTGATTTTCTTAATTTCTCAACTTCTTGCAGATTGTCTTATGTTAGAAAACTGTTGTGTCATATGGAATGATTATTCTTATTTCACTCTAAGCTTTTTTAATGGGGCTGAAATTGATAGGTAGACAGTTCTTAGGCTGCTGATTCTATTTACCACTTTGGCAACAAAGCTCACACTTGGCCTTCTTATTCTGTGTCCAAATTCCATGTATTGTGCCTGAACAATTGGCAGCCACAGTGGGACCACAAGATGCCTAACAGAGGGTGCACAAAGCCCGAGACAGTACTCTGTTGCTGTTGCTTCAGAACAGATGCAGCCTCAGTACTGTGGTGTTACTGTAATGTTGTGGCATCATAATGTAACAAGTGGCATGACATAGTATTAGGACAAAGCCTTGAATCTAGTGTCCTCATTTGAGACCCTGTGGAAATCAAAGGTTATTTTGGGACCTTTGCATCCTTCAGATATGGCTTATAAGATGTATAACAGCCTCATCTGTCTTAAGACGGCAAAGGAGACTTGCTTCAGGCTTGTCTTATCATCCAGCTTTCAAGTACCCTCTTTGCCTACCTATCCTGTTAGGGGAGTGTGGATTTTCAGTGAAGATGACTGTAGCCAGAGCACTAACATCAGCTGAGGCTCCTATGCCTTTGAAAGGAGATAATCCACCTAGGTATTGTGCTGCCTGAGCTCTGCAGGCTGTGGACAAGGCAGGAGCAGTGTTTTGCTGCATTTCGCTTCAGCTCGCCTCTCCTTGGCCGCCAGTGTGTCAGAAAGCATTGCATTGTGTGGCCAATGCTTGCTTATGGAAAATGTCTGGTGAAGTGATTGTATGCTGTGAAACAAAGTCTGGAATTTGCTACAACAGTTGTAAATTATTCCATTATTTGAGGCAAAGTCAGGTGAAACTGTAGTGTTTCTGTAGTACTTGGAATTTAATACCTTTTCTGTGATTCAATATTTACTCTGGGAAGGAAAACAAATTATAAAATAGTAAACATATGTATCTTAGCATGGCTACTAATCTTGCTTCTGGTGCCTTGTGGCCTTCCTCTACATTGATTTAATTTCTGCTTTCAAGAGAAAGAAAAAATTCAAAACATGCTTCCCTGCTTTTTCTTGTAAGTGTGTACTTTTAAAATTGTGGGGGACTGGGACTTTCTGATATACCTTTCTCAAGTATGATCTGAACATTTCCTCTTAGTACATGCAGGATGAAAAGATTTTAATGAAAGGGTTTAATGAATCTCATGAAACAATTGTTTACATACAAAAAGCGATTTGCACATATGCGGGCTGGGGATGTTTCTGAATAGGTCCCACAGTCATCTAATTAGACACGCATGGTATTAGTAGGCATTTGTAGTACTCGCAGGACTAGTCCAAGGACAAGGGATCCCTGCTGAAAATTTTCCATTAAAAAGATAATTGCATAGCACAAGGCCTTTCTAAACAGCCTGCCTAAAATTTTTCTTGTTTTTAATTAGGTGCTGAGATCTAGATCTAAAAAGACTGAAAATAGAAAAAAAGGTTTTCTTTCCTGGGTAGTAGAACTAATCATGCTGGCAGTGACTGTGGAATTGTGAAAAATTCAAAACAGAGGTGCTTTGCTTATAGTTTTATGACACGTTTTATGATATGTTTTATGATCTGATGATCCTGGTAGAATTGAATGTTTGGTATATACTGATGAATTATTTCATATTTTATATTGCAATATGACAGACCTACATCTGGTTAGTTAATAACTACAGTACCTGGGTGTATGTTACCTATATCAGCAAGTTCCAAATGTTATTTTTTCTTAAGGTGAGTTTTCTGGGAATCTTAATTCTCCATCAGCACCCTATTGGGCTCAGCTGTGTGAAAACATGACAAAGGGTGAGAACACTGTCCACTCTAGTATGCCCCTCAACAGGAGCTGATCAGAAAACATGGCTGGTTTGTGTGTTAGGTGGAAAAAGCGTGGTCCATTTACAAAAAAAATCCAGCACAGACAAAACATCAGTTACTGTGAAAGAGGCTGTTAAATGAATTAAGATGTTGTCATCACTGTGACTGGTAACATCAGTGTGAGTTACTAAAACTGGATAAATAGTTAAAGAGGAGGTTGCACATTTTCAGTCAGAATTGGAGAGCAACCAAAGGAGTGATTACTGAGGTACCTTTACCATGAAACTTAGGACCTAAAAGAAGTATAGTGAATTTCAGGAAAGTCAGAGGGGCTCAGTGTAGGGAGTACAGGCTATGTTGAAATAATCTATTATTCTCTGTCAGCCTAATGAAGGAAGAGATGTAAAGACTTAGCTGTAGCCTAGTTATGAAGGGAATGAGAGAAAGATAGTGTGCACAGGTGGAAATGTTCTGTTATAAGCCTTAAACGACTGTGAGATGGTAATGGCAACACATGATACCAGGAAGAAGAGAAAAGTTGGAAAGAATGGTGTGAAATATGCTTGGGCTCTTTATATTGCCTTTCTGCTGAGTGTGTAGCATACTTACTGAAATAGTAGCTTTTACTTTTTGATGGGGAAAGCACCTCCAGACTGAGGAACAGCAATGGATCTCAAAGTACATTCAGCAGAATTGTAGGATGGAAACTAAACTTGCTTCTTAAGGCCTTAGCAAGGACTGGAAGAGAAAAACAGAATACATGTGATGGGGTGTTGTATGGGTTCTCAGCCAAATAGTTGTTGCAGATTGGACCTAGCAAAGATATGTGGTTCTCCCATCTCTGGCCAGTACAATAATAGCAAGGTACAGTCATAGTACTGTTTCCCTTGGGCTAGGGTTGGGGAGTCAGATAGACAGTCTCTGGACTTTGGAAGTCCTGGTCCTTGCACAGGGAATGGCTGACAGCTGATGATTCCTGCCGCACGCACAGCCCTGCACATACATCAGTGCATGTGTACCAAGTATGATTTTGTGCTTTTTAGGGAGACCAGTTCAGAAGACAGCCCAAGAACAGAATAAAACTTTGGAGAATTACTGATAGTTGCCTGTGGTATATTTGAGGTTTCACAAAGGTTTATTCTGAAATGCTATAAACAGGGACTGCTGTTTCCAGATGTGTAATTAGGTAAAGACACAGATAGCCACACAATGGGATGTTCAAAAGGTGCCTATCTTTCTACCTGCCATTCATGTCAATGATCATGAGCTTTTGAAAATCCTAGGAAGGTACTTGAGTAACCCTTAAGTCATAATAAACAAATAATACTCATATGTATCATTTGACATCTTGGAGTGTCGTTCCTTGTAATAGTTTGCTTCCCCACCAATTTTTAGATAGCTAGGTATAGATTTAAAAATAGAGATGCCAAGGAGATTTGGGATGGCCTTTGGATGTTAATTTTTCCCTCTCTCAGAAGAGAGATAACCTTAGTCACAACAGAATGCAAATGTGAAGGCTGAACATATGGCAGCAAATAGGTCCCATGAAAGAAACAATTAGGTGAGACATCAATGAGCAAACTGATCCCAGCTAGTGGGTAGAGGAACTGTGAGTTAAAGCATTTCACAATTCTGCTGAGAAAAAGGAAAAAAAAATTAAACTACCTATTTCTGTCTTTGCTGCTTTCAAACATATGTGATAACCTGTGATGTGTTTAGTTTTCCCTTAATCTTAATTGGAACATTGTTTTAGCAGATTGAAAAAATGTGATCTTCCCCCATTAAAAACAGGCTTAATGGACTCACTTAAAAGCAAGGGAAAATTAGCTTCATAATTAATAAGTGCTTTAGATGTGTTTACTGAAATGAAGAGAACAACTTCAGGCCTGTGTTTTATTCATGTTTTGCCTTGACTCAAGCCTTGTATCTATTTTCAGCTACCACTTTATGAATGGGTGGGGTGGGGGTTTTTTGCTACTTCTATTAAGAAACTGAGAAAATAGTCATTGTCAAAAATCAACCAAGCTCCTTTCATCACAAATGCCCAGTGAAAGTGTATAGCGAAAAGTGAACTAGGACAGTTTTATATCCCTGGCCATTTGCCTTTCTGTGTTACTACTTGCACTGTGAGCTGTTTACGTGATGTGGTAGCTTTGGTGGGTATTAAATTAGCTATAGCTGTTGAACACGAGTCTCAAAATTTATTTGCCAGTGTGTAAGCATGGCCAATGTTTGTATGTATCTTTACAGGGGAGAATGGGAATCCTTCTGAGTTTACTCTGACTGGATACACCTGTATGGCCTTTCTATCAGAAAGGCTGGAATACTAGAATTCTTATAAGGCTCACATTGGTCTAGGTGGGATTGTATATGTTGGCAGAAGCCAGTAATCATTTATCAAAAAGATAGTCTGTAATCACAGATTTTCAGTCTTTTGCTTCGTGATTTTTCAGGGACATCTCTGTAGGAACTTTTGTTGGCCAATGCAAAAACAGCTCTAAAAAAAAAAAAATCTTTACCTACCGTAGACTTAAGCTCGTGCCAAAAATGAAGTTGTGCATATTAAAATTTTGTGTGAACACACTATAAACAGATCCCAATACAATTTCTTGTAGATGCAATGTGGAAAAATGATATTATAAAGCTGAGCTACAGAAAATGCAATTCTCCCTTACCTCTGCAATGTTCACTTTCACTCTACTGATGATATACAATGCAGTTGTTTGGGATGCACTTTAGGGCATGGCTAAACCCATTCTTCTTCTGAAGGTCGTTAATTTCTGACTGCCATTTTCTTGGTGAGATCGTCAAGGTCATTTTATGCCATTTACTCCACTCCTGCTGTCTTTTGCTTTGTATAAGGAAAAAAAAAAAAGCACCACCCTTGTTTTTAACACTATGTGTTTCCTCTTGATGTGCAGAGTAACGCTGTTCAAACCTGAAGCTCTGGAACTTCCTGAGTTCAGACAGGCTTCCCACCTGTATTTCCAAAGCACAAAGGTAGAATGTGCAGAAGAGTTAAAATGTGGCTGTAGGCCCAACCTGTAACTTTTATTAGTACATCTCATTGCTGATCTCCCGAAGCCCCATGATTTCAAATGACTACTCGGAAGATATCGGTTAAGTTCGCCTAATGGCTGGTGAAATCAAAGGTTTTTTTCAAAAGGTTTTTCTCTGTGAATAGAGCTGAAGTATAATTGAAACTGACCTATACACCTAGGGTACTTGCTGATATTCTTGTAATCATGCATCTAAAACTGAGGTAAGAATAACAGTAAAAATATTTCACTATTGTATTTTAACGGGTTTCCTTCTGTGTATTTAATAAGATTAAATTCTGTTTGGACTATATGTTTTAAAATAAATAAAAGGTGAAACACTCAACAGTAGTTGCATATTTCACTAGAACCCTGAAGAGAATCACATCAGTCATAGAATAAATTAGGTCATGTGGTACCTCTGGACATCATGTAGACCCATCTCCTGCATAAAAGCATGGCTAATCTTGAAGTTAGATCAGGCTGCACAAGAATTTGTGTGGCTCAGCTTTGACTGTACCTAAGGATGGAGACTGCATGGGTGGGCTCGTGTTCCAGTGCTTCCCTACTCTTGTGAAGCTCACTTTTCCAAGTACAATATTCGTCATCCCTTGTGTTGCAACATGTCTGTTGCACCTTGTCCTTTCACTGGCCTTTCCAAGAAGAACTCTGGCTCTTGTGTTCTTTCTAGCTCTTCTTTAAGTGATTGAAGACAGCAGTTAGATCCCCCAGGCTTTTTCTTTTCCAGGCTGAACATCTACAGCTCCCTCAGCCTTTCTGCATGTGATTTGTGCTCCATGCCCTGAGCCTGTTAGTCCAGGCTCTGCTGGACTCACTCTAGTTTTTCAGTACCTATCTCGTACTGGGGTGGTCAGTATTTGATGGACTCTTCTGCAAGTGTGGCCTCGCCAGGACATGATATGAGGGAAATGACACTTCTGTTGACCTGCTTGTCATGCTCTTGCTAGCATAGCTCATATGTAGGTAGCCCTCATTGCTCTAAAGGCATGCAGCTGGCTTCTGTTCGGCCTGATGTCCAGCATGGTTCCTGGATCATGTTTTGCAGAGCTCCTCCCCAAGCTGTACATGCTGCATGCAGTTATTCCATCCCTGGTGCAGGACTTTGTATTTGTTGAATTTCACGAGGTTCCTATCAGGCTATTCACCAGCATTTGAGAGGTCCCTCTGCTTTAACAGCAACTTCCTGAGTTTGGTGACCTCCATGAACTTGAATTTGTTTGGTACTATTGCCAAGGTGCCTAATGACCCATAAAAAAAAAACAGGTGCGCTTAGTTTCAGGGAATGTTTATTTTTTTTAATAAAGAGCCAAACTTATGAGTGGTAACCTGTCTTTTTGTGCCATAAGTACATGAAATTCCAGAAAGTTCAATACAAAATTTCTGGCAAGCTTTTTTTCTTGCTCCTTTGCAGAATATTTTGTTTCATATATTTAGCAAAATGACACTTTGCCAGGGTTCATATTGACTCTTTTTTCTCACGTTGAGAAATGGGTCCAGGTACCCTGAGGTGCAGTCCTGTACCTAAAACCATATGCTTCATTTACTCTGAGATCCTTTACAGAGGATTTGTTTAAAGGAAGCCTTAGCAGTCTAAATTAATACAGTGAAAAGTTCATTAGTATGTGCTCCATATTGTCCCTTGTGACTACTGTAAGTTAGTTCATGTCTCAAAATTACCACTTTTTTCCCTTGGGAAGAATTTTCCAGGCTCCTCTCAAATGCCTTTTAAAAAGTCTCATCAAAAGCAGTCCAGAGAAAATGACTTCTATAAAACTACTGCTTGCCTTCTCTGTTATTAAACACTTCCTATGTCTGTCTGCCTGGAACAGCTATAAGGGCCGCAAAGATGAATCAAACACGCAATGGAGTAGCACTGGGCAGCTAGCGGAACTCTGTGACAGCTCTGACCTCTGAACGACTTGCTAACTCTGCATCCAGTGGAAGCTTGAAACAATGAATGCCTGTCCAGCTACACCCAGTTTTGTTTCCTGCTGTCGTACTTCAAGGAAATCTGCTCTGTGTGGGACAGCAGCTTGCAAAATGTTCTACAGCAGCCAAACAGTAGTGGCTGAAAACAGTGTGACTTATCGGTGTTAATGCCCATCCTCTTTGTGTAGAAGTCATACATGCAAAGCTGTGTGAAATGAAATAGTTGGTAAACGTAGTTAGCTGAGAGGTGTAGGAGTGTAGCAATTCACTATAACTTAGGTTTATGTTCACCTAGCCTAGCGTTCTTGGAGAAAGAAGCAAGTAGTTTGATAACCTTCTTGCCACTGTGGGGATGAATTACAAGTCCTGTGGTGTGTAACTTTTTTATTAGAAAAATTTCAAAGGTATTGTTTTGACAAAGGTAGGACTGTTTTTCTGTGACTCTCTACATCTTAAGTTTCTTAGAGTCCTCTAGCTTGGTAGATGTTGTGAGGCTTTTTGATGTGGCAACTTTCTCCAGTAGCTTATGAGCTCATATATAGTACAAAAATTCTCATAGATAAGAGATGGAGATCAGTGGAGGGGGGGGGGCTCTTCATCCTCCCGTGACTTAGAACAAGGCTTGCGGGGGGGGGAAGTCCTTTTTACTTGCTTATGTGGTGATGTTTATGTACCAGGGAACAAGATCAGTCTTGGTTGCTTCAGTAAAATAATGTTTTTACCAGTGAAGTCCTCAAGACTTGGTTCAGATTTATAGATATACTGATAACAGTTAGCTCTTAAAAAGAGTGAACTTGTGTATTAAAAGTACAGGTGAAGTTCCTTAAAATAAGCTGCTACGGTTAGGTTTCCAGAGCGCAGAAGTTAATGGAACACAGCAATGCAGGAGCCTTGGTCACCTGTTTCAAGTACCTACTTCTACAACTGTGCTCACTGCATTCAGTTAAAAACTGCATTGTTTGCTCTTTTAGAATAGAAATCTTTAGTTGTGGAATTATATATTTAGTGCAGAAAAAGGGGTGATAGGTTTTGTTGCTTTGAGATAGCACAAACAAAAATGCTTTGCCTGCGAATCAGGCTGTGTTCATGTGAAGTCGGGAAGCCAGTAGATATAAGCCATTAGATATACTTGGCAGTACAGAACAGTATTTCTGTAACAGGAAAAGATTATACCAGCATAAGAAATTTGCATGGATTTGATAATCATTGATACATGTACATGGTGTACATTCGTACAATGTATTTTGCTCTTGTAAACTATACTAAAAACTTAATTGATGCATAGGGGGAAAAAAGGTGACAAAATTGCTTTCTGATAGTGGTTGATAGTTTGCAGCATTTTTGTCACAGGTCATTTGAATTTCATAATAAGGTGATACTTCGGAGACTTTTGCATAAAAATGAATATAGATCTTGTATTAAAATACTGCACATGCTCTGTGTATGAGAATTTAAGATAAATGCTGGTCCCTTATTGTAAGTGTATTTATCACAAACCAAAATTTTGAATTATGTGAAATGACAAAACCCAAAAATTATTTTAGAGCCACTGAACAGCTTGCATCTGCTTTGTGATGCTTCTGCAAGCAAGGCCTCACTCATATGGCAGCATTCAAAATATTGCATGTAAGTCTTGTATCTGCTTTCTATAGGCAGAAAGGTAGAACTTTTGTACCATAGTAGTTGTTCTGTCACCTTCCGTTTGCTGTATGGTAATACAACAATATGTTTCATTCTGCATTACTGTTGATAGGCCACTACAAATTATGATTTACCCATGAACATTAAGTGTAGCCATGTAGTTCAGTGGGTACTTGGAGATGACTTATTAATGCATAGAAGTAGTTTGTATTTCCGTAGTCTCTTAAGGCTTAAATTAAAAAACAAGAAAGCCTGTATTATGTTCAGTGTCATAAGTGGTGAAGGAAATTCTGTAGCATGTGATGTCTATTTACGTAGGGCTTTTTTGTCTGAAACTTTTTTTAATAGATGTGCGATGATTAAGGGGTTGGATCCTAAACTAGAGTAAAGGGACACCCTTGACCTCAGTTGAACTGCACTGGTTTATAAGAGCTGAGGAAATAGCAGGAAGTATTTACATTCTTCATAATTTCTAAGACTAGAAGATAAAGAGCTGCCACTAGAGGACAAACAGAAAAATTTATATGAGTGTTAAAGACAATGGCTCATTTTAGTTTGGGGTAGGACTCTTTCTTATTGCTATTATCCAAATAGACATTTATTAACTCTGATGACTTACTTTTTACTCTCAATTCATTTAAGCATTGACTGGGTACCATTTAGACAAGGCTGATATACTACTCTTGTGCAAAACTTTTGAGGCTATCAAGTTTAAGCACAGTTTCCTTACTGCTTTAGTGGAAAAGTAGAGGACTTGGTGCTGCATGCTTACACTAAGTGCAAGGTTTCTCCTTGGAGGAATCTAACATGCAGCATTTAGTTCTATATGCTTATGGAAATGAAGAGGTTTTATGTATGCATGGGCAGCTTTTGTCCAGGTGCTGGTATTTAGAAGAGTTTTGCCTGATATTGACTAGAAATGGGGTGGATAATAGCGGCCTTCTACAGCCACTTAATTGTGATGGAGGATATCACTGAGGTATATACTTGTCTTTCTTGCTCGTTAACTAGGTCATAGTTTCATCTGGTATCAGTACTTCTAAAATCTACTGAACTGAAGCAAATCATCCAGTCTCTAAAGGTGCTGGATGACGCGGAAGGATGAATTGTATTTGCCAACAAGCACTGAGGCCATGAGAAACAATAGGATATTCAATATAAAATAGGAGTGTCAAGGGCACAAGGGAGCAGATAATCATTCTTGAAATCTACACTTCTGGTTCACTTAATATTCAGAAGCATTTGCTGTTTCAGAGTTTGTGCACTTCATAAAAATTCAGTGTTTTTTGGATGGCATGGCCTTAGTTAATAATTCACTGCTGATATATTCATAAAGCCTTATCTTCCACTCTACTTTTTGTTTATGCTGATGTCACTCAGCTGAAGACAGTACGGAGCAGTCCTGCACTAGAGCACAGCTCCAGCTTATAGCTTTCCTTACACATCCACAAAGGGTGTAACCACATCTACTACCGTGTCTAGTAATGGAGTGTTCTTGAATGTGACTTTTGTTTGAGAATTGCAGGCTTTCTTGTGGGGAGAATGAATTAATAAATCCCAGCGCCTTGAACTGGTGCTAAAGATATGCTAGCATTAGGAAGGGGAAGGATTTGTTTACATAAAGACTGTTTTCACTAAAACAATTGATGTAAAACTTGATTTTGTGCCCTTTTTATTTTTTAAAATTGATTAACTGGCTGGTTCACTTTCTGAAAGCTCAGGACGTACAGTAAGTTCACTGACCTGATCGCTAGAGAACATTTTATGGAGCCTGAGAAAGCCTGCTTCCCATTATCATAGGTTCTAGGTAGTCTTGGCTGTTGTTGCCTTTGTTTACTTATTATAAAGGAGAGAACCCTAAGTTTCTCAGATTCTCTGCTGCATCTTTTCAAGGGCAATATGTGTATTCAATATGCATGATCCTTTTGCTGAAGCTATGTGAATCAATTCTTTAGTCTATTAAGGGGATCTGTCCTGCAGCTGTATTTCACCTAGGATCAAGAGAAGTTTAAAATGAACAAAGACGACAACCATTGAGAAAGACTTGAGAACTTAGTATGACTTCCACAGTCACCCCTTCCCCCACCCCCAATAAAAGCATAAAAACCAAATTCATTCTCTCTTATCGCTGTAGTGCTTCCATCCTAGAATGCCAAAGGGTAAAATGGAAACACAAACTTTTCCATCCTTTTCATTGTGAGGAAGGTGTAGGACTTAACTCCAAACAAGCATCAGTGTATACAAGCAAGAATGCTGGTGCTTTGGATCAATTTCATCTACTGTGTCTGTGACTTTGTCTAGGAGTGAGTGTTTTAGGTAGGTGTAAGACAGTGTTGAAGTGATTGTTTCACCAGTATTTCCCATGAACTTCCAATTACCAGTAGCTTAGGAGCCTCTTACAGCAGGTTTTGCATCTGGACTGTCATTTCTAAGAGCTGTTGATGGTTTCATTTTCAAATGTGTACTTACTTATAGTTTATGTAAATTTGGAACAAATTATTATCCTCTGCTCAGTTTTTACCCACTTCTCATATTTTTACAGATCTGTGGTCCAATTTAGTACGCAAAACGTTTGTGTATAGCACGAAAGTTTGACTATATATTTGGTTGTACAGTATACTTCTTTACCACCATAATGACTTATTTAACAATTGCAAAAGATGGAAGTATTATTCTCTTTATCTGGCACATATTCTAATGTCTTTAATAAGATGGAACAAATGTTTTAAAATACTGAGTCTTCACGCCACAGTAAGAGTTTTATGCAGCACTGTTGTTTGCTTTTACAGTATGACTAATGGATCAAATTTGGCAGTTGTCAAGGCAAACTAAAAATGCATGTATTCCCCCGTTTTTTTTTTTTCTTCTTCAGAGTGACAATGTTGATTTTCAAAATACTCACTGTTCTGTGGTGTTAGCATTGGCTTACTATGCGATAAATAATTCTTGCTAGAAATTTTTATATCTGTTGTACTGTATTTCATTGTAGGGGTTGTGTTGAGACAGCCAGTTTTGCATTATTCTGTAAAGTAGTGAGCACATGTGTCTCTTCAGTAAGAAATAATAAAATAATTACACTGAAAAACGGTGTGACAGATACTTGCAAATGAGTTAGAAAATGCATAGAAAGCAGACGTCCCTTCCCCAAGCAACTAATGAGTTAAATTAGATTGCTATGCTGTATCAAAAAATATCAAATTCAAAATGGTATACCACAGGTGGAAGCAGTGTAGAAGGTCTTTAAAAATGAAGTATGAACATAAAAACCAATCTCAAGCAGCTGGTTTCAAGGAGGTAGAAATTATTATAAGTAAAAGGTAAAGAGCAGAAGTGAGTAAGAGTAAAATACAAAGCTTATTTTCGCTTAAATTTGGTGTTTGCCTCACGTGATTTCTCCAAGGTAGCTAATGCTACATTAAAACATGCTTGAAGATATGGTACTGTTGCTGTATTAGTACTTCAGGTGAGGTGAATCATAGGGCAAAGCTACAGAACTGAGTGGAATTGCATGGGAAATTGTTACCTTGCTTTACAGGACTTGTTTTGAAATTTCAGGAAGTCTTCCTGACTTCCTAAGCAAATCAAACATTGGAGGGGGGCGGGGAGGAGTGAAAACAGGGCCTCTCAACAATTTCACAACTTATGTGCAAAACCATTTTCCGGAATTGCTACTCTTTTTTACAATAATTTTTCTATGAAACAGCGTTTTTCTACAAAACATTGGTTTTGGATGATAATTCTGACCTCATCAAATTTACAAGGGTGATACACATAGTGTTCGTTAGCAATAATCTCACAAAGAAGAAGCGTCCATTCTTTAGCAACAGAGATGATAAGAAAGGGATTTTGAGTAAGACAGGGAGGCTTCTAAGGGGTAGGGCAGAATGGGATGAAATTATAGCCAAAGTACCAGAAAGTAAAGAGATGTTCACAGCTGTACCTTTGAGATGAAAGGATTTTTTTTAGGAACTGCTGAACTCATGCCATTGATGGTACTTAAAGCAAGTAGAGAGGAGCAAAATTATCTGAGATCAGTCTTAAGAAATGAGGATAAGATGTCAGGAAAGTGAGACGGAGTGGGGTTAGAGGCATTGGTGAAAACTGAGTATGAATAGGATTATAGCACTGAAAGAAGGGAAGTAGAGAATTACAGCAAGAGTGTAGAATAGGAAGAAACAACTAGCATCAGCAATAATACAGGTCATTTATTCTCTAAAACAGTTTCTCAAGAAGTAGATAAGTTCATTTTTAATTATTTGAAAAAGAAATCAGAACATTAATCTGTCTTGGTCAAAAATTTCCTTTCAAAAGCAAATAGATTCCTACGTACAGTGTTTCGCTTATGCATGGCCTTTCAGAATTAGCTCATTTTTTTATTAGAAGTGCTCTGATTCCATTATATTTAAATGTGGGAAAGAACATCTTACTAAGTCAGATGTTAACTGATCTTCAGATGAAGTATTTACATCACCTGGGACCAATTGTAAGGTGATGGCTTTGTGGAGATATTAAAATAGCTTTTTACATTTTAAAAATTCCTTTTTTTTAGGCTTCTGAATTCTTGTATGCTGTGTTTAGCAAGCTGCACCAGTAACTGCTGTAAGGAATGAAAAAGCAATTGTGTTTTCAGTTCATTAACTTTATTAATTTGACAGCTTTTTACAAACAGCCATTTCATGACTTCAGGAAACTTCAAGACTAATTAGCATAATTTCTTTACTGGAGGAAAAAGATGGATTTTTAAAAATAAGTACAGTGTGTTTTTAAACCATCTTCCCTTTCCTTCAGAAAATTCAGGTGAAATATCAGTAACTTAAGTCACTCTAAATTCTTTAGATCTGATTTAATGTTGGTCCTTCAAATGTTGAGTAATTAGTTTGATCCTTTAAGAAAGGAGAAGCTTATTTCTCTATCCATGTGCCATACAGTTCTGTCTTACTGTTTCATGTGAATGTTTATGCATTTTTAAATGCAAATAAAGTTCAAAAATGTATTTTTGGAATTGAGTGATTGTGAAATAACAAAGTTCTAAATAATGTTGCTATAAGCCAGACTATTAAATATAAAAATCATAAAAAAGCAGAAGTATAACTTATTGATGAGTTCCACGGTTACCATATTTTCATGCCTATAGCCCCATGATTTTAAGAAGATGTCTAAAAGTTTACCAATCTCCTATATAGGACCACCATTTGCAAGATCATCAAAAATTTACCAATTACCTCTGCTAATCTTGGCATTACTCTTCTGTCTGCAGAAAGATCTGGAAACGGTAACTCTAAAGACGCTGTACTCCATTTTGAGGATCGCTGGGCTGCTGCTTCAGCTTGAGATCCTTTGTAATTTGAGTGCTGAGAAGCACCCCAGAAAGCTGCTGTGCAAACAGAGAACTGCTAGAGCACCCCAACACTTCTTCCTGACAGAAATCTCATAGGTTTTCATATGGCTAAACTGAAAGGAGGAGGTGACAGGCTGCCGTGACAGTATTGAAGCAAACACTGTTCCCATCACTGATCAGTATAAGGAAAGTATGAATCCTGTTTAAAACTTCTGATTTTCGTACAGTTGGAGGTGAAAGCAATAGAAAGGTAACAGTCTTGCCCATCTTGCTTGGTCTCTCTAGTTTCTTGATAGAGAGATTTATTTACAGTTAAATTTCCATTTTAAAAGCTGTTTGAAATAGCTCTTCAGAGGAAAAATCGCTGTAACTTGTTATGCCACTTAACCGGTGCATTAATTAAAATCATAGAATGTCATTTACCTTAATGATATTTTCTTCTTCTGAACATTTCTGAACAAAATCAGTGTGCCACCATGTTAGCTTGTACACATGCATGTGAAATACATGTGTTAAAGTTGAAGCCTGTCTCCTTGTCACGTGAGTGTGGGTTGGCATACAGTTGAAATCAGTTGTGCTCTATATAATAGAGGAATTTAATGAGCAAGTAACAGTGGCTTTTAAAATGACACACTGCAGTGCACTATATGGTAGGTGACTGTAGTTATAAAACTATAATTAAGTGTGTGGGAAGTGAGAACATCTGCTAAGGGAATGGCACTTACTGTGGCCAATTTAAAAAAAATAAATAAAAAAGCCTAATGCTGTAAAAACAGCATTAAAATATTACGTACACCAGATTAAACTGAGGACATAATTTTAATAATTATATTAAGTAAACTCAAGGGTATTTCATGAAAGAAAATATTCTGTCATGCTCCATTATGTTATCTACCCTCTTTTTGTTACTCACGCTGCACTTGATGAGGTTGAATAACTGGTATTACAGCAAGGCATGTAACTGATCTACACATTTTTGTGAAACACATACCATGTCATGTGCTAGCACTCCATGAATTGAGTGGTGCTTACAATGCAGAACAACGAGCCCTGAATAACACTTGTGGTGGCGTTAGAACTGGGGCTGCTGTAGGTATATTTAAACTAATCTGATAACCTCAAAGTAACATTTCATTTGGGAAGCAGTACTAAACGCACTCAGTCAATTAAGGATTCCTGTTGGTGTCAGCGCTCCTGGGGACATTCCTTTGGCAAAATTTCACTAGGTGGTTTAGAAAGCAAAACAGGCAACATATCATACTAATGAAACAAACCTTGTCTTAAAACTTCAAAATATTCAAGCATTTTGTTTAGAACTGCATTATTAACCTCTGTAAACTAGCTGGAGTAGACTGATAGTACCTGTTACTAACGAAGTCATTTGTCATTTCCTGTTTTAAGACCCTGTTTCAAGTTTCTTGTCAAAAGCTGGAGGTCATGATTCTACAATGTAATCGTTTTGTTCACATTAAAAATTCTGGTCACCTATAGTTTAGCAAGGTTTGGACTCGGTGAGTGGAATACAGTCATGAACTTTAACACAGCTTTGTTAGGAATGTGACTTTTATCTCCCACTACAAAAATTGTGTGCCACTGAAAAAATCTGTTTGCAGATGCTCAGTAGAGATTTGGCAAAAGCAGAATATCTGAAAATCCATTCCCATCGCACATGAACAGAAAATTAGAATTGAGTACTTGAATGCTTCTAAGTGCCAGGGGTAGTGTAGGGAATGAGTGGGACTATTCATGTAGTTGCTACTGCAATGAATGCTAGAGCAAGCTGAAAATAAGGTGATGGTGTTTGCTATTCTCTCAGACCCGCCATAGACCAATCTTTGCAGAGGAAAAGGCTGCCTGGCTTGAAGACTGAGGGAATAAAAGCAGTAGACTGTGACAAATTGCCTCTGGCAGGGGAAGGGGAAGTTTGGTTTGGGGGGTAGTGGCAGGAAGACTGGGATTTAAGTGAGTTAGACAAAAGGTAAGACTGGCTAGGAAGGAATCTGGGGCTGAGAGCTGAAAGCTTACTGCAGCTGCCTAACTTCCTTACCTGAAAAGGTGGAGATTTGTCTAGTGACTCTAGAAAAGTGATTCAGGTGTCCCTGTGGTGCCAAATAATGAGACTCCAGTATTTCCCTTTCCTTTCAGAAGGAAAGAAAATCTAGAAGGCGACATGAGAAATAATTACCTTAGCTTTGTGAAGGCTATGGGTAGGAAATGCCAGTTAAAGCTACCTTTGCTGCTTCAGTTTGTTCCCTCTGCGGATGCACTTATTTCAGTACTTGTATATCTGCTTGTTTCTGCAAATCTGTGGCCTCATCCAGAGCACAAGGTGGATCTCCTCATGGGATGCGGGAGTAGGTTTGGGTAAGGAATGGACTCAATAGTAGACTTTTTAGGATCCTTCTTCCATTTGCTGACATAGTTTGTGTTGGTAGTAGGGAATGAAGTAGGAGACTGAACACTCATCCTGGTTTGTGCCCCTGCTGCTTCATTTCTGTGGTAGTGGGTGCTGTACATTATTGTGGAAGAGCATGGAAAGCTCCCACCTGTGCCTGGCTGGCAGGCAGCTTGTATTGCACTGTGTAGCCGTGCTTGACAGTGCTGTACGGGTGCCCAGGCCCCTCTCAGGTGATTCCTAACTTTGTTCCGTGTTGGCTGCATGCCTGGCACAAACCTCTGATCTGTGAAAGCTAAGCATGTGTGCCCACAGTTGCAATGAAGGGGGAGTTTGATTAGGACTATTAATGTTCGAAGTATTCTGACCAGCTGGACCCAAAGTATCTTCAGTTCAGTTACCCAAAGTTACTGAAATCTTCATCTTCAGTCTATCACTTCAGTGAGGGTACAGTGGCTTTCTTACCCAAGGTTAATTTGTTTGACATGCATAGCTGTTATAATGATCAATGTTTAAGGCAAACTAAGTTATAAATAAGGTTTGAGGCTGCATGCTGGATAATGGTCAAGCATGGTGTAGCTCCTTACAGGGAGAACATCATTCTTTCTGTACACAGGCAAATTAATTGTGGGTTGGGTTTTTTTTAAGTATTCAGAAGTTTTATGTTAAACCATTAAAATTCTTTAATTGCAGTTTATTAAAAGTTACGTGTATGTGTAGATTGCAGGTGAAAGATACAGGCATGTGGGTATGTATGTACATGTACAGGTACTTTCTGTATGTGTTTTCCCTGAGCACATTTTCTCACTAAGAAATACTGAGGGTTATGCTAGGTTCAAAAAAAGTCTTAGAAGTATTATTCCTTAGAGATAGGTCTTGTAATTTTGTAGAATGTGTGTGGTCAGTACAATTATGTCCTCTTTGAGCTGAATGTGAATTCCATTTAAATGTTCTTGAGGATATTATGAATGTAAAATATGGCTCATAGAATTATCTATCATTCAACCTATTGTTATTATACAGCCAGAACTGGAAAGAGGCAGTCTTGTGTTGATAAAGGATGATCTTGTTTCTGACTTTCACTATCTGGAATGCTGAACTAATGCATTGAGTGATTTCTTTCTCATTTAAGAGCAGGAAGAATAACAAGAGTGAGAGTCACAGGGTAATGCTTTATCCCCACACTGGAAAATCAGGTATTGGAGTAATATGTTCAGATAGGTGCGTATAAAAGCATGAACTGAGCAAGGGGTAATGAAATAGCATGATTAGTGATTAACATATTTAACCAAATAATTTAGTATTTTACCCCATCAGTAAGAATATATTATCATAATTCCTGGAGCAAACTGAGAGAGGGGAAGTCAATCCTCTGGTTACTAAAGTTAAATCTGATAATTGTCAATTTGGCTGTTAAAGAAATGAATGCTCCTTGCAGGCAGAAAATAACAATCTTCATAAATTCTAATAGATAACAGTTGTATGGTTGTACGGATAACAATTTCTGTGGTAGAAACCATATACTGTGTAGGTAAAGGTTTGATGAATTCTTATCTAAAGAACTGTAATAGTAATAATCCTGGGAAATACTAGTTTAAAAAATTGTTTATATTGAAGTTTTATTTCAATGATGTTGGCACAGTTTTGTGGTTGTAGAATTTTGCAGTGATTTTATTATCAACTCCTTAATGTCTTTTCTTAGCAGCTGCTATTTATCCAGTGATCAAAAGGGTGAACAGGTGTAGTTAATGAAACTTCAGACATTTCCTGATAGTATTTGATGAATGCTTCTAAAAAAATCTTCCTAGAATTTACTGGTTTTCTTTGTTGCTTTCTTCACCACCATTGCAAACACATGGAACTCATGTTCACTGGTTAAACAATCTCTCTTGGTTTGGCTGATCTTTTGATATCTCCTAACTTAACATTGTTTGCTATAGTATTTTTTACTGTGCCTTATTATATATGCATCACAGTGCTTAAGGACTTCTAATCAAGGACTAGCATCCCATTACTCTCTAAAGCATACAGAGACAGATCTAAATTAGTCTCCTTTCCCAAGAATTTATAATCTAAAATGAAAAAGTTATAGATGAAGGCAACAACTGAAATACAAGGAATCAATGTTCATTGGTATTAGTACAAAGCAGCCTCCAGCCATTGAGGAAGGGCTACATCTTAGCAGAGTGGGATCCCATCCTGCTATGTCTGTGGAAACAGCTGAGTGGAGACAGTCCCTCTCCAAAAGTGACGAAGCAGGGTAAGAGAAAGATGAACTCACAAAGGTGAAATCTGTCAAAAATCAATGGCAGAGCCAGGTGTAGAAACCACATGTTAATGCCCTATTACAGGGGATAATCTGCTATACCATATGGCACCTGGCCTAAAGAAGCCTCAGAGCATGTAAGTAAGACTGCATGAAAAAGTAGTTAAGTTCTGTCCTTGAAATGTCACTGAAAAGTTAAAATGACAGGGAAAGTATTAGAATTCATAAAAATAAGCAGGTCTGATGCCTCATCTTGCAGGTATACGAGTAGGTTTGATTGGCATGTGAAGCCATGAGAATGGCTGTAAGTTTCATAGGTTTAATAGTGCACCCATTTCATGAACACCCCTCTGCAAACATATCTTAACTTGCAGCAAATGGGAATATAGATATTCTTTGTTTTCCTGATCTTTTTGCTTAGTGGATCATTGGACAGTTCTGAGAAGATGGGACCTTTTCCCATGAGTGGTTTTCAGCAACAGAATTTGATAACCATCAGTCAAGGGTCTGATAGTTTCTCTCCCACTGTATAGTCAGATTCCATTTCCCTTTCAAAGTTTGATTTTTTTTTATTCTTTTTTTTTTTTTCCCCCCCCCCAAGGTCCTCAAGTTTTCCAGGTTATGTCAGTGACTCCTGCTTCATGATCGGAACAAAGAATGCTAGAACAGTCTGCCTTTGGGATTATAATTGCCAGATAACTGACTATCAGTAAAAGAAATCTCTGCAATATGTTTTAATAAAATGGATTGACAATTTAATATAATTTTGAGGTGCAATTGCATGAAAGGCTTGTGGAAAAGAACTATTATATTTTTTTCTTTCATGTTCTTAATTGTGTTCCAAGTTGCTTTGTAGATTCACGTTTGCCTTTGAGTCATTTGTCAGCCCCTTGGATATCAGACAGTATCGTTTAGATTTCTCATGTGCTTGCTTGTTCTCTTTCCAGCTGTTTCTGTCAAATAATGTAATTTTTTTCCCAATTTAAAAATTATTTTTTTCCCACGTTTCTGTGAAGATGGAACCTTTTTGTATGCCTTCTCTCCTAACTGTTCTTACACCATTCTGCTTAACCTTTGTGAGTTTTAATGTTGTACTATTTCTGACTTGCTCTAGGGTCAGTAAAAGATGAGCCAGAAGTCTTAAATGTACTGGTGGACAATTAAGAATTGAGAGGGAGAGAGAAAGATAAGTATCTAATCTTAAAGAAATTAACCAAATCTCTAGAACTTTCGAAATTCAGTTAGCAGGTATGGGTAGCTAATATTAACAGTTCTTAATTATGTGAGTTTAACTGTGCTCCCAATTATAATGGTTAGTAGTTCTTTCTTTGGCTGTTTATATTAAGAAGAATCGTAGGTTTTTTTGTTGCATAAAACCTTGAGGCTTGTTGGACTTCATTAGGTATGAAACGAGCTGATAGCACAGTGTGCGTACTAGTGTTGTAAACAGTAGAAGTTGTGTTATGTGTATTATACGGAGAAGGGGAGTGAAGCTATTTGATATGAAAATTCGTGATTGTGACCCTTGGGAAACAGCAAAATATAGTATCAGCAAAGCATGCAAATGCAAGCTTGCGAAGCTGATTATTCAGTTTTTCATGTGTTGTACATAAGGAGTTTTCCTTTGTTTTGAGAGCACATAGTATTGCTGCTGCTAAATGTTTTCTTTCCTGCAGTTAAATCTCTAATGGGACTACAGTTATACAAAGCAATGCTAAGATTCTTCAGAAATGGTAAAATGTGCTAAGAGTTAATGAGATAAACAGCATGGTATAAGACAGGCTTTATAGCAGGGAGGGAAGATAGAAGTTTAAAGCATTTGACTTGCTTTGAAAACTTGTAAATGCCGAGTGATTTAGGTATCGAGGTATCGAAGTCTTAATATTAACAGAAGCTGAAAGAACTTACTCTTCCAAGAGGCAGCTGTGACTTTTGATGAGTCTTACTTGTTTATATTTGAGTACAGTGTCACTTAACTGTTACTTGATCTTTCTGTCACTAAAGTCTGGTATATGTCAGTAGGAAGATTGAAAGGCTACAAGTAGTTCCTCAAGCAGCGCAACTGAAGAAACCTTATGTCTGTTCAGATCAACAGTGAATAAATCTGTTCTAGCTTTTGCTTCACAGCTATGCTCTTTAATCTGTACTAAAATCTTTTGATCATTCCCCATTTTATTGCTCTCTGGTTCATGTAATTGTGGGTTCACAGGGTAGATCTGCATACCAATCAACAAAGCTAAACTAGAAGATGGGTTCAAGGAAGGTGCCTGACAGGCTTCCTCTGCTGAGAGGCACCTGGTCTGCAGGGCCAGAGTACTGCTGATCTGAAGTCAAGCCCCTCTGTGGATGTCAGGCTTCAACACCTTTTGCTGTAGAAAGTCACTCCTACTTCCTGATGTTGACACCCCCTTTGGAACTGAATCACACCAAGGCTGTTCTGTGAGTTCAAATTATATTAGTCATCAGAGAATCCATGCAGAGCTTGACACGAATGCTTTCATAATGGGAAGAGCTTGGGTTCAAGTCTGCACCTTCTTAGGCAGCAGAAATCTTTAGGTTATTTTTGTCGATTGCCTGGTGTCTAACAAGGCAAATGAAATGGGGGGGGGGGGGGAGTTTTGTGGCTGGGATCATAAGGTATGTGCATTTATCCACACACAGCTCCTAACTCTTCCTGTATGAATTCACTTATCTCTAATAACACTAGGATATATTGCCTGTTTGGCTTTGATAAGGTCTGTATTCTCCATGGGAATTCCTCATGAAACTTGTAAGCCTTTGATGTTATTGAGACCTCTGCATCTCTGTCAAACTTAGCCAAAATTGGCTGAAAATTTTAAGTACTTAGTAGGGGTACTGAAAGTTTCCCTGTGTGATCCCATCAAACTTTTACCTTAGAAAATAATAAGGATTAAAATATTCCAGTGAATATCTTCTTAGTTAATCTTTTAAGTTATAGGTATTCTTTTTGTCTTTATGAGCATGTTATAAAAAGTTCAAAAGCAAATCCTGCTGCTTCAGCATACTCACTAAGAATATATTAAGGAGTCTTATATCACCCCACACATTGGTCTGACTCAGCTAGATGTAACATTATGTAACTGTAGTTCAGGGAAGCATATTTTCATATTTAAGACAAAACCAGTGGAAGGAAACAAGAGGATTTTTCTTTGAATGAACACTATACCCACTGATTATATTGGGAGTGGCATTGACTCATGAAAAAAAACACTGGAAAGAATTCTATTTAGGTGGAGATTTGGGCATGTTTAGTTTCAAATTGATAAATAATACATACCTAGTAGAAAGGAGCAGGAATGCATTTTTTGTCATAATGGATAAACATGGAAAATTTTATAATACTTGAAGTATTCAGGTGACCAGTAATTTGCAAAGTCCTGGAAATGAGTGATGAAACTAAAACTTGCTTATGTTCCTAATGTCTTTGGTATTTACTGAAGGCTAATGAACCCAAATATAAGCCTCAAATGATGTATTTTAAACAGGAACATATCTCTGACTATGCTTGTTGTTCACGTCTTGAGAAAGTTGGAGAATTCTGGGAATATTTGGATTTTCTGGGAAATAAAAATGTGAGGTAAAATTTTAAAGAATGTCTAAAAGATTGACAGTTGGGTGAATTCTGGGTACCAATGCTAAATATTGTATTTACTAGAAGATAGATACTTCACTTTGGTGAAATGGTTGACACTTCCTCATCAGGCTTTTTTTTCTGTCACTAGCTTCTACATTTCCAAAGAGTGATCTAGAAAGCTGGTGTGTTGCTAGTGCTACATAGTTCCCTGTTACACTAGGGAGAAAATTGGTCAAGTTGTGTATACCAGAGTACTAAGCTGGGGGCACAATGAACACCACTGTCTTCTGGGGTTCCAGGTGTTGAAATCTCTTCCCGAGCATCTGTACCGGAGCAGAACTGCCTTGCTGCCCGTCCCAAAGTGAAGTAATATGTAAATGAATGCCACAGGCAATCATCTCCTGTATGGGTTCTGGCTAACAGACAGGGGCTTATTTGTGCACCTGTAACATCTAAGCTTACCTGACAAGGGAACTTCCAGGACTGAGAAGATACATAGTGCGTTTTAGGCACTCTGTCTTGAAGGTGGATTTTTTTGTAATTTTGTCTGTGGACACTAATCTATTGCATATCTACTTCAGTGACATGCTGTCATACAGTAATCTTAAATCATTTTCAGCCTACAGAATGAGTTAATTTGAACAAAGACAGTTCCTGTAAAATGACAGCAAAGGAGGAAGCCACAAGCAGGGAATGAAAATAACCACCACTAAAGGCTAGAAATTTACAATTTTCTAATATTAAAAACAGTAGTAGATGCCTGGAGAAAAGGGTAAGAAATGTGAATTGCAGTCAGGAGTTAATGGGACTTTTTTATTTTAAGCAATAAAAACAATGAAAAAAAGTCACAAACACTACAAGCATGACTGGAATTATTAATAAAATTTCCTCTAGTTGGTAGAGCTTTAAGGAGATGCAGAATGTAAAAGCAGCAGTTTGCACTCCCTTTTGCAGCTGTAAAAATAACCAGTAAAATGTACAAAATGTTGTCAGCTTGAACAACTTTCTTGGTATCCTACTATACTTGCAGTTACATTTCAGGAAGAGGTTCTGATATTGAAGCATCTGAGAGGTGTTTTGAGATGACAGCAAGTACTTATTTAGAATTAAGTGCAGAAGTTTGATTTAAGTTTGTTTTTCAGTACATGGCTAGTCAAAAGAATACATATCTAGTAAAAATTATGCTACAACAGGAGAAATTTTAAGCTTCAAGTTTTTCTCTAGGGAGAAAGACTTACTTTTAAGTTGATACCGATTTAAATACAAGTGTTTGAACTTTTCGTACTGATACTGTATGCAATAATGAATATTGCTGTAAGAAACCTTCAGTTTAGAAACATGTAGTCTTTGCTTTCCTCTCTCATCAGATATTTAGCTAATTTTCTCAGTTTCATGAAGAAACAGAGGGAAAGGAGGAGGTATTAGCACTGTCTCTTAATCTTGCATTTATAGCATTCTCAGAAAAATTACATTAGGAAAAGAGTTCAAGGTCTGGAAAGAAGTTCCCAAGTCATCAGATACATTCCCCTGCCTTCAGACAGCCACGTTTTTCACATACGCTTGTCAAGTTCAGGCTCTTAAGTTTGACCACAGCATTCCTGTAAGTGCTCCCTACCTTAATGACTGTCATGAATAGAAACTACCTTATGATTTTCTATGATGTCTTCACAGTCCTGTAAGCAAAATTTAAAAATTAAAATTACAGAAACTATGATGGCAATTGTCTGCCTGTGTTTTGTTCTTTGATGGTCTATCTGAAAACACTTTAATTAGAAGTGGATTATTCAGCTTTTTATAGGGCGAGGCAATGTGATCTGGGACAAACAGTACTTATGCTTACGTTTAACATTAAGCCTAGAAATAGGTCTGTAGGGCCTACATAAAGCATATGCTTAAGCGTATGCTCAGCGTATGCCTTGGTGGTTGGATCTTAGTACAGGCTCCGTGCCATTTTGTCATTTTGTTGCATATTAATGAATTGAAACATGGTGGAGCCTTCTTTGGTACCTTCTCAATTTTTTTACTACAAGCACCGTCTACCTGTGCTCCATCAAACATTTTTTCATGCAAACAATACGTTGGTATATATGCCTTCCTTCTGTTTAGGGGCTCAAAAGGAGAGACCTCTGCTCCCAAGGAAGCTTTGGGACAGTTGTTTCTTCAGGTGAGTCACTGTTGCCACAATCTAAACATTTTGCAGTCTGTCAAGCTCTCATTGCATTCTCATTGCCATAGTCACCCTGCTACAGCTAAACATCTGAAACATTTTCTTTTAAAAACAGAGAAATAAAATAGTCACCTTCACCATTTTCCAGAACTAATGCTTCATACTTTTTTTCCCCCCTCCTTCGCTGAATGCATGAGTTGGTATCTCAAGTATATTGGCCTGTTGCAGAGATGAGAACAGGAATGCTCTCCAGAGTCTTAATGATTTGGGTTAAAAGAATTTACTACCACGTGCAAATTAGGATATAGAATCCTGCCTGGTAACAAATATGTGTTTGTAGATTACCTGCCATGTTTAAACTGACTGAATAAACAATCCTTGGAGTAAAATCACAGGCTGATTTGTCTCCTTAATTTTACAGATATTTTCTCAAGTAGATTACTGTCTCTAGCTCAAACTGTGAAACTGGCAAACAACATTAATGCAAGTCTGATGCTCCTTCTCACGCAAATCTGGAAAGCTGCTCTCCTCTCCAAATATCTGGGCAATGCCGTCTACCTAAGACCATGAAAATCTATCACTTTCCAGCCAGATCACACACACATCTATCCTGCTGTTGATCCATCTGCACTCTGTATTGTAAGCCAATTGCTCCTCTCACCAAAGGTCCTTGGGGTAGAATTCATTACAAAGGATGGTAACTGTGAAGAGCACATACTAGAATTAGCTTTAAAATTAATATAAATACTGTTTCAGCAAATTACATTTTAAACCTGCTTTTTATAATATCTTTTGTGAAATGGCAAGAGTAAATAACAGGTAACTTAGAATCTGTTAAAAAAAAGTCATTAGTCAATTAATACTGTCTGGTTGATCTCTGTCATCTTATAAAAGTTGACTTGATTATGGTCTTGTATTCATGACTAAACTGAGGGCGGGGAAACCTTTCTTGACTTCTCACTAACCCTTTTTATAGCTCCCTATAAATGTGGAACAGAAGGGGTGACAGAATGGCTCCCTGCAGCACCCCACACTTCAGAACTTACCAGGAACAGAAGCAGCAATCACAACAAGCTATCAGGGTCTCTTGGAGAAAATAGAGCAGGTGTCAATGAGATTCCCTCAAGTCTTTTCCGTAGCGCCTCTCAATGCAAAGTATTGCTGAGCTGAGGTAATCTTTGTAGCGTTATCAAGAAATACAGGGAGTTATCAAGAAATAACATGGCAATATCTATTACTAATTTAGTGAAACTGTAGCAATTATAACTGCAGCTGTATTCAACCTGACACACCCATTTCTGTGCATTAGTGCAGTCGTTCACGTCCTACTGCATTACCTCTGCCAGATGAAGCCAACTATAGAAGAATGTCATGAAGATTAATCCTGGATCTCTGCAAAGTTTAGGCAGTTTAGGTAAAACTTAGTGTTCTTTTAACTCAGCATCTAAAATCAGATGTGAGCTTAGTAGAAAACCTGCCTGATCTAGGTGACTGAACAGCAGTCTGATTTTGCAAACTCATGCATTCCAGTAGCGCTTTGTGTCTGCATAATAATTACAGGTATTCCTTCCATCGCGGCATTAGCTATCTAAGAGCAGAGTATCTTAGCTGATCATCGGGCATCCTTTTTGGCAGTGAAGAGTGTCTGATGCTTCCAGTGGAACATTCATCTTTCCTCTGTCGGGGTTTATATTAGAGCTATTTACAAACCCATTCATGAAGAACAATTTTCAGGAGGCAATGAAGTAGGAACAGAAGTACAAAGCAAAAAAACCCCTTTGCTCCCCCCACCTCTGCCCCACACACGCACTTTCTTGAAGTAAGGATCTTAAAGACTGCTTGAAACAATGCTGAGTAAAATGCTTTCAGGCATATGACTGTTAAGTTCATTGCATTCGGTTGGATCATACTGCCAGTATCATTAAGTATTTGAATGCTACTTCAGCTCCTTGGAAGCAGAGAATTTCAAATAATTTAATATTTAAATGCAAGGCCTACTGTTTGCATGAGTGTGATCTATATTGCCTTATTTAGATGCATACTTTTCAGGTATGCAAGACTAATTTGTTCTTCAGCAAAATGAGATTAATGTGGAAACGTTAGTGGTTTGTATGCAATCCTTTGCTGAGTGTCAGCAATGCAGCCTAAGCTGTTCAGATGGAAAAAACTCTTAGGAGGACAAAGCCGTAGTGCTAAAACTGAGTGTTGTCTGTTAAAACTGGAGTAAGAGTTAAGCACGCTTCTTGTAAATATATCAAAGCCACCTGCTAGAAATCATTTTGGCTCTGCAGTGTTCCAAGAGTTCTGTACTTGTTGGGTCTGAAAATAAATATCATGTTGCATTTCGTAGCTTGCATGCGGTACCATCAGTGATTCAGTTCCAAGCTAAAAAGAAGGCTTGAAAATGGTGTCTCCTCTAGCACCCTGAAAACACTGTAGGAATTAGAGGCTTTAAGAATATTCTGTAGCTGTTATAGAAATCCAAGATTTCATTCAAAGATAATTTATCAAAAAATTAATAAAATAGTTTACCTTAATTTTTAAAAGATCTTTTAGAAATTCTCAGAGGTAGCTGCAGCATAAAAAGAATGTAATAAAACTTTATTCACTGCCCCATATCTGTTTCCATAGTTCTCAAGAAGCTTAACGTGCATCTTTTTTGTCACAAAACTGACTGAATAATAGCAGCAGAGTTCAGATAGTTTTTAAAAAAAACAGTAAGTTTTTCAAGCAGTAGAGAATCTGGCCTCATGATGAATACAGCAGTATGCATGTTGCCTCAGAGGTACAGTTAATTCAGGGTTCCTGCTGAGTTAAGCTGGAATTCTGTTTCAATATTTTGTTTACTTGTGCTAATTAGTATCTTGAGTCTCCCATTGTAAACAGGGACCCTCCTGTACACATTCCAACTTCTTCCAATGTAGTCAGGCAGTTTATATTTTTAATTTATGTTTTGAAGTTGTACTATATTAAATATTCTGATTTTCCCTTTGTTTTATCCTGAACTTGATGTGGGAACAGTGCAGAGGGAGAATGACTTTTTTTAGCCCTTGGTATTTTGGCCTCCAGTGTGTCTGCCCACTTAGTAAATTACAGTGGGCAGCATATATGTAACAGTACAGCTGAGATTGGCTAGTACACAGAATGCCATTGGAAACCTTTTATGCATTTATCTTTTTATCTCTAAAAGAGCCTGAATAAAAGAGCCATTAAAGCTCCTGATCCTAAGACAAAGCTGTGACATAAACTGTCAGTAGATAGAAAATTCTGTCTAGTTTGTCCTGTGACATACCATCAGTAGGTTAAAGTTGCCTGTTAATGTAGGATGTCATGCTTTTTCTACAGTTGTAGTTTGGTTTTGTGGAGTATTACTATTAGTTTGTTTGTAAGTACTGTAGAGAGTTGGGATATCTAAATAAAGAGATTAAATGTTTGCGTGCTTTTTACATTATTTTGGTGTAAATTATTACCTTTAAAAAGCACATTGATGTATAGTGACTTGATTCCCTACCTGTTGACTCAATCAGGAGTTTTGAAGTGGATTCCTATGGATGCTAAGACACATACCCTAGTTCTGTGCATAGCAATATGGTGAGCAACATTGAGTGTTGGCGTTGTCTGTAGAGACACATTAAATCACTGGATGAAAACAGCCACATTTCCTGCTTATAAACCGTTGAAAAAGACCTGCTAACTGGCTGCTTAAAAAATATTTGGAGAGACCTACTCTTTATATCTTTCAGTGTGCACAATGGAGTGAATAAAGCTTATAAGCAGCCTTTAAAAATATTTCCCCATTCCTGTACAGGAGTAATTTTTAGTTTATAGTTTCAAGACCAAAAGTCAATCACTAGGTTTTTATCCCAGAGCAAATGTTTACAACAGAGGTACTAAACACTTGAAAATAGAGTAGCTTATAATGGAAGCGACAGCTCATCTTTAACTTTGGAAGGACAAGCAGTACCAATTTAATTAAAGCTGTGTTAAAATAGGACTGTGATTTGTATCACAGTGATTCTCCACCCCTCCAAGAAGTCCTGCTGCCATTTTGTACCACACATTCTTGTCTTGTGCAAATTAATAGATCGTTTTATTTTCCACAGGAAACCTGAAGACTTTTATAGCAAATCCCCCAGTGTCAAAATGAACACAGGTACGCTGCTTCTGTGAGATTTTTCTTTACTCTTATGTGTTGTTTAGTAAGCAGAGAAGGTCCCAAATTTATTTAAATTTCCATGAGCAAATTGTACTTTAGTTGGTGCTGAATTCAAATTAAGCAAGATATTTTAATAGTATGTCTGCTTCTGTGCATTTGTATTCCATATATAAAATTTACATACATGTTTTTCTATGTATGGATATATATGGATATGTGAAATATACATGCATGTTTAGCTTTCTGCGCTTAAGTATCAGTTTTGTATGTGTATGTTTTATGTAAAAATACGTAGTATGAGGACATAACAGCTATGGAAAAGCAATGTTAAAGCATCACATTTTCCTAAGAAAACGCACATGCTTTAAAAATGCTTTGTTTTCATTCTCTACTGTTGTTAAATTAAAGGGCATATAAATACTACCCTGTATTACTAGCTACACTTGCTTAATCAGATGAGAATAACTATTTTGTACTTAGAGCACTTTGTATTTTCTCTTAAGTTGCTGTGATAGATGTATTGACCAGTTGAAGTACTCTATAGGAAGTTATCTTCATGATCTGTGACAACATACTAATATTTGCTCCTGAGTCACTGAATTCAATAGATAGTGCTGCTGGTTTTGCTGGAAGTGGGAACAGGCCTGTCGAAAGCAGACTGGTGAAATCCTGGCCTCACTCCTGTCAGGTGTAGATTTTCAGTTGTAGTCAACTCTTTATACTCCATGGGCGAACTGTCTGGTTTGCAGATTAACTGTGGCGTGAGGATAGACATATCTATCCTTTCCAAACCAGTTGGTTTTATCATTGACTGTAGTGCTGCACCATGACAACAGCCATGACAACCTGAAATAAGCAAAATGTGTTATGTGGGACCTGAGGACCTGAACTACCTTTGAAGCCAGTTTAGGTGTTTCAGCAGCACGCTCTAAATTGAAGGGGTTAGTTTTTCCGTGGCATAGGTTGCCATTATCTAGACCACTGTACTAATCAGGCTTCCTGGCTTCCTGTTGTCTCAGACAATGACTGGAACTCAGTAGGACCATGTTCTTGGACAGCTCTTTTTAATACAAAGTTCAAATATATTGTCTCACTTGAAACCTCTATGTTTGTAAATGTAATAAGTAGGATAAATTAAATTTCTCAGTTGAGTTTGTGGGCTTTTTCCCAAAGTTTTGGTTGTTCTTAATTGTTTTTACAGATGCTAACCAGGGTGGTGTGTTTTTTTCATTTCTGGAAATAGTATTTGAAATTCGTCCTATCCTCTTGCATTTTTAGTGAAGATGTCTTTCCTAAACATGTCAGTCTGTATAATTAAGGTAGTACTGAAATACTGCTTACTTCATAGAACTGTAATTTCAGAAGTAATTCAGCTAATCATCATGCATTTGACTGTGATTACATTGTGCATTGCAATCATGAGAGTTAAAATCTTATGATAGATGTCATTTTATAGCCTCTACTTTGAAAAATGCGGATAGAGCAGTAAATTGCCAGTTTGTGCTACTGCAGCTCTGAAGTATGGCTTTGTTCTATGTTGTACTAAGATTTTTTAATGTAAACTAGAAATTCTTGAGAGAAATAGATGTAAGATATAAGTATTCTATGTGGCTGAATGACTTCTGTTGGGGATTGGGAGTCTTCTGATCACACAGGAGCCTTGAAAACAGACTTAAAAGACCTGAACACACCTGAAATCCTTTCCAGTTACCTAAGGATATCATGGTTCTAAGCTGAACTGTAATCTACTCTGCACTTACACAGTGAGAACATTTTTCAACTTGTGTGTGCTTGCTATTAATGTGCATGTTACCAGCTGCACTAAAAGGAGGTGTTGACAAAAAACGTGGCATTATCTGTCAGTTCTACTGGTGTATTGTTTCCTAACTGTAAAAAAAAAAAATAAAATATCCACTGGGTAGGGTGTATAAGTGAACATCTTGCACCTATCTGTTAATAAGGCATCTCTTTACTAAGGAAGAGAGTGACTAAGGTGAAAGCTGTTCTGCATGGTGTTCTGGTCTAGTTTCTCTTTTTTTTTTTTTTCTTCACTGTGTTGTCTTTGAACATAAAATGAGTGCGCCCCCCCCCCCCTTTTTTTCCTATTTCACTGCTTTACAACAGGAATTTGTGCATGATGCATTTGGAGGTTATCAGATACAATTGACTTGCCACTAGTTTGGTTTAAAAATATACATTTCATTTATTACTCTTGCACATAAATGAGCACCCTAGTTTGATACCAGTAACTCCTGAAGTGGCAAAGCCAGTCTATATGCAGCTTTAAAAATAAAAAGTAAATCTACTGCTTAGAGTGGGCTCCTCTAATCCACTGTTCCCTGTGGCTGCGGACTTGGCAGTCTGTCTCGGCGAACCCTGTGGAAGATATTTTTGTCTACAGAGAAAATGTTTTGAAGAGCTTTGGGTTTCAATACTCTACCATATATGGGTAGGATTTTTTAGCATTTGATGTTAATTCTGTACCACATGTTAGGAAGGAATATTCAACAGCATACAGCAATGAAACATATTAGCAAAAGCAAAGAAATAGACGTAAGATATAGGGGAGGTTTTCAGAAGTACCAAAGGTACTTTGGCTCATAGTTCCTTTTGGTGTTCAAATGCTGTCATAATTTTAAAATAGTACTCTAATAGAATGTGTGCCTTTTTAAACCCAGACTAAGCAATAATCAACAGAACAGTCTTTTTAAACTATATATAGGTTTTCGTCAACAAGACTTCAAGTACTTTACAGATTTGATGAACATCATTAACTTGGTGAGACATTTTGAGAAACTAAGTCACAGAAAACCTGAGCTACCCATGAAGCTCACATCAGATTAAAACACAGGATAAATGTGCTTATTGTTTATACTACATATGTGCATGCATAGCTGATGTTGGGGGAGAGGTAATTGCATTGAGGAATAATGAATGGATACAAGTTAATATGATAAAACAGATTCTTAGTGTCTATCCGTAAATATTTTGGCTGAGTTTCACACAGATAATTCTTGATAAATGCATCTAATTTTTAAACTATTAAACAAGTTAGCTGTTTGCATTAGATGAAGCACATAAAGAGCAGCCAAGAGTGAAAAAGTATGCAGTTCTGGAAGACTGCAAATATTTTGTGTTTGTTAAAATTATTAATGGAAGTCATCACATGGACTAATCTCTTACATTTTGTCTGGGAGACAAGAATAGAAATTCTTGAGTCCCTGCAGAGTTCCTGAATAGATTGTGAAGCCACTTTTAGATCACTAAAGCAAATTAGATGGGCTTGAGTGTCTCAGGCATTCTACCAAAAGTTTACTTTTTTAATCACTATTTATTGTAATTTAGCAGCATCAAAGAACCAAATAATAGTAGGTTCAGGTTCACCTGTGTAGTCAATGTCAGTATGTGATAAGTAGTCATATGTGATAAAAGCTTGTCTGCACACCCACAAAGGAGCTCAGAGAAACAGTGGTAGGAGGGGAAGCCCAAATAATAGCCTGCACTGCCAGGCTACTGCCGGGCCCATCACAGGAGCCATCAAAGACCCATCTCCACAAGCCTAGAGGAGTATGGGGCACAAGGGCAGGCAGGAACCCAAATTAAGGAGTCCCAAGGAATGAAGGGAGGTACAAGGGCCTCCCTTGTCCAGGCCCTTCTGAGAACTGTCCCAGGAGAGCCTTGTGATCTCCGTGGCCAGCCATGTATGTATGTGGTGTATACATGTGCTCTTGTGCTTGTGTCTGCTGGGAACACATCTCCAGACTCACTACTGGTTGGACCTGGGGACATAGAGAGGCAGCAGCTTCATCTGTCTTGGACTGTTGGATCCAGCACTATATATTTGCCTCAGAAGGCCAGAATGCAAATAGGGAGTAAGAATCCCTGATCTAAAGACTTCTAAACTTGAATTCACTGTGCAGACAAAGTGGAAATTGATACCGTTCACAAGTACAGTGGATAGAATAAAATGACCAGCAAACATGATGTATGGGTGCCATTTTTCTTTGAGCTGTAAGAGCTTATTCAAAGTTTCCTGCCCCCTGGCTGCTCTCTCTCATCTCTTCACAAGAGGTCACCGTCCTTTCATCTTTGCCAACTTGGTTTATGCCACTGCTTTTACTGACTCTCTGAAACAGTCTTTTCAAAGAAAAACCACCCCATGTTCCTAAATGAAAGTCGTGGTGTTTTGAATTGGCTCCATTCTGCTTTGGAGCAGGACCTGACCAATAGACTATTTGTCAAATAGAGCTACAGCTCACTTAGGGTGATGCTGTCTGTAGTGGGAGCAGTTGCTGGGATTGCAGATTTAGGGGGCAGGGTTAAAGTACTTATTTGTGGAGAGAAGCAGAACTATGGGAGGGAGAGAGAAGTGAGGAATGGAGAAAGGCTGAGGAGAAAAATTGTAGGAGAGGAGCTGCCAAAGGGAGAGGAGCTGAATGGTGAGCTAACAAGAGGAAGAGAGCATCCAGAGCCCCACTGCAGAGAGCGTTAGGGTACATAGGCAGATACACACATCCTCCTAGCTGGAGGGCAAGCCACCACCTTGCCTGTCTTTTCCAGTCAGTGAGTGGCTCTTTTTTTCTCTCTCTTTAAAAGTAAGTCTACAACATTGATCCTAGCATTCAGGAGTTCGTCCCTATATAGCCCTTGCTCTGCAAGATACTGTCAGAAACATGTCTCACCAGATAATCCTTACCTCCCCCGTCTCCCTCATTTTCTTCAGGACCTGCTAAGGATGCCTATTTGTCTTCTCTTGATTTGATGGGTGTACATAGGGTTTGCAGAAGAATATCTAGGCACCAACTGTGCTAAGTCGTGATTTGAGCTGGACTCGCATTTTAGGCAGCTGGTTTGATTGTGAATTATTGCCCAACTTCACATTCTATTATTGCCTGCAGACCTTAGCCGATTTGGGTCTCCTTTGCTTCAATGTTAAAACAATACCTAGGAAGACAGGACTCTCACTCCTGAAGAATTTGTCATGTCAAAACGAATAGAGAATTGTGTGTATGTGTATACATATTTGCGCACATTTCATTTTATATAAATGCATACATTTTGTATAGAATTGTTTCACATATCCTCATTTGTTCCTTGAGTAAAGCTGTGCAATATTAATTCCTTATAGTTTGCAAGTGAAATGAGCAGATAATCATTAATTCAGCCTCCCTTACTGTTTTTCAGTTCTCTCTTCTCTAGACTTAGAGCTTTTTGGTGTCATTTGGACTTCAAGAATCTGATTGAATATAGTTAGTATTTGCTGGAAATTTGATAGAGATATGAAAAAGAAATACAGGCTGGGATAAGCCTCATGAAGTTCAGCTGTGTAAGGCCATGGAGATTAGGGAAGCAGTTTGAAAACTGCCTGTTTTGAGGCAGCGTGCAGATTCTTCTGATCCTCATTCAGATATGATGCCCTTAACTTAATGGGAGCCTGACCTGAACAAAGATGGGAAGACAGAGTCCATCATGCATAAATATGTGCTTGCCCACACACATTCATATTTTATTAGAAATTTTGCACAACTCAATATAGTATATTTGTGCAGTTACATCTTAACTGAGTGCTAATTGACTCTTTTGTACAGATACTGAGAATGTTATTGCAGGTATGGGCTTCTATATATAGGGGTAAATGTTGTATGCATATATGTATATAGTCAGTTACAACATCTGTTTTAGCTATCTTGTGTGAAGTCATGTCAAACACTTTGCTAGATAATGGGTCCACTAAGTATAAAACTCTGGTTCAGTTCAGTTACATTAAAAACTAATTTGAAGCCGAATTTCTTGAAGTTACAATGATAAAATATTTGTAGTCAGTTTTCTGGTCGTCTTCCTTTCCTCCCACTTCAGTTTCTCTATCCTGAAATTCAGGAAGGTAGCTCTTGAAAAAATACAAATAAAGCGTCACTTTGTTTGAATAAAAGATGTGACAAACATCTTAACATCTTCTAACAAAACTGTTTGCCTGTTAGCTTGTATTAATCAAGTAAAGTATGTTGTTAAAAGTCTGCCAATATTCGGATAAGAACAGAACCTCAATATCAACACATCATCAAATCACCTTGGAATTACTTCTGGTGTATGTCACAGGGGGAGGGAATGCAAGAATGGAAAATGTGGTTTTAATTACCATTGCCATTCTATATTTATATAGGCAGACTAAAACAAATGTGCAGATTTGATAGCCATTGTCTTTGTTTCACATGTACAGCACCAGTAATTAATTGTGGGTGATGCATTGCTTTTGACTATTGCTCACTGAAATCATTTGGCCTTTTGCCTTGAGACTTGGAATGGGCAATCAGTCTTTGGAACTGCTTAAACTTGGGGCAGTGGCTCTGATGCTTGCCAACGTTAACAACTACTTAATGCATATCCTGCCAGACCTGTGGCCAGAGGGCTCTGCTATTTCGGGGGAATACTGGAATGGGCAAAGAAATACCAGGAGCTCACTTCTCTTGCAGGTGTGGGCTAAAGATGTCTCTGTGGCTCAAATTACTGCTATCATAGGAAATACTTTCTACTAATAGGTTGCACATCTTCCTTAAGCATAATTTTATAAAACTCCCTGTCATAGGACGCAGATATAAAAACCGTTAGGGCCTCTATTGTAGTTCTGGTTCTTCTTTACTTCAGTGGGGCCCTGTATAAAATTTCAGTAATATCAAATATGAAAATTAAAATAATTATTATAGTAAAGAGCAGAAAAATATTCTAGTTAAATATAGTCAGGAAGAATATTTATTAACTTGCTTTTACAACTATGATAGAGTTGCTAAAAAGCTAAGTTCTGGGAAAGCTACCTTCTAATAGTAACAAAGTATTTATAAAACAGAATGAGAGCTCCAAGTGAGAGAAGAGTAGAGACTGAGGAAAGAAAGGAGTCATGCAAGGTCCAGAAGAAAGGTTTTTTCCATTCCTGGTTGTTCAGAGTGATTTTAAATTTCTAGTCATTCCCTCGGGATGTTATTGGGTTCCAGACATATATTTTTTAATCTTCTGTTAGATAAAAAAAGAAGAGGGGGAGGAAGAGCAAGGGTGTTCCACCAAAACAACGAAAAAATTATGGCATCCTTAGTAATTTTGTTTCTTGAGCTTAAAGGATCCAAAAGACTGAACAAAAGCACTTTGTCAGCTGATCAAACATAAGCTTAGTTTATGAATGATGTCTTTCTAATGCATACAATGAAATTATTTTACAGTGCAGATTACTGATTAATATTACTCTGGAATGCTTAATCTTTCATCTTGATTACTTGGGTTTTTTTACTAATTAGCTATAATTAAGCAGTCTTTCAGGTAACAGAATGTATATATTTCCCTAGTGGATTAACTATTAAATATTGCTTTCTTTACTTATTTTCTGTGAGGTTTATTGTTATTTAAAGCTTGAGAAATTTTATGTGTTCTGCTAATCCGTGAAACTTGTAAATTTACACGTTCCTGCAGCAGTTCCCTAACTGCATGCTTATTTTCACATATGTTTGGTGTATCTCACACTGTGATATGTTGCATGTGCTTGCTCCCTTTGTCTGGGGCTGCTGTCTGTATTGTTTTGTGCTTCCAGATAGCGGTGGGTGTGCTCACAAACGTGCTGCAATGTCTGTCACATTAACAGCTGTGAAGAGAGTTCAGAGTTCTCCAAACCTATTGGCCTCAGGTATAACCCCTAACCAGTGC